>NC_134354.1:630076359-630419859 GCF_048569485.1 Anomaloglossus baeobatrachus
AGCGAACCATCCACCGCCTGCCCCTTCTAGTGCATCCGCGCGCTCTTCATCTTCTAGGACTGTGGGGACAGCTGTCACACCTGGTTTTCCACGCACAACTTCCACCACTGTAACCGCAACAGGCAGTTTGCTTGGTAGGTCATCAGTTGGTTTGGAAGGGGAAACAAGTACGTGTGTACAGCTCTCTCAGACATCGATAGCACCAACGTTGAAGGCGACATCATGTCTACGCCTGCACTTTCCTCACAAAGCTGCATTTTTCCAGGGACACCCTACTCAACACCGTCTACACACAGTAGCTAGATCTCTGTCCCTCAGATGTGGACAAATAAAAGGCCATTTCCTGCGACCCATGACAGAGCTAAGAGGTTGACTTTATCCCTCTGTAAGCTCTTGGCTACCGAAATGGTGCCTTTCCGCCTGGTGGACACACAGGATTTTAGAGACCTTATGTCTGTCGCTGTGCCCCAGTACCAGATGCTCAGTCGCCACTACTTCTCTAAGAAAGGTGTGCCCGTGCTACACCAGCATGTCGCACACAACATCACCGCTTCCTTGAGAAACTCTGTGTGTGAACGGGTGCATTTCACCACAGATACTTGGACCAGTAAGCATGGACAGGGACGTTACATGTCACTGACTGGGCACTGGGTAACTATGGTGATAGATGGTGAAGGGTCTGCTGCACAAGTCTTGCCATCCCCAAGACTTGTGTGTCAATCCTCTGTCTGTCTAAGTTCCGCCACTGCTTCTGCCTCCTCCACCTAATCTGGGTCCTCCACTTCCGCCCCAAGCCTGCCTTGTCAGGCCACCAGCGTTCTCACTTCGCAGAAGGAATCACGCACCCCTCATTAGTATGCTGGCAGCAGAGCGCAACGGCATCAGGCGGTCTTTAGCTTGACATGTCTTGGAAATAGGAGTCACACAGCGGATGAGTTGTGGGCAGCTCTGCAGACTGAGTTTAAAAAATGGTTGTCTCCACTCAACCTGCAGCCTGGTAAGGCCGTGTGCGACAATGCTGCAAACCTGGGTGTGGCCCTTCGCCTGGGCAAGGTGACACACGTGCCTTGTATGGCTCACGTGTTGAACCTTGTTGTCCAGCAATTTTTAACACACTATCCCGGCCTAGATGGCCTTCTAACCAGGGCACGAAAACTGTCTGCTCACTTCCGCCGTTCAACCGTCGCAGCTGAGTGACTTGCATCGCTCCAGAAGTCTTTTGGCCTGCCGGTTCATCGCCTGAAATGCGATGTGGCGACACGCTGGAATTCGACTCTCCACATGTTACAGCGACTGTGGCAGCACCGCCGAGCCCTGGTGCAATACGTCATGACGTATAGCCTGGGCCAATGAGATGCAGAGGTGGGGCAGATCACCCTGATGGAGTGGTCTCAGATCAAGGACCTATGCACCCTTCTGCACAGTTTCGACATGGCGACGAATATGTTTAGCGCTGACAATGCCATTATCAGCATGACAATTCCAGTCATTTACATGCTGGAGCACACGCTAAACACTATTCGGAGTCAGGGGGTGAGACAACAGGAAGGGGAGGAACTACAGGAGGATTCATATGCTCAAGACACAACAACATCACCAAGGTCCAGACGTTCATCATCACCAACGCGGCAGGCATGGGACCATGGGGGACAGGGATCAACAAGGGCGCAAGGTAGCAGGCGAAATGTTGAGGAAGGTGCAAGAGAACATGAAGAAATGGAGGACGAACTGTCCATGGACATGGAAGACTCAGCGGATGAGGGAGACCTTGGTCAAATTTCTGTTGAAAGAGGTTGGGGGGAGATGTCAGAGGAAGAAAGAATGGTTAGCACCTCTATGCCACAAACACAGCGTGGACTTGGTCCGCATGGCTGCGCAAGACACATGAGCGCCTTCTTGCTGCACTACCTCCAACATGACCCTCGTATTGTCAAAATTAGAAGTGATGATGACTACTGGCTTGTCACACTATTAGATCCCCGGTACAAGTCCAAATTTTGTGACATAATTCCAGCCATAGAAAGGGACGCACGTATGCAGGAGTATCAGCAGAAGCTGTTACTCGATCTTAGCTCGGCTTTTCCACCAAACAACCGTGCAGGTGCAGGGAGTGAATCTCCCAGTTGTAACTTGACAAACATGGGACGGTCTCGTCATCTTCAACAGTCTACCCGTACCAGTAGCACCGTATCTGGTGCTGGTAACAGCAATTTTATGGAATCTTTTCATAATTTTTTTAGACCGTCCTTTGCAAGGCCACCAGAGACAACAAGTCTGACACATAGTCAACGGCTGGAGAGGATGATAGAGGAGTATCTCCAAATGAACATTGATGCCATGACTTTGCAAATGGAGCCTTGCTCATTTTGGGCTTCAAATCTTGAAAAATGGCCAGAGCTCTCAACTTACTCCTTGGAGATTTTGTCGTGTCCAGCTGCCAGCGTTGTCTCTGACCGTGTCTTCAGTGCTGCTGGGTGTGTGCTGACAGATAAGCGCACGCGTCT
Organism: Anomaloglossus baeobatrachus; assembly: GCF_048569485.1. Lineage (NCBI taxonomy): Eukaryota > Metazoa > Chordata > Amphibia > Anura > Aromobatidae > Anomaloglossus > Anomaloglossus baeobatrachus. The sequence continues at coordinate 630,078,864 of NC_134354.1, forward strand.
GTCCAGTGACAATGTGGACAGACTAACGTTCATCAAAATGAACAAGTCATGGATCCACAAGGAATTTACTACCCCTGTGTCATCCTGGGGAGAGTAAATGCTTGTGGATTTGGAATGTGCTTGATGCAAATCAAAACATCCTGTTTGCAACTAGAGCACAAGTGCTGCCACTGATGGGGTGTCTGTGTGGCCCAATTTTTGGAAAAAAGGGAGACTCCGCTTGGAGTAACCCTTGCTTGCTAAGATGAACAAGTCATGGTTCAGCAAAGACTTTGCTACCTACCCCGGGGTCATCCTGGGAATGGTTAAGTATGGCGTATTTTTGAATGTGCTTGATGCAAATCTAGCTGTGAAGTGTACAACTGGGGCACAAGTGCTGCCACTGAAGGGGTGGGTGTGTGTGTGGCCCAATTTTTGGAAAAAAGGGAGACTCCGCTTGGAGTCACCTTGCGGTGTTTTACATGATTTTAGAAGGGCGTGCCATGGCATATTGGAAGCCTAAAATGAGCAGGGCTCAAGTTGCACAGTAATGGCATCGATGTTTCCTTGCATATACTCATATATCTGTGTGTCCTCCTCTTTTTCCTTGTCCAGCTTTTTTGTTTTCGCATGAGTATATGTCCTTGTCACTTTCCCATGTGTTTGTGTTGTGTTGTGAGTTGTTTGTCACCTTTTGGACACCTTTGAGGGTGTTTTCTAGGTGTTTTTATGTGTTTGTGATTGCCTGCCATTGTTTCCTATGCGGTTCGAGTTTGGTTCGTCGAACGTTCGACGAATTGAACTCGAACGAGACCTCCGTTCGACGAACCAAACTCGAGCCGAACCACGACCGGTTCGCTCATCTCTAGTGGTGACTCTCGAGAGGAAAGGTCAGGAGCTGGGAGCCGTGAACTATTAGGTGGCTGACGTTGGTCTGGACCTGGTAGGAGCTGGACCCCGGTCACAGGGGATCATGACAAGGGGCACGGACTGTCGAGGAGGACAGCCTTGTGCCATCACCGGGCAGGGGCCAGGACACAACGGGGTACGTGAACCTTAGGTCAGTAAGTAGCTTCAGGCATCCTGGCAATTTAACCGATGAGGACAGAGCCTTCAAGATCCATTCTCCACCTGCTCCAAAATTGGGGTACTAGCGCAATGAGGGGGCTAGGACTTTCCCACTACACGGTTCAGAAGATCCCAAGCGTGAACCCTGAGAGCAAGCTCACCCAGTTAGCCATACTGGGGAGTGGGACCTGATTAGTTTCAGGCTAAAGGGACCAACTAGAAGACAAGGTGCCACGGAAAAGGTCACAGACTAACAGGCAACACCAATGGGCACGGGATCCAGGCATGCTCCCTCTCAGTGGCAGCAGTGTCCAGAACTTTGGTTTACTACGGTTATCAGTTTCAGCGTTATTGGACTGAGTGAGTACACAAGTGACCCTTACCATCCCAACGGCACCTCCCCGTCACCTTCACCGAGTCCCGGGGCATCACCCTGCCCGTGAAGGGGTTAAACACCTTAGCTGCCGGGTACTCCCAATCACAGCGGTGGTACTCCATCTTACCACACACCACAGGTGGCGTCACAAATTTTAACCATACCATCCCATGTAAATACTCCCCCTTTTATCCGAGTGGCCGTGCGACCCCAACCCCCGGGTCCGGAGATCCCTCGAGCCACTGCGGATCCGGATCTGAGCAGCCCGGCTGCTGACATGGAGGCGGCACATTAACCATGTTGCAGTAACCGGTTTGCACAATAATTGATAACAATGGACCCAGGCGGCAGGACTGTTAGCAGCCAAAAACTTTGCTTGTAAATAGTTGCACCAGTTGTGCAAAACCAGAGTAAAATCAGTGGACCCTGTTTAACACTGCCATTAACGAGAGGTCAGTGGCAGGAAAGGTCTGTGGTAGAGGTGTCCGAGACCTGGTCAACAGAAAAACCAGTGACCTGCCTCCTAGAGAGTTTTGGGACCAGGACCTTTGGGTGGTGGGTGAAGGGAGAGGGGTTACTTCAATTAAGCAACGTTAAAGTCTGTACCTCCCCTGCATGGGAAGATGTTAATGTTATACTGCAAAAATAAAAAGTGTAAACCTGTTTCACTTGCAGCTCGAGGACGTGCTGGAATTAACCAAGGGGGAATGTAGCGCCCCTGAAGCCATCAGGGAGCTACAAGGTATTGCATCCCCACCAGGATGCAGTGCCTACCCCATAGGGACCCAGAAGACCAGTACCGGTAACAACCAAACACTCAGATAATCCATGTTTTTCCCCAAAATCCTCCAAAGACTGGTACCAGGCTAGGGTTGGACCAATGGATGGCCGCCTAGAGCTGGAGCCAATCCAGTCCACTAGACAACCAGGTGGGAGGGGCAGACAGTGGACAGACCGTAGTGAGTTGGTGACAGTAAAAGAGAGAGGAAGGACTGTCAGGAGTGTCACGGTGATCTGAGGGCCCAGGCGGTTAGTTGCCGGTGGAGTACGGTGGAGTACTCTTGGAACTACGCACCAATTGGGTACAGAATCCTAGGTCAGTCAAACGCTCCAGGCTGACCTAATAAAATCTGCACAGTGAGGGGACCATCAAGGACCTCACTGACCTTGAAGTTCGGGACACAGTAGCAACGGGAGAATCGGGGACAGGACCAGAGACTCAATCCCACAGGGTTCACGCTACAGTCATACGGACTGCTGTAAAACTCAACCAGGAAGGGACCCCCAGTCGCTCCAAGCCACGGGGACCCACCAACCAAAGACAGGTGCAGGGGAAAGAAGCCACCAGGTTACTAAACCGGCACTGGGACCGGGCAATGGCCACCAAAGTGACTTTCCCCAGTTATACACCACCCGGGACCGAGTACCCCCTAACCCTGGGCGATACACAAGACTATGGGGTACTTCACACACAGCGAGATCGCTGCTGAGATCGCTGCTGAGTCACGGTTTTTGTGACGCAGCAGTGACCTCATTAGCGATCTCGCTGTGTGTGACACTGAGCAGCGATCTGGCCCCTGCTGTGAGATCGCTGCTCGTTACACACAGCCCTGGTTCATTTTTTTATTGTTGCTCTCCCGCTGATAAGCACACATTGCTGTGTGTGACAGCGAGAGAGCAACAATCCTGAATGTGCAGGGAGCAGGAGCCGGCATCTAACAGCCTGCGGTAAGCTGTAACCAAGGTATACATCGGGTAACCAAGGTGGTTACCCGATATTTACCTTCGTTACCAGCCTCCGCAGCTCTCACGCTGCCAGTGCCGGCTCCTGCTCCCTGCACACGCTAAGCTAAGCGGTGTGCGCTGGTAACTAAGATAAACATCGGGTAACCATACCCGATGTTTACCTTAGTTACCAGTGTCCGCAGCTTCCAGACACCGGCTCCGTGCAAGCGCAGCCGGCGGGGGTTGGTCACTGGTCGCTGGTGAGATCTGCCTGTTTGACAGCTCACCAGCGACCATGTAGCGACGTAGCAGCGATCCTGACCAGGTCAGATCGCTGGTGGGATCGCTGCTGCGTCTCTAAAGTGTGACGGTACCCTAAAGGCCCAGTCACACACAACGACTTACCAGCGATCCCGAAAACGATGCAACCTGATAGGGATCGCAGGTAAGTCGCTGGGAGGTCGCGAGAGTAAACCTTTATGGTCACACCCATGCAACATGCTGAGAAGTGCGTATGCAATAATCTGCCCTCCTGATTTCTCTGTGTTAGTCTACCTTAGGCTATGTGCGCACTGGGAAATGGAATATTCGTGAGAAAATTCTGCATGCTCTCAAAGATTACCGCACCCGCGGTAAAAAACCGCAGAAACCGCACCCGAAAACCGCATGCCGTTTGCCGCGGTTTTACCGCGGTATTGTTTGCGGTATTGCCGCGGTTTTGCCGCGTGCGGGTTGGTACATGTGCTTATTGCATTCAATGCAATAAAGCACATTGAAAAAAAATAAAAAAATAAATAATAATTTCCTTCTTAGATAGATAGATAAAGAGACAGAAGAATAGATAGAGGGATAGATAGATAGATAGATAGATAAATAGATAGAGGGATAGATAGAGGACAGATCGCTGCATTTCCCACGGTCGGCAGTGAGTTCACATTACCGGCCGTGGAAAATGCCCTGTGGTTACCGCTGCTGTCTCGCTGCGAGGCTGCATTCAGCAGTGTCTGTGTCAGCGGGATTTCACGATTACATTGCAGTCAATGGAGTGAAATCCCGCAGCGACGTGCGGAAAAGAATTGACATGCAATTGTTTTTGCTGCGGGAATCCCGCAGCAAAACATGCAGCTGTCAAAATCCGCCTAGTGCGCACAGGATTTTTTTTCCCATAGGTTTTGCTGGTGATTCACAGCAGAGATGTTATGAACATTTTCTGCAGCGAAACATGCAGCAAAACTGCAAAAAATCCGCGGCAAAATCCGGTAAGTGCGCACATAGCCTTAGAAGACGACTTATTGCATGGATTGAAATGTACTATTATTATGCTTCACAAGATTACAATGTAGAAAACGCTTGTGAGTTATTCCAAAAATATGACAACATAAAGTATAAATGGATGTTGCTAAGATCTAGTGCCCTTTTCTTTCTTGCTTCATTCTATTACAGTAAAAAAAAAAAAACACAAAAGAAAAGTCGACAACTGATCTTTTATTATGTACTCTGTGGATTACCAATCTATACTTCAGAGCAATGACCAGAACCTGCAACTTGGCATTGAGAGTGACAGCCTTGCCTTTGACACTGATCTTTGCAATCTTCCACAGTTGTGGTTGAGTTATATTGATCTGGCAGACTCAAGATTTCACAGTGAGACCAATTAAAATTAAATCAACAATTATGTAACTTGGAATGATAAAGCAACAAGATATGTCAAAACAGTATAACTTTATAGCTGATGCAGAGCTTTTTCACAGAAAATTATGTAGCGGTGTATTAGATCATCATAAAATATGTTTTAAAGAACCAAATGAAAAAAACAGAGTGTCATTAGTAATTGCATCATATACCAAGGAGAAAAGATAAAGATGCATAAATTAGAGACTACAACTCCGAATTATTAGATAAAGCCAGGGTCGGACTGGCCCACTGGGCTGTTGGGGAATCCCCTAGTGGACCCTGGGTCCTTAGTGGGCCTCCCCGTGCTTCACATAGGGCCTCAGGCTGGTAACCGCATACTGGGCTAGAGCAGAGGGCCCCAGGCAGCTCCACCCACAGCAGTGCCAAGGCCGCAGGGACGTCTGTTACTATGTCGGCTGGGGCTGCACTGCAGTTTCAGTTGTTTGTGTGCCCCAGTGTCATAGTTAACAGACATGGCTGTGTCTGCTAACTGTGAGTCACACAGCACATCCTGCATTGCGACTTCCCACAGGAGAGAATCTTCAATGGTGCTTGCGAGCTGGACCGAAGACAAGCTGGGGGAAGGTAAAAGTCCCCTAATATGTGTGTATGTTCGTGCATATGTCTATTTATATGACTTTTTTGTATAAATGAGTATAATCTGTACCGAGGCCAGGTATCCATCCACAGACAGCTGTTTCGGGGTGTTGCCCCTTGGGGAGAGCAGCCAGAGAAAACACTGCCGGAAGCCAACAAAGGCGCTCAAAACTGAAATCCTAGGTGCATTGCCCCCTGGGAAGTATGCAAATCAAAAAAGGTCCGTGGAGACTCTGTTAGGAGTCGCGACACAGAAAATACCCAGATATCCCTCCGGGAAGGACCTAGCCAAGGAGTAGCTCTTTTTAGGAGACCACCATAACCACCATATTAAGTAACCCTTTTAGACAATATCCAACTCTTTGACGAGTTTAAAGATATGACAAGGGAAATACCAAGGCCAGGTATCCATCCACAGACAGCTGTTTCGGGGTGTTGCCCATTATCAGTGTGGAGTAGCATTCTGGCTATTTTCTTTGTTGAGACTCCTAACAGAGGCTCCACGGACCTTTTTGGATTTGCATACTTCCCAGGGGGCAATGCACCTAGCATTTCACTGTTTTGAGCACCTTTGCTGGCTACCGGCAGTGTTTTTTCTGGCTGCTCTCCCCAAGGGGCAACACCCCGAAACAGCTGTCTGTGGATGGATACCTGGCCTTGGTATTTCCCTTGTCATATCAACAAGGGAAATACCAAGGCCAGGTATCCATCCACAGACAGCTGTTTCGGGTGTTGCCCCTCATCAGTGTGGAGTAGGATTCTGGCTAGGTGGAAGCAATGCCTAGTAGACCAACAAGACAAAACAATTACTGATCTCGGAAACACCAGCCAGAGAAAACACTGCCAGCAGCCAACAAATGCGCTCAAAACAGTGAAATCCTAGGTGCATTGCCCCCTGGGAAGTATGCAAATCAAAAAAGGTCCGTGGAGCCTCTGTTAGGAGTCTCAAAACATAAAATCTCCAGAATGTTACTCCACACTGATGTGGGGCAACACCCTGAAACAGCTGTCTGTGGATGGATACCTGGCCTTGGTATTTCCCTTGTCATATCTTTAAACTCGTCAAATAGTTGGATATTGACTAAAAGGGCCACGTAATATGGTGGTTATGGTGGTCTCCTAAAAGAGCCACTCGTTGGCTAGGTCCTTCCCGGAGGGATATTTGGCTATTTTCTGTGTCGAGACTCCTAACAGAGGTTCCACGGACCTTTTTTTTATTTGGATATTTCCCAGGGGGCAATGCACTTAGGATTTCAGTTTTGAGCGCCTTTGTTAGCTGCCGGCAGTGTTTTCTTTGGCTCATCTCCCCGAGATTTATAATCTGTGTAAGTATTTTTGTGCTAAAAATGTAATTATTTTTTCTTCAATGCCCAATGGTATAATTTTTTGTGACACACCCGTGGTGTTAATATGATCACTGCAACCTCTAGATGAATTCATTAAGTGGTATAGTTTGTAAAATGGGGTCATATATGGCAGGGTTCTTCTGTTCTAACCCCTCACTGGCACTGCCAGTGTGACATTGCACCTGCAAACAACAACCACAAAATCTGTGCAATAATATGGAGCTCTTTCCAATCTGGGCTTTCTACAGTGCGTGTATAGTAGTTCCCGATTACATGGAGGGTATTAGCTCACTAAGGAAAAATTGCACAACAAACTTCGTGGTCCATTTTTTTCCTATTCGTCATTATAAAAGTTAAAAACTTGGAGCCAAAGCAACATTTTAGTGGTAAAAATATAATTTTTGTTTCTTCACCACCAAATGGTATCAAATTCTGTGAGGAACATACTCTCTGCAGCCCTGGATAAATTTGTTGCTCAGTGTAATTTGTAAAGCAGGGTCACTTATAGGAGAGTCTGCTTTTCTCACTTGTCAGGGGCTCTGCCAATGGGACATGGCTCCTCAAACCATTCCAGCAAAATCTTCATTCTCAGGCCCGTTTCACACGTCAGTGAAAAACACAGACGTTTTTCACTGGCGTGTAAAACACGCTCATGTCCCTGCGTGTGCCGAAAATCACGGCACACGTGGGTTGTCTAAGTGCAATCCGGGCTCCGTTCTCCGTGGCCCGTGATTGCACTTAGAAATCAACTCACCTGTACCCGCTCCTGCTCTCCATGGTGCTGATCGCTCCCGCGATGCAGCATCCGGCCGGTGCTGACCCCCGCAGCAGCTGCTTCCGGGTCGGCTGTGTCGCGCATAATGAATATGCGCGACAGTAATCAGCCGGCTTAGAAGCAGCAAGCTGCACGGGCTGCAGAGGACATCGCTGGACGCCGGGTGAGTAAAAATGTTTATTATTTTAAATGCACGTTTTTTTCTGGCACGTGTTTCACGGACCACACCACTGCATGGTCCGTGGGACATCAGTGATGCCAGAAAAAAATGGACATGTCTCCGTGCGGCAATCACGCACACGCGGGTACGCCGCACGGAGACACGTGCAGTGAAAAATCACTGACGTGTGAGCAGACCCATTCAGATTCTGGTACGTTTAAAAAAAAGCACAAACGTACCAGAATCACTGACGTGTGAAAGGGGCCTAATACAGCACTTCTTCCTCTCTGAGCTTTGCACTGTATCTCAAAAGTTGTTTTTGACCACATATAGGATATTGGCATACTCAGGAGACATTGCATAACATATTGTACCGCAAATTATCTCCTATTAACCCTTTTGATAATTAATAACTTGGGGCCAATTAAACATTTTATTGGAAAAAAATGGACATTTTTAATTTACTCAACATATTGTTAAACAATTTTGTTAATCGCCTGTAGGTTAAAAATGTTCATTACACCCCTAGATTATTTCCTCCAGGTGTGGTCTCCAAAATGTAGTCCAAAATCGCTGCCTGTGGCGCACAACATTGCTTACACCCGTCACACGGACTTACCTTCCCTGCGATGTCGCTGTGGCCGGCGAACTTCTCCTTTATAAGGGGGCGGTTCGTGCGGTGTCACAGTGACGTCACATGGCAGCCATCCAATAGAAGTGGAGGGGCGGAGATGAGTGGGCGGAATATCCCACCCACCTCCTTCCTTCCTCATTGCCGGTGGACGCAGGTAAGGAGATGTTTGTCGTTTCTCCAGTGTCACACATAGAGATATGTGATGCCACAGGAACGACGAACAACCAGCGGCATGCACCACCAACGATATTATGAAAAGGAGCGACTTGTCAACGATCAACGATTTTTGACGTTTTTGCGATCGTTGACCATCGCTCCTTGGTGTCACGTGCTGCGATGTCGCTAACGACGCTGGACGTGTGTCACTAACGACGTGACCCCGACGATATATCGTTAGCGATGTTGCAGCGTGTAAAGCACCCTTACTCTGTCCTTTCCTTTTGTACCATCACCCATTCCCTATAGACTGTGAGCCCTCGCGGGCAGGGTCCTCTCTCCTCCTATACCAGTCTGTTATGTACTGTTAATGATTGTTGTATGTATACCCTCTTTCACTGTAAAGCGCCATGGAATAAATGGCGCTATAAAAATAAATAATAATAATACTCTTGTGAAAATGAAAGATTTGAGGCAAAAACAACAATTTTGTGGGAAAAATGTCTCTTTTCATTTCCACAGCTCAACATTATAACATTCTGTGAAGCAACTATGGGTTCAAGGTGATCACCATCTCTAAATAAACTCCTTGAGGAGCATAGTTTCCAAAATGGGTCACTTGTGAAGGATTTGCACTGTTTAGGCACATCAAGGGCTCTGCAAATGCGACATGGCATCAATTATCGATTCCAGACAATTTTGCACCACAAAAGTCATAAGCTGTTCCTTTCCTTTCAAGCCCTGCCAAGTGCCCAAACAGTAGTTTTCCACCACATGTAGGTATCAGTGTAGTCAGGAAAAATTGCACAACAAAACATATGGTCCATTCCCTCTTGTTACATTTTGGACTGAAGCAACATTTTTATGGGAAAATTGTTTGTTTCTTTTTTTACGTTTCACGGCTAATGTTATAAAAATTCTGTGAAGCATCTGTGGGTTAAGGGTACTCACCACATCTCTTATAAATTCCTTGAGGACTATATTTTCCAACATGGGGTCACTTGTGGGGTCACTTTTGAGGGTTTCCACTGTTTAGGCACCTCAGGGGGTCTGCAAATACAACATTGTGTCTGCTATTTATTTAGCCAATTTTGTACTTCAAAAGTTAAATGATGCTCCATCACTTTCAAGGCCTGTTGTGAGCCCAAACAATAGTTTTCAACGGTATATGGGGTATATGGGGTATATTCAGGACCACACTCAGGAGAAATTGCACAACAAATTGTATGCTCCTTTTTCTCCTGTTATTCTTGCAAAAATGTAAATTTTGAGGCTAAAAACATTTTTGTGAGAAAAATGTGATTTCTTATTTTGACGGCTCAACGTTATACATTTCTGTGAAGAACCTCTGGTTGCAAGGTGCTCTCCACACCTCTAGATACATTCCATAAGGGGTGCAGATTCTAAACACTACAAGGCATCCGCTATCTATTCCAGCCAATTTTGCACTTTAAAAGTAAAAAAAAAAAACTTCCCTTTGAGCTCTGCAATGCCGAAAAGCAGAGATTTTCCACCATATATGAGATATCAGCGCACGCAGGAAAATATGTGCAACAAATTGTATAGTACATTTTCTACAGTTAACCTTATGATAATGCAAAATTTGGGCTTTAAGCAATATTTTCATGGGATGAAGTAAAATTTTCATTTTTTCCTTCCACATTACTTTAATTTATGTGAAGCACCTAAAGGGTTAATAAACTTCTTGAATGTTTTTCATGAAATATCACATATTTATAAGTACAACACTATCTGCATAAAAATAAATATTGACCAAGCCTTTGGGCCAGGTGCTATTCATCCACAGATATCAAGGGAGCTTAGTGTAGTAATTGACAGACCGCTGTATCTCAACTTCTTAGATGCTATTGTAACATTGCTGGCAACGCATGACTGGAGGATGGTTGAAGTTATACCGATGTTCAAGAAGGCTAAGAAGGTGAATCCATGCAACTACTGTCTCGTAAGTTTGACATCAGTAGTATGCAAAATTTTATATTAAGAAATTACTTGCAAAAATTTAAAATCACTGACCACCAGCGTGGATTCATGAAAGATAAGTCATGTCTAACCAACATACTGTATTTCTGTAAGGAGATAAGTACAAATCTAAATATTGGTCATGTGGCTGATGTGATATATTTTGACTTTGCAAAGTCATTTGATGCTGTGTAACCCAACAGCTTTGTGCTGAAGCTCTGGAAGCAGGGACTGCTATATGCACATAGGTAAAAAACTGGTTAGGGTGCATTCTCTAAATAGGATAAAGTCAGTACTGGGGACCACAAGGATCTGTGATAGAACCAATTGTTTTTATTGATGACCTTGTGGATGGGATTGAAGGCAAAAGGGGGCTTTACACACTACGATATCGTTAATGTTTTGTCGTCGGGGTCAAGTTGTTAGTGATGCACATCCGGCGTCATTAACGATATCGCAGCGTGTGACACTGACCAGCAACCTTAAGCGACCTCAAAAATGGTGAAAATCGTTCACCATGAAGAGGTCGTCCCAAACTCAAAAATCGGTAAGGGTTGTTTATCCAGGTGGTTCATCGCTCATGCGGCAGCACACATCGCTATGTGTGACACCGCAGGAGCGAGGAACGTCTCCTTACCTGCCGCCGGCCACAATGCGGAAGGAAGGAGGTGGGCGGGATGTTACGTCCTGCTCATCTCCGCCCCTCCGCTTTGATTGGCCGGCCGCTTAGTGACTTTGCGGTGACGTCGCTGTGATGCCGAACGTCCCTCCCCCTTGAAGGAGGGATTGTTCAGCAGTCACAGCGACGCCGCCGACCAAGTAAGTATGTGTGACGCTGCCGTAGCGATAATGTTCGCTACGGCAGCGATCACAAACAATCGCATGCGCGACAGGGGCGGGTACTTACACGCTCGCTATCACTACAAATTGCTAGCGATATCGCTACTGTGTAAAGCCCCCTAAAGTGTCAGCCATTGCTAATAACATTAAACATTGTAGGATATTAAAAACTGAGTTTGATTGTTTAATAATACAGTATTATCTAGATAAAATCTCTGCATATATCAAAACATGGCCAATGAAGTTTAATGTTAATAAATGTAGAATAATGCACCTATGCCAGAGTAATCATATTGTTGCATATACATTAAATGGAATTATACTCGAGACTACAGAACAGAAGGACTTAAGTATTCTGGTTACAAGTAAGCTGAGCAGCAGTACTCAATGTAAGGCAGCAGCTCTAAAAGCATATAAAATATTAGAGTGTATAAAAGGAACAATAAAGACTCATGATCCCAATTTAGCACTTAGTGATGGAGCCAATTTTAAGTTTAATGACAGATTCCGGTGTTTCAAACCTGACATATGTCACTTTATGTGCTAATAACTCTGGAATTCTTCAACATTATTCTGAAACTTTCTTCATGCACATAGTACAACGTTATGTTAGCAGTAAATTTAGGTCGATGGGTTTTGCGTTTTTTGTGAAAATGTCTCAAGTTTTAAGAAAGTATGAAACATTTGCTTGTATCCTTTGACCAGCTAGTTATGCTACACAAAATAGTTCATAAATAACATTTTATATGTGTTTATCTTGTAGCAGCATAATTTTTCAAACATTCTCTTATTTTGTTGGGATGTTAGAAGGGTTAAAATTTAGCAACAATTTTTTTTTCATGGAAGTTTACAACACCTATTTTTTTCAGACCTATTCAGTTTTGAAGAGAATTTTAGGGGACTAAATATTGGAAAATGCCCAGAAATTATATCATTTTAAAAATTGCACTCCTCAAAATAGTCAAAACTGCCATTAGGAAATGTGTTAACTCTGCTACATAGGAATTATGGCAAATTGGAAAAAAAAAATTTAAATTTAATTTTTTTCTACAAAAATATTGCTTCAGCCACGAAGTTTTCATTTTCATTAGGTTTACTTAGAGATAATGGGCCTCAGAATTTATTACGCAACTTTTCCAGAACATGTGAATATCCCATACATTGTGAAAAAAAAACCTGGTTTGGACACATGGCAGGGATTCTAAAGAAAAGAACGCCATTTTATTTTTCGAGGGCAAATATGGCTGGAACAAATTGTGGCTACAATGTCGCATTGGTCGACCACCTGTCATGCCAATCCAGAAAACCCCCACAAGTGACCATTTTGAACACTAGACCCCTCAAGGAATTCAACTAAAGAGGTTTTGAGCATTTTATACCTACAGGTGCCTCACAAAACTTTACATCTCTTTTAAGTAAAAATAAAAATAAAGGAGAAGTATTTTTTTAGACCCAAATTTACTAAGTTTTCCAAGGGGTAGTGATAAAAAAAACTAACACCAACATTTTTTACATAACTTCTTCTAAATGCTGTAATATCCCATATGTCGTCAACAGTTAATGTTCTGAGTAGAGGTAAGTGAATCAGGAAAAATTTGAACTTGCCTGTTTGCATGTGTTTTACTGGGAAATTTGATTTTAATGTTTCTTAATATTTTCTGGGGTCATTCCAGACCCTAGAGCATAATAAACATAGGATGTAAAAAATACTTATACTCACCTTACTGCTCACTTCTCCAGCTCCTCCGTGCCTCACCATCACCCACCTGGTCTCCACCTTGAGCCTGGTGGATGGCGATCTGAAGATCAGGCGAAATCTGGACAGGTGACGAGGAGGGGCTGGAGAGGTGAGCAGTAACTTCAGTGTAAGGATTTATTTTTTTTTTTTAAACATTTTGTTGAAATGTTATAGCACAGAAAAATAGCAGCCACCATTTTGCTGAACACATACAGAAGCAAATTATAAAAAAATCAGAATTTTGTAGAATACAGAGATTTTTAAAATTCGGCTAGAATTCAACTCGTGTATTCTGTACTCTCTATTCCTGAGGTTCCAAAACAGTAGAAACTCCCCAAAAGGGACCCCATCTTGAAAAGTAGACCTCTCAAGTAATTCATCTAGATGCAGATTAAGCATTTTGAACAAACAGGTTCTTTACAGAATTTTGCTTCAAATATTTTTTATTGAACTTTGCTTAATAAAAATATTTATAAAAGGTAGTGGGAATGGGGGGAGAGTCGGAGAGGATAGGGTACATACACAGTAAGGTGTTGGAAGGAGGGATGGGAAGAGAGGGATTAAGCAAATAAGATGGGTGGGTAATCACAAAAAGGTGGATAGAAAATACACCTTTTGCATATAGTTGCATATAAAGGTTTGGGCACTCCTCGTCCAATGCAAAAAGTTAAAGATGACACATTTCCTTTGTGTTTTAAGCAAAAAAAAATATATTTTCATCTTTTACATTTTAAAATTAACAAAAAATTACAATGGGCCAATGCAAAAGTTGGTTACGTTAGAAACCGACGCGCACGTTTTGATATCTTCCTCGGGGGGCCGTGGTGTGCACCCCCCCCCGAGAAAGATATAGACATGTGCACATCGGGGCACATTTTTCTTAGGCATCCCAAACCTCCATGGGTGAGTGATCACTGTGTTTAACATTGCATCATGGTTTTTCAATTATCTGGAGCATTATACTATGATGGGTGTTCCTTTTTGGAAACCCTGCTTTAGCTGATGGTTGTACCTTAGTGTGAAAAAAGACTATTTAATGTACATGTCGAAAGCCATGATTTACATATAGGATTTATGTGGTTATCTTCTACTTTCTCATATACATGCTAGTCCATTGTATTATATCTAATATAAACCACTATTTATGTATCTGTGCATCATCTTAAAAAGAACTTTATGCCATGTGTGGTTTGCTGGCCCTATGTGAACTGTCTTCAGGGTCTTCTTGTAAAAACCTGTTGTTAATTCTGATATGATGATATTGTATTTTACTCCTTGCTATAATATTTTCTAATAAATGTTTCATATTTTTTGCAAGTAAGTGTTATTTGACTTATCCTGACGTTTGTGGTCATGATATAACCAGGACTATGTTTCCCCTTTAGTCCTCTTGTTATAAATGTACTGTTTCAGGGTGTAGTCCATATATATACAGTGCCTACAAGTAGTCTTCAACCCCTTGCAGATTTAGCAGGTTTGATAAGATGCAAATAAGTTAGAGCCTGCAAACTTCAAACAAGAGCAGGATTTATTAACAGATGCATAAATCTTACAAACCAACAAGTTATGTTGCTCAGTTAAATTTTAATAAATTTTCAACATAAAAGTGTGGGTCAATTATTATTCAACCCCTAGGTTTAATATTTTGTGGAATAACCCTTGTTTCCAATAACAGCTAATAATCGTCTTTTATAAGACCTGATCAGGCCGGCACAGGTCTCTGGAGTTATCTTGGCCCACTCCTCCATGCAGATCTTCTCCAAGTTATCTAGGTTCTTTGAGTGTCTCATGTGGACTTTAATCTTGAGCTCCTTCCACAAGTTTTCAATTGGGTTAAGGTCAGGAGACTGACTAGGCCACTGCAACACCTTGAGTTTTTCCCTCTTGAACCAGGCCTTGGTTTTCTTGGCTCTGTGCTTTGGGTCGTTGTCTTGTTGGAAGATGAAATGACGACCCATCTTAAGATCCTTGATGGAGGAGTGGAGGTTCTTGGCCAAAATCTCCAGGTAGGCCGTGCTATCCATCTTCCCATGGATGCGGACCAATGGCCAGGCCCCTTGGCTGAGAAACAGCCCCACAGCATGATGCTGCCACCACCATGCTTGACTGTAGGGATGGTATTCTTGGGGTCGTATGCAGTGCCATCCAGTCTCCAAACATCACGTGTGTGGTTGGCACCAAAGATCTCGATCTTGGTCTCATCAGACCAGAGAACCTTGAACCAGTCTGTCTCAGAGTCCTCCAAGTGATCATGAGCAAACTGTAGATGAGCCTTGACATGACGCTTTGAAAGTAAAGGTACCTTACGGGCTCATCTGGAACTGAGACCATTGCGGTGGAGTACGTAACTTATGGTATTGACTGAAACCAATGTCCCCACTGCCATGAGATCTTCCCGGAGCTCCTTCCTTGTTGTCCTTGGGTTAGCCTTGACTTTTCGGACAAGCCTGGCCTCGGCACGGGAGGAAACTTTCAAAGGCTGTCCAGGCCGTGGAAGGCTAACAGTAGTTCAATAAGCCTTCCTCTTCCGGATGATGCTCCCAACAGTGGAGACAGGTAGGCACAACTCCTTGGAAAGGGTTTTGTACCCCTTGCCAGCCTTGTGACCCTCCACGATCTTGTCTCTGATGGCCTTGGAATGCTCCTTTGTCTTTCCCATGTTGACCATGTATGAGTTTTGTTCACAAGTTTGGGGAGGGTCTTAATTAGTCAGAAAAGGCTGGAAAAAGAGATAATTAATCCTAACATGTGAAGCTCATTGTTCTTTGTGCCTGAAATACTTCTTAATACTTTAGGGGAACCAAACAGAATTCTGGTGGTTTGAGGGGTTGAATAATAAATGACCCTCTGAATAAACGTTTCTCAATTTAAAAAAAAAAAAGAAATAACATTCTTTTTTGCTGCAGTGCATTTCACACTTCCAGGCTGATCTACAGTCCAAATGTCACAATGCCAAGCTAATTCCAAATATGTAAACCTGCTAAATATGCAGGGGGTTGAAGACTACTTGTAGGCACTGTATATATATATATATATATATATATATATATATATATATATATATATATATATATATATATATATATATATCTGATATGGTTCCAAATTGTATCCTAATCTGTGTAATTCATTCTGGAAGACATAAAACACCAACTGGTAAGTATTTTATAATAAGTCTCTTGAAGAGAAGTGCATGCTGTGGAAGTATACAAGTGTTTTATAGCTAATTTCCATTGAAAGATTGTGAATTCAAGGTTTAGATCTTTTTCCCAACTAATGAGTATTTTTTTCCTATAGTTCTACATCTTTGTATATAAGCTATAGATTTCCTTAAATTTCCAGATATGATTGTTTTCATGGTTATTTATTTATTTATGTCATGATTGGAGATGACCCGTAGAAGTTCAGGTTTGCCAGGTTCAGTCAGACTTTAGTTAAAAGTTTGAAGTAAAGTAGAGAAAAAGCCCAGCTTCATCAATCAATCATGGAACCATGCAACAGAAAGCAGCAGTGTAAACTGAGAATAAATAGAACGGGGGAGGGTCCAGCACAAGCCTCCATAAAATCCGTCTTTATTTAGAAATTTATAAAAAATAGGGCTTTCATTCCATAAAAATAGGAAAACACAGAATTAACCAGAGATTTTAAATTAAAAATGACATGAACTGTAATATACAGGGTGTGATTTATTTGATGACTTGTGTGACGTGCAGCCTACAATATGTGAGCTGCACGTCAGGGCCATTAAAAGTTAGAATACGTAGGCATTTATCGGACGCAGCTAAAAAATTGACAATGAAGTGCTCTGCAGCTACCCGACATTTCTCTACCTTAGGCCTCTGTCACACGTTCGTTCCTCCGGTACGTGTATGGACAGTTTTCTCACGTATCGGAGACACGGGCACACGTTGACATAAGTTTTCCTATAGTTTCGGGCACATGTAAGTATTTTTGCATGGAACGTGTGTCCGTTCCGTACTTATGTGTGCCCCATACGCCGCCATGTCCGTTTTTCTCCGGCATCACGGGTGTCACACGGAACGCAAACGTGTCACACGTAACACACACGGACCACACGGATGTGTTCCGTGTGACACCCGTGAAAAGACATCTGTCTTTTAAAAAAAAACAAACCTTTGCTCACCTTCTCCTGCACTGCTGTCTCTGCCGCTGCTGTCACTTGCTACTGACCGCCGCTCATTATGCTCATTTAATATTCACTTCACTGCGGCCGGAAGCAGCAGCAGCGGAGAGTCGGCAGGACCGGAGACCGAAGCTCAGCACCACGGACAGTGCCGCCAGGGACAGGTGAGTAGAGAGTTCCCGTTCTCCATGTGTTATCACGGATAACACACGGAGAACACACATGTGCCATACACACAGCACACCGAGGACAATCCGCATCTTTGACACGTCCGTGAAACACGTGCGTGATTTTCACGGGTGTGTGACAGAGGCCTTACATGGAGGAGATACTAGCATGTGTAGAATTCAAGGTAATGAGAAACGTAAATTACTAGTAAGTGGTGGAGATTTGGGTAGCATTTTATTGAACCGAGAATCCTGGTGGATCTATCGGCCACAAAGTAGGATACCGCAAGTTTTGAATAAGAGGTATGACATTATATTACATTATAATTGAAATTAATAACAAAAGATGTAAGGGAAAAAAAAGAAGAAAAAGGGGGAAAAAAAAAATATATATATATATATATAATATATATATATATAATATAATATAAAATATATATATATTTTTTTTTTTTTTGTGAATTTAAGTAATTGGGAAAGATATATAATGTTTATTCATATGTAGATGTGTATATTTGTCATTCATTAATACTGCTAGATTTGTAGTTTGCAGACTCTTTGTGATATACAGGATATGACATAAAACGCTCAGGTTACTGGGATTGGGATATACAATGAATAAGGATTTGAAAATCCGAAACATGTTTGTTTGTGGGTGAAGGTTTTTCCTCCTATTATTGCGTCTTTCCTGTTTTACGGAATGAAAGCCCTATTTTTATAAATTTCTAAATAAAGACAGATTTTATGGTCATACCATGCCGGACCCTCCCTCATTGTAGTTCCAAGTTTGGTTTGGGACCAGGACTTGACCTGAAGTTGACCCCAGACCCCGAACCTCATATAAGTCAATGTGGTCTCAAACCTTGGTGCTGTAAAATGGCTCTAAAAGGGTCATGGTAATGGCTAGGGGGCTGCAAAAGGAAGCAAAATGGGGGCATTTGCCCTGAAAACAAATGCAGATAGCGAATAAATGAAAAAAATTATGTGGGGTCCCCTTTATTTTTGATAACTAGTGCAGGTAGAGCATTAGAAAATCTGTACATACCGCTGACCAAAAGTGACTTATGGAGCCTTGTTCTCAGAACATTGCAAATTTGAATACATCTGTTTGGATGTTCTTGTATAATTTATGTAGATTGTCTTTTTTTATTTTAGGATAATGGATTGATAAGGGTGATTCCCAAGTATGGTATGGTATGTTTTATTTTTCCCATTTATATTGGAATTATTTTGAATATATTCTTGTGTTTGTTGATGTATATTGCAAGCCAGAATTTTGGATTTTCGGGAATTAGATTTATAATAAGAAATCTGTGAAAGTTCATTTAGGATTTGGTTAACTGCTCTTATAGAACTGAGTGGTTCAGTGATGGACAAGATGGCATCATCTGCAAAAGGAGCAATTTTTTGTTGTTTGTCGTTTATATAAATATCTTTTAAGGAATCATTCAATGTAATTTTTCAGCTATAGATTCAATCATCTATGAGAGGGGGAATCCCTGTCTAGTGCTGTTAGAAATCATTATTGAAGAGGATAGGCAATTATTAGTGACAATTTTTAGCATTTGTCATTTGGAAAAAAAAATTCTAGAATTGAATATAACCACGGTGGACCCTGTCAAAGATCTTTAGACATCTAATGCTAGAAAAATAATGAGGAATTTTTGTTTTTTCTGAAAGTGAGATTAGATTATTTTTTGGGTTCCATCAGCCGCTTGTCTCTTGAATACAATGCCCACTTTGTCCAATTAGATTCATCAGGGTAGTAATTTTTGGATTCGGAGAGCTATCAATTTCATATATTGTGATAATTCACATGATGAAGGTCACTCACTTGGCTGCGTCTTAGAGGTAGCACACATGAACGCACTTATCAAAAGTTCAAGTGGTTTATTAACTCACGACATAAACCACTTCCTCAAGAACACAATATAACATGAATTTACATTCGTGGTTTGCCTACAACAGTTTGGATACTGCCCTCCACAGTAGTGTCCCACTGACTGTGGCCAGTATTCATAAAAACAGATTTCAAGTCCAATACCTCCCAGTTCTTTCCACAGGTTTGGATACAGACATCCATGGATGAATCCCACTCACCCCAACCAGTATTCATAAGCATAGATTTAAATTTAGTTACGTTAGAATACATCTGCACAGGTTCTGATGCAGTCTTTCAGTATCCAAGTTGAGTTATGTAGAGCTCCACTCACCGAACCCGGTCAGTCAAAGTAAACCCTCTCTTCTCCTAGAAAGTCCCTTCAGATTGGCTTCAATACCTCTTTCCACAGTTTAGAAGCCTCTTCACACTGACTCCTGTAAGTGCACACTCTCTCACAGGCTGCGTCTTTCACACAATGCATTGTGCCAAACATTCTCATTATAGAACACACCTATGGTTGAAGGTATGTAGATAGCCAGACCCACCCATCTCTCCAAGTATTTGTAGCGCAGCGTAACTGCATGCGTCCTGCGTCCCCTGCATAATCTATGGAGATTGTGCAGGGGCCGTGCGCACGTGGCGTCTTAGAGCGCAGCGCTTTGGCTGCTGCCCGAAGCGCGCGTTCTAAGAAGTGACATGTCACTTCTTCCGTGCGCTTTGCCGGCAGCCCCTGCTCTCTCTATGGCAGGAGCTGCAGGCTGAGCGCATGGAATCGGCTTTTTTTTTTTTTCACTACGGACATTTTCGGCAGCGATTTGAAGTGCACGTGTGCTCTTCAGATCGCTGCAGAAATTTCTGCAGTGAAATACGCAACGTGCGCACATAGCCTTTCACTGTCACTAAACCCTTTCTAGTTAACCCATCTATTAGATCAGACTCTTTATCAGATCTTTCTCCATAACCACCTCTAACAGTGCAGTAGTGACATTCACTTACACTCAAATCTACTGTCTGGTCTGAATCTGGGTTATCAAGTACAATATAGGGGCTACTGTCTTAATCCCTCAGCATCAAATTGACAGAAGATTTGCCACTTTTTGATCCTCTGCATCCTCTTATTGCAGATCTATTTTGGTCTCCTCTTCCAGTGCATCTTTTGCTTTCTCTTTTTCTCTTCATTGGTGCATTTTCCTATCACTGTCACTCCCTTCATCTTTTCTTTCCAATTCTTTTTCAGGGGGCTGGCCCCTTCTACCATAAAGCATTCTTCCTCTGACATCCGAGGCAACACATTTACCAGGTAGACCACACTTTTCCTTCTCTGGGCTTCATCCCGAAAGCGGTCACCACCTCATACCAACTTAGCGAGCTTGTTCCGCAATGCTCTGTCCTTCCAGATTCAACTGCTTCAGTCCTTCTCGGTATCCCAGGCAATATTATAGAAGAACCCATACATTTTCAACCCAATCCTTTGGTCCCACAATGACAAAATTGAACCATACCATCTTCATAGTGTATCTTGGCTTCATTACGATTCTCAATTCTCACTCTCATCACACTGGCCTTACCAACAATCTCCTGAATTATTTTTCCATTTCTTCCAATAACTTTCCCAACATAATTTCTGAGCACCTGGATGAACTCTTCCACAAATTCCCAAAAACTTCAAGCTCACTTGAATGCTTCTGTACTCTCCATAAATTTGAAATGTTCCACAGTCTTCATCCAATATGATAGCTCTTTTGCAGAGTAGGAAGAAAAACGGGTTTGAATACCGCGCCAAAACCACAAATCCACCGAGAGTTTGGTAGAATCTCGGTGTATTTGCGGTTTTGGTGCAGTATTCAAACCCGTTTTTCTTCCTACTCTGCAAACCAGCTCAACACTATGGGACTGCTGCCGACCACGTTACTATCATACTAGTTGAGGGGTGGTGACTTGCACAACCTGAGAAGGTGAGTGTTTCTCCCGCATCTACACCACTCTTTTATACCTGGTAAGACCCTATTTGCGCCTGTTGTTTCCACAGTTCTGCTTACTCCAATTTGATAGCTGTAACATGCTGAGTCTTCCTAACTTGCTGAACATTATTGTACTACAAGCATAATTAATGGTTTCCACACTTCAACCACTTCCTGAGATGCTACAACAAACTGCTTCATACGCTCAAAGCATCTAGTGGCTTCTTCCTTCTTTAAAATGATCAGTAATTTCGTACAAATACATCATAGGTGCATGTCAGTTAGAATTGCAGCCAAACTGCCCAATCAGTGATTTCCAATGAGGTTTTGGTCAAGTTCAAGCCCAGAACTGAACTTTATCTAAAGTCTGGCTGGATCCGCAGAACCTGAACTTCCACAGGTCAACTCATCTCTAATGCTCTCCACACTACAGCAATGCCAAACAGGTGTATGCTAAGAGTGATTTAAGCACTTTAGGGACATAAGTGGGGACTTGTTTTTTTGCAAAATAAGGTTATTATTTTACTAGTATCCCTTTGGGTTACATAACAGTTTTGATCACTTCCAATATAAGGCTAGGATCACATTTATACCGGTGCTCTATACTGAGCACTAACCTTAGGGCTTCCATCTAAATTCCAAAATGAATATTCACTATGGGTGTGGGGAGCAGTAATTATTCATTTTATTTATTAGCGGACACACGTAATTGCCCCAGTCCCTGCAGCAAGCCGGCGGCTGAGGGCGATAATTGTATCTGCTAGTAAAGAAAATCAATATTTACTGCTCTCCATGCCTATAATCCCACTCACCTCTCAGCATCAGTTTCAATGCCAAGAGGTGAGCGGGATTATGGTAAATTAGTGGTAAAATAACTTCCTGCGATTTTTTTTTTATAATTTTATATATGCATTTTAACTTTTTTTAAACTGTTTACTTAGTCCCATTGTAAAACATGAATATTTTTCATTTCCATCACTGGTCTCATTCACTGCAGTTCACCTGTATTGTCTGCAGTGAATGAGACCTGTCCGTCTTTCAATGATCCAGCCTGCTGATGGCAGGATCAAACAGACCACAGTATCCTCAGGTCATTATATGAACTCGAGTTGCGGTATGATTAATGAGGGAGGTCACTTCTTGTTTTAACTGTCTAGATGCCACTGTTGCAATTGACAGTCCATCTAAGAGGTAAATTAGCCCTAATTAGTTTCAAACTGATCAAGACCGATGCCACTACATGTCAGGTGTCATATACAGGCAACAACAATGGTATTTTTTGCCTGTCAGGGAGCACTTATCACTTAAGCTTCAGCACTATAAAAACAAGTGGCACTACCTATGTAACAATTTTTGTTCCCAGGTTTTAACTCTTATATTTCAAATGCTCACATATAAACTTGCCAAAAAAAATCACCAACATTCCTCATGAACTTTGATTTTGTAATAATGACCTACACTAGTTTTTTATTTATTGAGGTAAAACACAAAATTTTGAGTTTGTGTAACATCACTTTCACAAATCAGTCACCAAATTTAGTCTCCCATCATGTTCTCATCATACTGTCCTAGGTAACGGCTTTCTGTTTCCTATTCAGCTTCTTGGGAAATTCGCTACAGTCTATGATCGTCTTGATTTGTGATCCAATGAAGACACCAGCTTTGACTTTTGCCCCAGACTGCTTTGGGAAACGATCTTAGAGGTACTTGAAAGCTGTCAACTCCTTATCAAGAGCTGTGACAAATTGTTTCATGACCCCTAACTTAATGTGTAGTGGTGGAATCAGCAACTTGCGGGGTTCCACCAGTGGCTCCCATTGTTCTTCCCCACAGAGAACTCTGTTCACTGCAGCCAGTCATCTCTGTGATAGTGAAAGCCCATCAGAAATGATACCATTTTGAACACTGATAACCTCTCAGCCATACTCCTCATACTTCAAGGCACCTAGCATCATCTTGGTCTCGCGGGTGGAGGGGTGGGAACGCCGCTCGTCTGGAATCGCTGGCGCTCTGGTCCGGTGCTTCTGCTCCTCGGTGGCTCGAGCACGGGGCCGGACCCGGGGCTCGAGCAGCGCCTCCTCGCCCACGAGTGAAAAGGGGAGGTTTTTGGTGGGTATATGGGATGTCGGTCGTGACGCCACCCACGGGTTGTGGTGATGGTGGGCACCACCGCTGCTGGTGACGGGGGATCCCGGGAGCGATGGCGGGGAGCAGCTGAGGTGTTGACCCCTCCGTAGGAAGGGGCTGTTGGTCCCGGGGCCCCGGTTGGGGAGTAGGGAGGAGGTATAGGTGCAGGTGCCAAGGCGGGGAGGCAGCGTGGGCGCAACGTTGCGGTGCAGCGCGGTGCCGGATGGCACTGTTGTACTCACTCAGACACAGAAGGACAGAGTCTCTGGTAAACCAAACAGCTGGATGGACGGGGCCCACAGCCGGCTGTGGTGTTCTCACTCTCCCCGGATGGGTTGATGGCGGCTGTCATTTTCCTGCACCTGTGTAAGTGTATTTGACTCCTATGGCTTCCCACGGGTCATCCGCTCCCCGGCGTGTACGTGTCGGGAGAGCCCGTTTGCCCGCAGGCGCTGGCCCTTGGATCTCTGGCCCTTGGCGGTGGCACTTATCCAGACGGGTTGGGCTGTTGCTTTCTGACGGGACTTAGGTGGGAATGAACCCCTGAGGTCCAGACCGCAATCAGATAATTTGACCTTTACGGCGGCTCCTAGCCTGGTCAGGGTCTGAGTACCCTGCCTTGGTGCTTGTCTTCAATCTATTCCCCGGTTTGGCCACCGCCCGACACCAGTCCTACAGTTCTGCTGACCTACACCAACTCCTGCAGTTGCACCATCTGGCGACTTTGCTGAACGTGCCTGGGCTCCAACCCAGACATCAACAGTTTTTCACTCCTCTCACTTTCACTGTCTACCACAATCTCTCTGTCTTTTCCCGCCTCCAGCCCTGTGAACTCCTTGGTGGATGGGGTCAACCGCCTGGCTTCACCCCCCCTGGTGTGGACATCAAGCCTGGAGGGTGGCAACAAGGATTTGATTGACTGATATCACCTACCCAGGGGAGGGTGTGTGTGTGTGATATCAGTGTACTGTGACCCCTGGGGGTCCAGGGCGTCACATTCCCCCTTGGTAAAATGCAGACCGTCTGCGGGCTGCCCATCCATCACCGGTTTTATTTTCTGAAAAATATAAATAACAGGGAAACAAACAAATGGTATGCATATTTTTTCAGATCTTCCCTTATGGGAGGCGCATTACTTCAAACGTTGCAAACGGTAATAAAACATTTTTAATAACAATGGACAGGTTCCAGTTCTTCCGCCCTCCCTCCCAAACAACCCAAACCCCGATGCTGCACCCAAGAAGCGGGCAGCACCCCCCCTCCCCAGTCCGGAAATAGGAACCCGGTCCAGGTCGCCCAAGCGGGAATGGGCACGGTGTCTCGCACCCGGCTGTCATCCAGGGGGCCCCACGTCCAGGGGGACCCCCGACCCCGAAGGATGGTCACCGGTCCTGGTGGTGACCAGACCCCAGCCTGCTCTGCTGCGGGTCCTTCCTCCAACCTGCCTCTCTGGAGGCTGGCAGTGCGGGAAGGGGCATGGCCGGGGGCAGGAAGGGACATTATTTACAGACCCAAATGTTTCTGGGTTGGCCTGCAAGTTCTCGGCCGTGTCCATGAGCAGTTTCTCATGCAAACAGGGAGGGGGAGCAAGGTGACAAACGTGACCAAGGTGACAGGACTTGTCCCAACGGGGACGGGGCTCTTCATAGCCAACGGGCTACCACAAACACTGTAGGTCCCAACGGGGACTTGCTGATGGGTCCCAACGGGGACTAACAGTTGGGTCCCAGGGGCCACCCGCAACACTTGACTCCGGTACAGCTTCCTCCTGCAGCTTTCCCACAGTCCACCACCGGACAGCACGAGCCCCCAATGCCACCCTCACTCAGGGGTGACACTGTCCCACGGGACTCCATTTTCAGCTGCCGGCGGTGTGGGTACGACTGCTCCTCCAACCAGACTCTTTAATCTTGAGGGCCACGGGGAACATCAACAGGGTCCCCACAGGGACCGACAGCAAGGTAGCCAGGAACCACTACTCTTTTAACTTTTCTTTCCTAAGCAGCAATCTCGTGGCACAGCTGCCGTTGCCGCTGCTCCCAGTGTAGAGCCTTTTCTGCTTGCTCCGGGGCGGCTTGTGTGGGAGACGGGCCCAGCCGGAGTCCCTCCATGCCGACTACGACTGGTGCCTTTGGTACTGAGGGACCCCGCTGTGACGTGGCCTGCCCTGCCTCTTGGCAGCTACATCCCCGTCGTGCCTCAGCCAAGGCCGGGTGTCTTGGAGCGGTGGACGTGACTTGCGGTGCTGGCCTCCGGTCGAGGGTCACCTCCGCTGCGGCCGGGCGGTCTGCCGGGGCCGTCATCATCTCCGATGCGGCTGGGATGGAAGCCGAGACGGGTGCCAGGATGGGGAAGACGACTCGAGCGGGAACTTTTGCACACAAGATGGCGGATTTTCAAATGTTTTGGCCGGACACCGCCGGCGGGGACTGCAAGGTGCACTTCTACTGGTAAGTAGATGGGTAGTATCCTGTTCGTGACGCCAAGTTGTCGCTGGCGGAGGGGTGGGAACGCCGCTCGTCTGGAATCGCTGGCGATCGGGTCCGGTGCTTCTGCTCCTCGGTGGGTCGAGCACGGGGCCGGACCTGGAGCTCGAGCAGCGCCTCCTCGCCCACGAGTGAAAAGGGGAGGTTTTTGGTGGGTATTTGGGATGTCGGTCGTGACGCCACCCACGGGTTGTGGTGATGGTGGGCACCACCGCTGCTGGTGACTGGGGATCCCGGGAGCGATGGCGGGGAGCAGCTGAGGTGTTGACCCCTCCGTGGGTAGGCTGTTGGTCCCGGGGCCCCATTTGGGGAGTAGGGAGGAGTTATAGGTGCAGGTGCCGAGGCGGGGAGGCAGCGTGGGCGCGGGTACAACGTTGTGGTGCAGCGCGGTGCCGGATAGCACTGTTGTACTCACTCAGACACAAAAGGACAGAGTCTCTGGTAAACCAAACAGTTGGATGGATGGGGCCCACAGCCGGCTGCGGTGTTCTCACTCTCCCCGGACGGGTTGATGGCGGCTGTCATTTTCCTGCACCTGTGTAAGTGTATTTGACTCCTATGGCTTCCCACGGGTCGTCCACATCCCAGCGTGTACGTGTCGGGAGTGCCCGTATGCCCGCAGGCGCTGGCCCTTGGATCTCTGGCCCTTGGCGGTGGCACTTATCCGGACGGGTTGGGCTGTTGCCTTCTGACGGGACTTAGGTGGGAATGAACCCCTGAGGTCCAGACC
Organism: Anomaloglossus baeobatrachus; assembly: GCF_048569485.1. Classification (NCBI taxonomy): domain Eukaryota; kingdom Metazoa; phylum Chordata; class Amphibia; order Anura; family Aromobatidae; genus Anomaloglossus; species Anomaloglossus baeobatrachus. The sequence goes on from NC_134354.1 coordinate 630,105,409, forward strand.
GCAATCAGATAATTTGACCTTTACGGCGGCTCCTAGCCTGGTCAGGGTCTGAGTACCCTGCCTTGGTGCTTGTCTTCAATCTGCTCCACGGTTTGGTACCGGCGGGCCACCGCCCGACACCGGTCCTACAGTTCCGCTGACCTACACCGACTCCTGTAGACGGCCACCACCATCTGCCAACATTGCTGAACGTGCCTGGGCTCCAACCCAGACACCAACAGTTTTTCACTCCTCTCACTTTCACTGTCTACCACCATCTCTCTCTTTTCCCGCCTCCAGGCCTGTGAACTCCTCGGTGGGTGCGGTCAACCGCCTGGCTTCGCCCCACCTGGTATGGACATCAAGCCTGGAGGGTGGCAACAAGGATTTGATTGACTGATGTCACCTACCCAGGGGAGGGTGTGTGTGTGTGATGTTAGAGTACTGTGACCCCTGGGGGTCCAGGGCATCACATTGGCACTGGTGTATTCCTCTTTCAGGTGTACCGAGTGAGTCACAGGAAGAGACGGATACTTATTCTCATTGTGAAGTTGCTTGGCTTTGAGGTTATATATGAACTATCTATGAAAAGGCTCCACTCTTTTGGGTTACAGGTTATTCCTATAGCCTCGCATAGACTGTCCACATTGTTGCAGAAGCACAGTTCTCTTGATGAATTCAAAAGCTAGAAAAACTTCGTAAAGCTTCCTCTGATCTGTGAATTTGACACTTTCACCTAATAAGTTCCATTGCTTGTGCCTTGATGTCCAAAGCTCAGTGTTGGAATCGGTGAGACCAAGGTCACTGATCAGTTAGTTGAGCTCCTTTTAGTTAGAGAAGTATGGCTTCCGTTCCTCAGCTGCATCTGAAAGATTGAAACTGGGATTTTCAACGTATATCTGACTTGCTGCTTTCTTCTGAAGGTGGTTAATCTTTGTCTGAAGAAGTTAGTGCAGGGAGCTCAGGGCAATGCGGTACTGGGGCGATAGACTAAGGAATGTCAGGATACGTGACAGGAGGTATATTTTTGCTAGTTCGATGTTTGGAACAGTTCACCATGTAGGAGAAGCAATTGGTTAAGTGGTCATTTGATTCACGCCAAATTCTTGGGATAGCAAAATGTATGCAAGTGCAATGTAAGCAAATAACATAAAATATGGACTGAAAATTTGATTTACTTTACACATTACTAATGATATGAAAGATTTTAACACAGTATATATATATATATATATATATATATATATATATATATATATATATATATATATATATATATATATATAAATATATATATATATATATATACTGTGTTAAAATCTTTCATATCATTAGCAATGTGTAATGTAAATCAATTTTTAGTTTGTACTGTATATATATATATATATATATATATATATATATATATATACAGTAAAAAAAATTGCAATTTCTTGAGCTGCCTCGCCACGTCACGGCAAATCTCATTTGAGGCAGTCCTACACTAAAATATTTTTATAAAATGTGCCATACGGCCTCACATATGAATAGTAGAACTGCTCTTAGCAGCACTCACCTGGTCTATTTCAATCCCGTACCCATGACTGAGTCATGGCTGTGGGCGGGACAGGTCCAAGCAAATGCTGCATGAAGTAAATAGCCTGTGGACAAAGCCTGATGACTTAATGTGAACAGTCACCAACCGCCAAAATCTAGACAGATGGAATACATCCCAAATTGGGGTGCATAGCAAGGTGGAAGTCAACCACCGACCAATTCAATGGAGAAAAAACAAAAAGCCAGCACCAAATGTGCACTTCAGCACTAAATATTCCAAACTGTACTTATTATAAAAATTTTGAGATTTTTGGCAAAAAATTGCAATTTCTTGAGCTGCCTCGCCACGTCACGGCAGTATATATATATATATATATATATATATATATATATATATAGTACAGACCAAAAGTTTGGCCACACCTTATCTCTAGAACAGCTGTTAAGAGGAGACTTTGTGCAGCAGGCCTTCATGGTAAAGTAGCTGCTAGAAAACAACTGCTAAAGACAGGCAACAAGCAGAAGAGACATGTTTGGGCTAAAGAACACAAGGAATGGACATTAGACCAGTGGAAATCTGTGCTTTTGTCTGATGAGTACAAATTTGAGATCTTTGGATCCAACCACCGTGTCTTTGTGAGACGCAGAAAAGGTGAACGGATGGACTCTACATGCCTGGTTCCCACCGTGAAGCATGGAGGATGAGGTGTGATGGGGTTGGGGTGCTTTCTGGTGACACGGTTTGGGATTTATTCAAAATTGAAGGCATACTGAACCAGCATGTTGTAGCGGCATGCTAATCCATCCGGTTTGCGTTTAGAGTGAAGGCAAAAGGGCCAACAAGTGCTAAGCATCTCTGGGAACTCCTTCAAGACTGTTGGAAAACCATTTCCGGTGACTACCTCTTGAAGCTCATCAAGAGAATGCATTGATTGAGAATTGTATATTTTGCTAGAACATTGAAATATGTGAAAAAGACCTTAATTATAGCTCTTTTAAACCCTTCCTGTCGTAACTTTTTTTTTTTCCTTCCATTCTTCCAAGTGATATAACATTTCAAAAAAATTCAATTCCACAATGTTTTTGTTTTTTTTATTTACCATGTTCACTATATGGTAAAATTGACCATGCAATATGGCTCCCCAGTTCAGTGTGAGTTACAGTATATATATATATATATATATATATATACCAAACCTGTATAGTTTTTTTTTTTAAGTGCTGAAAAAAAATAAAATATTTGTCACAAAAAATGGCTCTTTCAGCGACATTTCTTAAGACCTGTAACATTCTCATTGTTTGGGATTTGGGGCTGTGTGAGGACTTTTTATTTCTGTCCTGAGCCAATGTTTTTAATTATACTATTTTGGTGTAGGTGCAATTTTTTTTTATTGCTTATATTGAATTTTATGGCAGTATTGCAGTGACCAAAACAACCCAAATTCTGGCGTTTTGATTTTTTTCCTCATTACGCCCTTTGCCGATATGATTAATTTATTTTAGATTTTGATAGAAGATTGAAGCAATTCAGCACTAAGAGAAATCAAAGTCAGGCTTTAATTTTAGAGTAACGTAGTATCTGTGTATGTGTGATGTTTCGGTCAGCGACCTTTTTCAAACGTACACATAAGAGGAGAGCCACATGGAGCACACCATACCACAGCGACGCATGTTGCAATTCTGACAGCGCTGCAATATTTTACTCCATGTGGCTCTGCTCTTATGTGTATGTTTGAAAAAGTCGCTGACCAAAACGTCACACATGTACATAGATATCACGTCATTCTAAAATTAAAGCCAGACTTTGATTTCTCTGAGTACCGGATTGGTTCATTTCTTCTGTCTATAGCGTTGGACCCTATCAGATCACCTTCCACATTATCTGGAGTGCCACATTACCATTACACATTACCTTTTTAGAGATCGGACCTTTCTGAACCCGGTGATACCAATTTGTGTATTTTTTATTATTTTTTTCAATGGGGCAAAACAGAGTTAACTTGAACGTTTGTGTTTTTATCATTTTTTCTTTATTTTTACATGTTTTATTGTATTTACTAGTCCACTTAGGGGATTTGAAGCTGCAATCATCTGATTGCTTGTGCTGTACAGAGCAAGGCATCAGCACTGCTCTATACAGCAGAAATGCTGACTTCCTATGAAAGCTGGCATGAAGCATTCACAGGAAGTTCGTCATAACAGACAAAGGGATCATCAGCTGACCCCTGGCTGTCATGACAACCAATTGGTGCCCCGCGATGCCCCCCGTGGTGTCTACGTGATGTCATAATCATAACCATGTTACTAGTTACGTATGAATGTTGTATTATCTCATTGGCTACAGACTGGTCACATGACTATGACATCATGCAAGGTCCTGGAATGTCAGCATGCTTGCCGGTACACTGTGGTCACCCGAGCATCTCAGTACTCTGTATAATCGGCGACTGCTGTGTACCGGCGAGATGTTTGGGCAAATGCTTGGCCCCCTGTCCTTGCATGTCGGTGCTCTTTACAGAGTCAGCCCACATGCAGGGATTAAGAAAAAACAAAAAGCCAGCACCAAATGTGCACTTCAGCACTAAACATTCCAAACTGTACTTATTATAAAAAAAATTAAAAAATTTTGAGATTTTTGGCAAAAAATTGCAATTTCTTGAGCTGCCTCGCCACGTCACGGCAAATCTCATTTGAGGCAGTCCTACTCTAAAATATTTTTATAAAATGTGCCATACGGCCTCACATATGAATAGTAGAACTGCTCTTAGCAGCACTCACCTGGTCTATTTCAATCCCGTACCCATGACTGAGTCATGGCTGTTGGCGGGACAGGTCCAAGCAAATGCTGCATGAAGTAAAGAGCCTGTGGGCAAAGCCTGATGACTTAATGTGAACAGTCACCAACCGCCAAAATCTAGACAGATGGAATACATCCCAAATTGGGGTGCATAGCAAGGTGGAGGTCAACCACCGACCAATTCAATGAAGAAAAAACAATAAGCCAGCACCAAATGTGCACTTCAGCACTAAACATCATTGAATTGGTCGGTGGTTGACCTCCACCTTTCTATGCACCCCAATTTAGGATGTATTCCATTTGTCTAGATTTTGGCGGTTGGTGACTGTTCACATTAAGTCATCAGGCTTTGTCCACAGGCTATTTACTTCATGCAGCATTTGCTTGGACCTGTCCCGCCCACAGCCATGGCTCAGTCATGGGTACGGGATTGAAATAGACCAGGTGAGTGCTGCTAAGAGCAGTTCTACTATTCATATGTGAGGCCGTATGGCACATTTTATAAAAATATTTTAGTGTAGGACTGCCTCAAATGAGATTTGCCATGACGTGGCGAGGCAGCTCAAGAAATTGCAATTTTTTGCCAAAAATCTCAAAATTTTTATAATAAGTACAGTTTGGAATGTTTAGTGCTGAAGTGCACATTTGGTGCTGGCTTTTTGTTTTTTCCACATGCAGTAATTGGCTGACACACACTAATGCACAGCCGTGAATAGCGGTATTGGGAATCAGGTGATTGGAGATCACCATTTCTATAGTAACCCACTTCTTAGGTTACTATAGCAATGGTGGCAGCGGTGATGTCACCGCTTACCAAACCACCACAGCCTCTGCTCAATTACACAGCACGGGGAGCAGCAGCGTTCTTCCTCCCTGTGCTGTCTGATATAGCAGAACTGTATCTGTTGAAGAAGACAGAAGACTAGGATCGTGGAGGGGTGAGAAGGAGCAATAAAGATGGAGTCCCTAAATGTGTCTGTGTATTTATTTCTAATAAAGTATTTTTTCTCTGTGTGGAGTCTTTTTTTAACCCTTTATTGGAGATTCTTAATGGGTGGGTCAAACTTGGCCTGACATTAAGAATCTCTGGCTTAATACTAGCTGGTAAAACAAAGCTGATATTAACCCCTTATTACCCAGCGTGCTACCCGTCACCAGAGCCTCTGGAAGAGTTGGATACAGCGCCAGAAGATGGCGCTTCTATGAAAGCACCATATTCTGGAATGCCTGCGAACTGCAATTTGCAGCGGGGGGGCCAGAAAGCTTGTGCCACCCTGCACTGGGTATTCCAATCCCCAGCTGCCTAGTTGTACCTGGATGGAGAGAAAAATTGGGAGAAGCCAATGTCATTTTTTTTAACTATTTCATGAAATTCATGAAATAATTAAAAAAAGGGCTTCCCTATATTTTTGGTTCCCAGCAAAGTAGAAATAGGCAGCTGGGGGTTGGGGGCAGCCCATCCCTGCCTGCTATACCTGGCTAGCATACAAAAAAATGGCGAAGCATACGTCATTTATTTTTTTTAGTTTTTTGGCAAAAAACTTTAAAAAAAAAAAAAGCTTACCTGGATTTTCCATTGCCAGTGACGATAACACCAAGCAGTGGGGGTTAGCAGCCAAAAGTTGCTTGGATTACCTTTAGCTAGCAATAGAAAATGGAGCGGGAGCCCATGCATATTTTTTTTTTTAATTATTTAGTTAAATAACTAAAAAAAAAAAGGCTTCCCTGTATTTTGATTGCCTGACATCACAGTACTGTAAAAATAAATAAATCATTAAAAAAAAATAACATAGCGCTCCTTGGTATTTTTGATTCTCAGCGCAGATAAAGCAGACAGCTAGGGGCTGCCAACCCCATCTGCCTGATTTACCTTGGTTGCTGATCAAAATACAGGGAAACCCATTAACTTTTTTTTTATTAAAAAAAAATAATAAAGAAAAGATGAGTGGGCTCCCGCCGTATTTTGATCGCCAGTCAGGTAAAGCCAGGCAGCTGGGGGCTGGGATTCTCGGCAGACCGCAGCCACCCTTGGAAATGGCGCATTGTTTCTGTTACGGGGGGCTGTCTGATAATAACCGAAAGGAGTATCAGACAGTCAGGGTCCACCGTGCAAAGACTTTGCTGCAGACTATGGCAGAGTGCAATACCTCTGTTAACTCACAGAAGGATATAATAAGTAAGTAAATATAATAAGTAAGTAAAGCAATTCCTCCCTTACTTGGAGGGTGTGTGGAATGATCTCTGTTAATAATCACAGAGACAAAGGCAATGTGTGCGAAATGGCACCTACCTAGGTCCGCTCTTCTAGTGGTGCAAAAGAGACGAACAGTAGCATAAGCCGCACAAAGCTCCTACCTGCGTTCGCTCCACTAGTGTGCGAGGACACGAACCACTAGATATGGCACCTGCCTAGGTCCGCTCTTCTAGTGGTGCAAAAGAGACGAACAGCAGCGTAAGCCGCACAAAGCTCCTACCTCTGTTCGCTCCCCTAGTGTGCGAGGATACGAACTGCCAGACGCAGTATAAGGAACGTTACCCTAGCGGCAACGTCCACCTACGAGTAGAATCACAAGGCCCAGCCAGACCATGTGCCTCAGGCACCTGCCTATGTCCGCTCCCCTAAGAGGTAAGGATACGGACAGCAGCCGAAGCTGTAAGGTATAAGAACGCTACCCTGCCGGTAGCGCTCACCTAGCATAGACAGAGGAATGCCTAGAGGAACGCGCACAGAGCGTCTACTCATATGCATGAACCAAGAGGACTGAGCACCATGCGGCGTGTGTCAGGGTCTTATATAGACTCTGTGCCTCATCCAAGATGGAGGACACCAGAGCCAATCCGCTGCCAGAACGACAGGAGTGACGTCATGCTGGCCTATCACCGAGCAAGACGTCACAAGCACATGACCAGCGACCAATCGGCATAGAAGGTGTCAGAGACATGTGACCTCGTGTCAGCGATGATGTCACCCGCACATGTGCAATGGCTCCAAGATTGGACTTAGTCTCCGGCGCTCGCACATGTGCAGTAGCAAGAAATCTGGACTTAGTCTCCAGCGCTCGCACATGTGCAGTAGCAAGAAATCTGGACATAGTCTCCAGTGCTCGCAGCAACCGTAACAGTACCTCCCCCTCAAGGGCCCCCCTCCCGGCGACGCAGGTAATCGGCAACTAAGTCGGGAGCATGGACAGCCTCCTCAGGCTCCCAAGAGCGATGTTCCGGGCCATAGCCCTCCCAATCTATCAAGAAGAACCTGCGCCCTCTAACCATCTTAGAACCAACTATGGCTCGGACCTCATAGCTAGAGCGAGAGGAATCAGAGGCAGGAGAGTGCACTTCACGAGCGTGAGGTTCGGACCATTGCAGGACAGCAGAGAGCTTCGCAGGATCCATAGCCAGACCCTCTTGTGAGATAATGTAACCCAAAAAAGGCAATGAGGACTGCTCGAATACACATTTCTCGAGTTTAGCAAACAATGAGTGCTCCCTTAAACGGGAAAGGACACGAACGACATCCTGACGATGAGTCTCCAGATCAGGAGAAAAAAATCAGGATGTCGTCTAGATACACCACTACTGAGGATAACAGTAAATCCCTGAACACATCGTTCACGAAGTCCTGAAATACTGCGGGTGCATTACATAACCCAAAAGGCATGACGAGGTATTCATAGTGACCGTCTCGGGTGTTAAAAGCGGTCTTCCATTCGTCACCCTTTCGAATTCGTACCAAGTTATACGCACCCCGCAGATCCAACTTCGTAAAAACTTGAGCTCCTCTCAGTCTGTCAAAGAGCTCCGAAATTAAAGGTAATGGGTATTTGTTCTTTATTGTGATTGCGTTGAGACCCCTGTAATCTATGCAGGGACGCAAATCACCCTCTTTCTTCCGAACAAAGAAAAACCCAGCTCCCGCGGGAGAGACAGACTTACGAATGAACCCCTTCTCTAAACTCTCTCTTATATAGGTCGACATGGCCTCCGACTCAGGTATCGACAGGGGGTAAACCCTGCCTTTAGGTGGAACCGAACCTGGGATAAGGTCTATGGCACAGTCATACGGCCTATGGGGTGGAAGAACCTCAGCACCCTGTTTGGAGAACACGTCAGCGAAATCCAAATAGGGTGTAGGTATGGGAGAGAGATCAGTTGATGCAACCGCAACGACCTTAGGTGGTAAGGGAAGACATCGGGACTGACATTTCGAACCCCAACTAATAATGCTGTCAGACTCCCAGTCAATGTGAGGAGCATGAGTCCGAAGCCATGGAAGACCCAGAAGGACGTCGTCTATACCCTCAGGCAAAACAAGAAAAGAAATCTCCTCTATGTGACCCTGAGACAGGGAAAGGTGCAAGGGAACTGTCCTCAATGTAATGGAGTCAGACAACATAGTCCCATTAACAACACGGACAGGAATAGGCGCCTCTAACATGATAGAGGGAATATTGTGTCCCTTTACAAATCCTGAGGACACAAAAATCCCGTCAGCTCCAGAATCCACAAAAGCCATAATAGGCCATGTATTCTCAGATAACGAGAGCTGACCTGGGATACAACACTTAGAGGGTGCAGAAGACGTCTCTAGTAACCCCCCTCTAATGGTTACTAGGCCAGGGAGTTTCCCTGACGACTAGGACACTTGTTGGCATAGTGCCCAGCCTGACGACATACGTAACATATAGGAGGACCAGACTTGCGTAGTCTGGAGAACGTATGACCTAACTCCATAGGAGTGGGAGATGTTTCAGATGCTGAGGAAGATGGTAGTGGACCCTCAACAACTGGAATAGCCCGATGCTTAGGGCGTGAGGAAGAGACCTCGAGTCTACGTTCCTTATGGCGTACATCGATCCTCATTGCTACTGTGATGAAGTCCTCCAGAGAAGCAGGGACCTCACGAGTAGCAAGGGCATCCTTGACATAGCCTGCCAACCCTCTCCAGAAGATAGGAATCAACACCTTCTCTGGCCAATCTAGTTCTGCCACCAGAGTTCTAAAAGCAATGGCATAAGAACTAGTGGATAACGAACCCTGAGATAGATCTAACAGTCTCAGGGCCGCATCATGGGTAACCTGCGGACCCATGAATACCGCCTTAAGAGCATCAAGAAAGTCTTGATGTCTCAGAGTAACTACATCAGAGCGCTCCCATAGGGGAGTCGCCCATTCTAAGGCTTTGTCCTGAAGTAAGGAGATGATAAAGCCTACTCTGGACCTCTCCGTAGAGAAGCGAGAAGAGTTGACCTCTAGGTGTATCTGACACTGACTAATGAAACCACGACATGATCTGGCATCGCCAGAATATCTGTTTGGCAGAGCAAGTCGAGGATCATGTGCAGATGTCACCATGGTCTGAGGTTTATCCTCTATACTCTTGAGCCGTGACTCAAGTACTTGTATGTAACGGTGTAACTGCTGATATTCTGCCATAACTGCCAGACCCTTGGCTCAGTCCTAATGTTACGGGGGGCTGTCTGATAATAACCGAAAGGAGTATCAGACAGTCAGGGTCCACCGTGCAAAGACTTTGCTGCAGACTATGGCAGAGTGCAATACCTCTGTTAACTCACAGAAGGATATAATAAGTAAGTAAATATAATAAGTAAAGCAATTCCTCCCTTACTTGGAGGGTGTGTGGAATGATCTCTGTTAATAATCACAGAGACAAAGGCAATGTGTGCGAAATGGCACCTACCTAGGTCCGCTCTTCTAGTGGTGCAAAAGAGACGAACAGCAGCATAAGCCGCACAAAGCTCCTACCTGCGTTCGCTCCACTAGTGTGCGAGGACACGAACCACTAGATATGGCACCTGCCTAGGTCCGCTCTTCTAGTGGTGCAAAAGAGACGAACAGCAGCGTAAGCCGCACAAAGCTCCTACCTCTGTTCGCTCCCCTAGTGTGCGAGGATACGAACTGCCAGACGCAGTATAAGGAACGTTACCCTAGCGGCAACGTCCACCTACGAGTAGAATCACAAGGCCCAGCCAGACCATGTGCCTCAGGCACCTGCCTATGTCCGCTCCCCTAAGAGGTAAGGCTACGGACAGCAGCCGAAGCTGTAAGGTATAAGAACGCTACCCTGCCGGTAGCGCTCACCTAGCATAGACAGAGGAATGCCTAGAGGAACGCGCACAGAGCGTCTACTCATATGCATGAACCAAGAGGACTGAGCACCATGCGGCGTGTGTCAGGGTCTTATATAGACTCTGTGCCTCATCCAAGATGGAGGACACCAGAGCCAATCCGCTGCCAGAACGACAGGAGTGACGTCATGCTGGCCTATCACCGAGCAAGACGTCACAAGCACATGACCAGCGACCAATCGGCATAGAAGGTGTCAGAGACATGTGACCTCGTGTCAGCGATGATGTCACCCGCACATGTGCAATGGCTCCAAGATTGGACTTAGTCTCCGGCGCTCGCACATGTGCAGTAGCAAGAAATCTGGACTTAGTCTCCAGCGCTCGCACATGTGCAGTAGCAAGAAATCTGGACTTAGTCTCCAGCGCTCGCACATGTGCAGTAGCAAGAAATCTGGACTTAGTCTCCAGCGCTCGCACATGTGCAGTAGCAAGAAATCTGGACATAGTCTCCAGTGCTCGCAGCAACCGTAACAGTTTCTTAGCGCCATTTCCAGGTGCTTTACCCGGCTCTTCCAGCGGCCGTGATGGCGGTGGCTTGCTGGGTAATAAAGGGGTTAATACCAGCTTTGTATTCTCAGATGGTACTAAGCCTGAAACTCAAGGTGTCACGCTAAATTAGCCTTAGTCACCATGAATTTCTAGGAAACAGTAAAAAAGAACACAACACAGAGAATTTTTTTTATTAGAAATAAAGCAAAGAAAACATTTAGAGACTCCATCTTTATTATAACAAAATCCTTAGTCTTACGGTAATCCACTGGGGCAGCATTGTCAACTCTGCTTCATCACTGTGCACAGACACAATCTATACACAGTGAGAAGCACAGAGAGCCATGTCAATTCTGCTTCATCACTGTCCTCAGACACAGTCTATACACAGTGAGAAGCACAGAGAGCCATGTCATCTCTGCTACATCACTGTGCACAGACAGTATCTATATATAATGAGAAGCACAGGTAGCCATGTCATCTGTGCTATATCACTGTGCAGAGACAGTGTCTATACATAGTGAGAATCACAGAGAGCCATGTCAGGTCTGCTACATCGCTCTGCACAGAGCTATGTATCAGGCTGACAGTGAGGGGATGATTGTACTTGCGTCTCGCATTGCATCACCCCACTCTCAGGACTGGAGCACCTCAGCTGCATGGAAATACATGCAGCTGACCCGCTGCCGTCGGGGGATTGTGCGCCATGATGCGATGACACTCGCATCACGGCGCACCAGGACCTCTGATGACGTCATACGCACGTGACCAGTCTGTAGCCAATGAGGTAATACAACATTCACACATGATTGGTCACATGGGTATGACGTCACGGTCATGGCAGGTCCTTTTAGTCATAGGTGCTTACTCTGCAGGGCACGTTGCGGGACCTGTAAGTATGATCATAATGTTTTTTTTAATAACATGCCTTTTTTTTAAAGCCCCTGGACCCAAACTGTAACACGAACGTCCCAGAAAGCTCATGTTAGGGGTTGTGTGCACGAACACCATGTTCGGGGTACAGACCATGAACTTTACAGTTCGGGTTTGCCTATCCCTAGTCCACTCCTCACACATGTTAGCAGATGCTTAGACAGAGTCCTTTTTTGTTCTTATCTTTAATAGTTGGCCACGGACGTAGCAAAATGCGTCTACTGGATGTATACAATATTGTTACGCTCACCGAGGAGCGGCGAGCGTCCGGAGGTGGACCCACTGGACCGTGCACCGGACTCCCCTGAGAAGACGACCAGCAGCGAACCCCTATACAGGGACTGTGCGGTGCCTCCTCAAAGGGCCTAGATGCACGGCAGCCAGGAACCGGTAGTAGGAGTCTCTGTATGGCCAGGTGTAGCACGGGTGTGACGTCCGCAGCAGGCAGAACACGGTAGTGGCACCGGAGATGTTCACAGCAGGTGGCATGGAGACGTTCACTGTAGGTGTGGTACGGTGATGTCCACTGCAGGTATGGCCAGTGACGTCCACAGTAGGTATGGCACGGTGACGTCCACTGTAGGTATGGCCGGTGTCATCCACAGCTGGAAAGGTACAGATAGCACTACGGCGAGACAGAAGATTAGCAACAGGTAGATGATGCACAGATACAACCGGTAGTACACAGGGGCCTGGACTATAGCAATGCACTATTAGGAGCGTTGCTTGGGCGCCTGCTGCCAGGGGAGGTGAACCTAAATACTCATATGGTAACAGGTGACCTCTGAGGTCACTTCCAGATAATGGGGCGCTACCGCTTTAAGAAAGGGGGCGTGGCCTCGCGCGCAGCCTAGGATCACTTACTGCAGATCTGTGTGTGGACGGGAGACAGGAAGAGGCTGCAGCAGCTCCTGGAGCAGGACACCCGACCCTTTAGTGAGCAGGACGCACAGCAGGACCCGAACCAGAAGCAGAGCCTGCAGAGCCATGGGACCGGTAAGAGGAAGGACGTCGCTGCTGGGGGCTGGGACCGGGAGTGCACATAGGGGGCCATGCTGGGGCTGGGCAGATGTGAGGGAGAGCCCCCCCTCGGGATCTGGCGGGACCAGGCGCTACAGTACCCCCCCTGAAGCCCCCCCTTCCTCAGGAAGCTCCGGAGGAGACGAGGAGCATCAACGTTCTCCGCAGGTACCCACGTCATTTCCTCAGGACCGAACCCCTTCCAGTCTACTAGATAGTAGGTTTTACCTCGGACCTCCTTAGCCGCAAGGATGGCTTTTACCTCGTAGACGTCGTCATCACAGACAGGAGGAGGAGAAGTACCAGGATCACTGTGGAAATGGCTCAGGACCACCGGCTTGAGGAGGGACACATGGAAGGAGTTTGGGATGCGAAGTGTAGACGGCAGCTTCAACTTGTAGGACACCTCATTGATCCTTCGGAGACTGCATCTTCAGGCGGACGTACTTGGACGAGAGCCAGACTTTATCTCCGGGTTGAAAGAAAGGAACATCCAGATGTTTCTTGTCAGTGAGTTTCTTCATGCGGACAGAGGAACATTCCAGAGCCAACTTGGTCTCAGCCCAGATGGCAGAGAAGGACCTCACGAGGTCATCAGCTGCAGGGTTGCCTGAAGAACATGTCACAGGGCACGGCACTTTGGGTCGCTGTCCATAAACCACCTGGAACGGAGATTTAGCAGAGGACTCACTTTCATGATTGTTGTAGGAGAACTCGGCCCATGGAAGCAGTTTGCACCAGTTGCTGTGGTGTTCGTCCACGAAGTGGCGAAGATAGTTAGTCAGGACTTAGTTAATGCGTTCCACTTGCCCATTAGACTGAGGGTGGTAGGCAGAAGAAAATTCCAATTTAACATCCATCATTTTGCAGACTGCTCTCCAAAACCGAGCGGTGAACTGGACCCCTCTGTCAGACACGATATGGAGAGGCAAGCCGTGAAGCCGGAAAATGTGTTAAATGAATAGTTCAGCAAGAACCGGAGCGGACAGTAGCCCGGTGAGTGGCGTGAAGTGGGCCATCTTGGAGAACCTGTTCACCACCACCCAGATGACTGTGTAGTCAGACGATTTTGGCAGGTCTGGGATGAAATCCATGCCGATATGTTGCCATGGAGTGGATGGTACAGGGAAAGGAAGCAAAGGGCCTGCTGGAAGAGTCTTTGGGACCTTTTTCCGAGCACAGGAGGAACAGGATGAAACAAAGTCCTGGACGTCTTGTCGTAGCCCTGGCAACCCATAATACCGGGATATCAATTGCAGAGATTTCCTTTGACCCACGTGACCTGCTATTCTGGAAGAGTGTCCCCACCGGAGTACACATTCTCTATAGACCTCAGCAACAAACGTTTTACCGGGAGGAAGGTGGTGCATGTCAACTGGTGCCGCCATTAGCTTGGAAGGTTCAATGATGTGCTGAGGTTCATCCTCCTGATCCACTATCAGGAATGATCGAGACAGCGCATCGGCCTTCAGATTCTTCTCAGCTGGAAGAAAGTGCAGAACAAAATGAAAGAGGGCGAAGAATAATGACAATCAGGCCTGTTGGTGGTTTAGCCTGTGGGCTGTCTGGAGATATGCCAGATTCTTGTGGTCGGTATAGATGGTCACTGTATGCAATGACCCTTCCAACAGATATCGCCACTCCTCCAGGGCCAACTTAATTGCCAGCAACTCTCGGTCTCCAATTGAGTAGTTTCGTTCCGCTGGGGAGAAAGCCTTAGAAAAGAAGCCACAGGTTACTGTCTTATCCTCGGACGTTTTCTGTGTAAGGACCGCACCGGCTCCGTATGAGGAGGCATCTACCTCAAGGACAAACGGCTTGTTAGTGTCGGGTCTGTATAAGGCTGGAGCAGAAGCGAAGGCTCGTTTAAGAGACAGGAAAGATTCTTCAGCTTCCGGGGTCCATTTCTTTGGGTTCTCCCCTATGCGAGTGAGAGAGGATATGGGACGCACCAGAGACGAAAAATGTGGAATGAATTGCCGATAATAGTTGGCGAATCCCAGGAATCGCTGGATAGCTTTCAACCCTTCCGGACTGGGCCACTTCAGTACGGCTGACAACTTATCCAGATCCATCTTCAGACCGGTGTCAGAGACAATGTGGCCAAGGAAGGGTAGCGAGGTCTGCTCAAACAGGCATTTCTCAAGTTTGGCATCAAGGCGATTCTCCCTCAACCTCCGCAGGACGAGACGGACATGTCTTCGATGGTTATGCAGGTCTGGAGAGAAGATAAGGATGTCGTCTAAATACACAACCACACAGGTGTAAAGAAGATCATGGAAGACGTCGTTCACAAACTCCTGGAAGACCGCCGGCGCGTTACTGAGCCGGAAGAGCATCACTCGGTATTCATAGTGCCCATATCGAGTGTTGAACGCAGTCTTCCATTCGTCCCCTGACCGAATGCGGACCAGATTGTACGCACCCCGGAGATCTAACTTGGAGAAGATCTTAGCACCTCGAAAGCGATCAAACAGTTCCGGTATAAGGGATAGCGGGTATCTGTTCTTCACCGTGATCTTATTCAATCCGCGGTAGTCAATGCAAGGTCGTAGACCCCCGTCTTTTTTCCCCACAAAGAAGAAGCCCGCTCTGGCAGGAGAGGAGGATTTTTGGATGAAGCCTCGTGCTAAATTCTCCTTTATATAGTCAGACATGGCTTGGGTCTCTTCTTGCGACAGAGGGTAGATGCACCCACGAGGAGGGGTTGTCCCGGGCAGCAGGTCAGTGGGACAATCGTAGGGTCTGTGTGTGGCAATGTCTCAGCTTTCTTCTTGTCAAAGACATCGGCATAGGACCAATAGGCGGAGGGTAACCCAGGAAGGGTGACCGGTTCGACTGGTAGGTGCGGAGGATGCACTAGTCTCAGGCAGTTATTGTGGCAAGATGCACCCCATTGCAGGATGTCTCCTGAATCCCAGTCCAGTACTGGCTTGTGTGACCAAAGCCAGGGTATTCCCAGAAGTAGAGCATGCGCCATGCCAGGGAGCACGTGGAAGGCAATTGTCTCAGAGTGCAGCATCCCCACTTGCATTTCACAGTTCTCCGTGATGTACCGGATGGGTTCGGAAAGTGGTTTTCCATCCACCGAAGAAAGACTGATGGGGGCAGCAAGACGTCGGACGGGAATCTGATGTAGGTCCACCACAGACTGTTGGATAAAGTTCCCGGCAGAGCCTGAATCTGCTCTGACAACCGGATGGAACTGCAGGACAGGGATACGGGTACATGGAGAAAAGGAGAGGACTTGGCGTGACCTAGGGTGGCCTCTCCAACGGACCCTAGTCTCAGTAGTTTCCTGGCTTTACTGGACAGTCTTGAATCAGATGCTTGGCACTTCCACAGTAGAAGCACTCTCCGGCCGCTCTCCGAATCCTCTGCCGCAGTCTGGACTCAGTGACGCGATTTGACCTCCATGGGCTCGTGCGGAGCACTAGGCTTGGTGGAAGGAGGCGCCATTGGTCATTGGAAGGTTGGCGCAAGACGCGGGGTTCTTCTCGCCCGGGTGACTTCTCTGGCACTCTCTTGGAAGCAGAGATCAATACGGGTAGCCAGAGAGATCAGCTCTTCCAGGGTGGTAGGTACATCCCGGCCGGCCAGTTCATCCTTGATTTTTCTGGATAATCCTTCCCAGAAGGCAGCTACAAAAGCGTCATTGTTCCACTTGAATTCGGAGGACAGATTGTGGCACTCGATTGCATACTGTCCCACGGTGAGATTCCCATGGCGGATTCTCATGAGCGAAGAGGCAGTAGACGAGAGACGGCTTGGCTCATCGAACACCTTACGGAAGGTATTCAAAAAGACAGACAGGACTTGAATAGTCGGGTCATTCTTCTCCCAAAGCGGATTCATCCAAGCCAGAGCCCGACTAGTCAGATGAGACATGATGAATGCTATCTTTGAGCGAACAGTCGCTCGCTGCAGATGCGACAGCTCAAAGTGCAGGGAGCACTGGTTTAAGAATCCGCAACACAAACTGGGATCACCTCCATACATGGGTGGGGAGGCCAGGCGAGAAGGAGACATGCATGTCAACAATCCCGCAGAGTCGGGGGTTGTTGAGGAGGCCGGATTCTGCAGGGCGTATAGACAGGAATCCACGGACGCCATGTATTCGGCCATGTATCTCTGAGCCTCATGCTGGCAGGATAGTTCCTTCTGTAGTTCAACTAGTTGGGAGCCGTCAGAGGATCCGGAGGTTTGCATGGATGCCAGATGGTATTCCACAGACTTCATGTGAGCCACTAATCTTGCTTGGGTCTCGCGTTGGCGAGAGAGCTCCTGTTGCAAGTCAGTCAGGGGGTTAGCCTTGATCCTGGCGGAGTCCGTGGCCTGAGCAAACTGTTACGCTCACCGAGGAGTGGCGAGCGTCCGGAGGTGGACCCACTGGAACGTGCACCAGACTCCCCTAAGAAGACGACCAGCAGCGAACCCCTATACAGGGACTATGCGGTGCCTCCTCAAAAGGCCTAGATGCACGGCAGCCAGGAACCGGTAGTAGGAGTCTCTGTACGGCCAGGTGTAGCACGGGTGTGACATCCGCAGCAGGCAGAACACGGTTGTGGCACCGGAGATGTTCACAGCGGGTGGCACGGAGACGTTCACTTTAGGTATGGCACGGTGACGTCCACTGCAGGTATGGCCGGTGACGTCCACTGTAGGTATGGCCGGTGACGTCCACAGCCGGAA
Source organism: Anomaloglossus baeobatrachus (assembly GCF_048569485.1). Taxonomy (NCBI): domain Eukaryota; kingdom Metazoa; phylum Chordata; class Amphibia; order Anura; family Aromobatidae; genus Anomaloglossus; species Anomaloglossus baeobatrachus. The sequence goes on from NC_134354.1 coordinate 630,123,001, forward strand.
AGGTACAGATGGCACTACGGCGAGACAGAAGATTAGCAACAGGTAGATGATGCACAGATACAACCGGTAGTACACAGGGTCCTGGACTATAGCAATGCACTAGTAGGAGTGTTGCTCGGGCGCCTGCTGCCAGGGGAGGTGAACCTAAATACCCATATGGTAACAGGTGACCTCTGAGGTCACTTCCAGATAATGGGGCGCTACCGCTTTAAGAAAGGGGGCGTGGCCTCGCGCTTAGCCTAGAATCACCTACTGCAGATCTGTGTGTGGACGGGAGACAGGAAGAGGCTGCAGCAGCTCCTGGAGGAGGACGCCCGACCCGGGAGTGAGCAGGACGCACAGCAGGACCCGAACCAGGAGCAGAGCCTGCAGAGCCATGGGACCGGTAAGAGGAAGGACGTCGCTGCTGGGGGCTGGGACCGGGAGTGCACGTGGGGGCCATGCTGGGGCTGAGCAGATGTGAGGGAGAGCGCCTCCCTCGGGATCTGGCGGGACCAGGCGCTACAAATATCTTGATGCCATCTAAATTAATTATAGCTGTCTACAGAACAGCTGTCTGCAGAACAGCAAATTAAGTGGTTTGTATAAGATGGATAGTTCAAGAAAGTTCTAGACAATTCTCGACAGTTCTAGAAATGTCTTGATAGTTGTCAAAGTTCCAGAAGCTTCTTGAAGTCTATACTCAGCACTGAATATTTTACGAATATTCTTAACAATAGATACATTTCAAAATGTCATTGTGCTGAGCACAAAAGCAAAGTGTATGTGGCATAATAACCCTTTTCTTCTCATTTTAGGCACAAAGAATTGGGAAAACACACTTAACACATGGGAACAAAAAATATGTGTAAAATTGTTACATAGTGAACAATTTTACATCTATTTTATACATCATTAGGAAGCTGCTGGGAACCACTCACTTGAGCTCATATCTCAAGGTACCAAATGAGAAAACTTTCATTTTAAGCATACAGCGGGATTATTAAACATCACATAAACCTCTCCAGGAACATAACATAAGCCTTCTTACAGCTTCAACACAAACCCGGTTTACAGTCCACTCCTGGTCAGGACATTCATTCCTCTTTCTCTCAGAGACTTCATCCAGAGGCATAGCTGCCTCTGCACTCTGACCACCTGTCAAACAAACAGACACCATTATAACATATCAGACACACCCATGGGTGAAGGTATTTGAATAGGTAGACATGCCCTAATGAGCCTTGCAGTAACAGGTCCCAGACTCGCCATCATAGAAGCCTTACAGAGGTGATTCACCCCTTTTCATTACTGGCCACATCGATATTATGTTGAGAAACAAGGTTTCTCTCAAATATCTTGTGTTGCCAATAGTGCCTGTGAGTGGCGCTATAGTGGTACTGGAACAAAGGGGTTTTCATCCAGCACTTGAAGATATATTATCCAAAATCCACGATATTCACGGACTCAATGATTTTAATTATTTGTACTTTTGTACACCAATAAAACTGATTATGATTTTATCAAGTCCGTGAATATTGTGGATTTTGGATAATATATCTTCAAGTGATGGATGAAAACCCCTTTGTCCCATTACTCCCAGGAGCCGGCCCGCTGACTGTCCGTGTACTAATCTCCAAAATCGGCCACAGCAAGTTCAGAGGAGAGCTGATCCTGAAAAAACTTTTTTTCTCATTGCTATAGCGGTACGCTCATCCCTATCATGTGATCCCCGGGCTCCATGACCTCTGATGTCTGATGATGTCACGTCAACTTCCTTTTGAGTCGACATCACTGCAGCCGGCCCCAGTCTCCGTGAGTCACTGGGCTGTGGGTGGTGTTTCACTGATCTTCACAGCCCAGCGCCGCTCCTGCATACGCGCTCCACAGTGAAGGAGAAGGAAGCAGGGAAATGCTTGGCTGTGATGCTGGGCTGTGACGAGCTGTTAAACGCCGCCCACAGCCCAGTCACTCAGGAAGACTACGGCTTTCCTCAGTCCACGTGACATCACTGGACATCAGAGGTCACGGAGCCCGGGGGTCACGCGAAGGGGGTGAGCAGACTGCAATTGTGCTGCTCACAGGTACTACAGGCAACACAAGGTTTCTCAACATAATATCGATGTGGCCAGTAATGAAAAGGGGTGAACCACCTCTTTAAGACTTCCTAATGACTGCCATTAAAAATTGTATTTGCGACGTCTTAGAAGTTAATATAATACCCTTGTAAGGCCACACCTTGAATATGGGTTCTAATTCTGAAAGAGAATATTGGAAAGATTATGTTGGTTTAAAGATGAGCAACTTCATTACAAAATGGAATGGAAGAGCTATCGTATGCTACTGAAGAGACAGGTTACAATGATGTAGTAAAGTCAATAATGGGGATTTTTCATCAGATTTATTTGTTTCAACAACAAGAGTTGGCAGTGTAAGAGGTTAATAATCGAACAGTACAAATTATTATCAAGATATATATAATTAATAATGTACAGGATGCAAGTATAATGCTTCCACACTAATTTAGCTTTAATCAAAGAAAACAAGCATGATCAAACATTCTAATTCCAGTTTTACTCTGTCAGGAAAGCATCAGTGTCACCCCACACCTATCTCAAGTTCTCCCTAATATCTCTAAGTAACTTAACAAAGGACCAGCACTCCAAATCTTCTGGAATTTATAAGAATTTATTCCATATAAGCATACGGGCATAAATTACGGGTTTTGGCTAATAGTGAGCCTTTTTCAAATACAATAGATGTATTTGAAAAAGGCTCACTATTAGCCAAAACACGTAATTTACGCCTGTATGCTCATATGGAATAAATTCTTATAAATTCCAGAAGATTTGGGGTGGCGGTCCTGTGTTCAAGATATATTGTGGATGCCTTCCTCGAACACGTGCATCTTGGATTGTGTGCTGCCTGGAACATTTTTTTCTGCATAATATCTCTAAGTTACATATATATGTTAACACCTAATGAACTATAACTCAAGTTCCACTTTAGCAAGCAACATTTTTTGCTTAGTACCTTATGGGAGTGCAGGACGCAACAAGCTGTCTCACTCGAATCTCACTCTGGGGACAAAGTTTGGTCTGTGGTAGTTGACGGGCATATTCTGGTTTTCAGTGCTTGACCATAAAGTCTGGGCTGGGCTGTGGTACTTGACCAGAGAAGTCTGGGCCGTGGTACTTAACTGACGTAATCTGGTCTTCGGTGCTTGACCACAAAGTCTGTGGTCTTCTGTGGTACTTGACCTGGGCTGTGGTGCTTAATTGGTGTCTGGACTTCAGTACTTCAGTACTGACAACGAAATCTGTCCGGTATACCTCAGGTACTACTGCTGTAGTGGTGATTACGATCTTGCTTTGCTGCACACACATCCTTCCCTCTAAGTCCTGTGCAGGACGGTAAAGGTGGGGTACCAACTGTTCTCCATTACCTTCTCATACTTTTATATTTAGCAAATGGGCCACAGCTGTCACCTAACTCGGGGTTCTCTTCAAACTCATCCCTCTGTTCTTCAGTTCCTGTCTGCACAGACACACACTCTGTTCTTCAGTTCCTATCTGCACAGTACAGTCAGCAGATGGAGACATTTTCTCATAGATGCTGTAGCATGTTGGATCGGTGCATATTCTGTCTGCTATTCCCTTATACTACATTAACATGAACATAATATATGTCCATGTACTGCTTGCAATGTTCAAACTGACTACAGGACCAAAACTAACAGCCTCATTGGCATATATGAGTAAATTATGACATGTTGAATTATTAGTCAATCTTGCAACAAACGCTTCATGCATGTGCTAAAAATTGAAGATAAAGAGGAATTTTACTTTTCAACATTACGACAACCATTAGGAAACCTCCAAGTCAACAAAAGAATGGCTTTGCCAGAAGATAAATGCTTTAGAATGGCCCAGTCAGAGCCCACCTGTGCAATTGGTCATTTATTTTCAATTTTGGTTGATGTAGGCTCCACAAAAGTATTAGTGACAAAAAGAACATCATTTATATTCGCTATTGCAAAAAAATGTGACCTTAAGTTGTACTATGGTACATCTGCATGAGTAGAAAATGTTTAACATGCCAAAATATGCATGGTTTACATGTGTATTTTTTAGATTTCACCATTTGCCGTGCAAAAGGTAAAATTCTCTGTATTGACTGATGTTTCCACAATTTTTTTTTTTTTGTGTATTCTGTGTGACTTTTCTTATGAAGCATCTAGAAAATATGCAGCATATTCTGTATCTTCCTCATAGCAATGAATCCAACCGCTCTAATTATCAGTCCCTTAGATAACTGTATGGTTTTACTCACTCTACCGGCTTCCACAGATAGTGTTAACTCAGCCCAACGATGACTTGTAGGAAGACAAGGAGAAACGCTGTAGTTTTCTTCTAGAATCTTGTATTAAGTACAAAGTAAAGGCAGGTGAAAAGGAATAATCTGTACAGGGTTGCAGACATGTCTCTTCAGCAATGATTTCTCTAGACTAAACTGAAGGAGAAGGGAGGAGCATTCTATACAGAAGCCAACTAAGGGAGGTACATAGGGACAAACTTCATACAGTCTAATCTACCTAGTAACAATAAAGGAATTTCCTGATAGGAGGAAAAATATGCAATGCAAGAATTACATACAACCGGTTGTTCCCATTCATGGGACACAACACTCCCCGTCTGAAATCATATGATTTCACAAGTCCTTCTACGATGTAAGGAGTAGATCCTGTCCCTCGATGTCACGAAACCTGTAATGAGATAAGAGACAACACAAAAAATGCAACGTAATGCACTGAATTCAAGTCCATGCTTTGTTGATGACGCATTGTCCTTGCGTAAAAAATGAAAAAGTAGAAAAATGTTAAACATGAATTCAAGTTCAACAAACCCATCTTCAGATTGGGGAAGCCGCAAACATGCCAACTCTTCCTCCAACCCAATAATCCAACGGTAAAGTTTTATTCCAAAGGAAAAGTTCAAGGTTCAATTGGACACGGACAGTTGTGTCTCCGTACAGCAGGGGTAAGGAAAGGTACGCTCCCCGCCGTGGCAGTGTCCAACGACAAAGTTAGTTCATGTAACGTCCTCCTTTGGTAAAAGTAGCACGAGTTCGGTGACTGGACGAATCACACACATGCGCCAGCCGTGGCACGTTGAAGACTTGTAGTTGGTGAAACAGTGAGCAGTGTGAACAAGGCAAGCTACGGCTCGTACCTCAGATGACCAACTTGAGAAGCACTCGAAGCGATGAGATCTCAACTTCTGTTTTGATGTCACTGAAGTGTAGCGAGCGGAGATGACCGGTCTAATTTCCTTGTCGGATTCTATTTCCACCAGCTCGTACATGTTGCCGGCGTAGTTATCGCAGGTCTCCTCGTATAAGATACTTGGAGGTGTCAGCCACATGTTGTCGCCGAGTTTAGACGCAGCAGTGAGTCTCGTTCCTCGGTCAGCTGGATTTTGTTCGGTGGGAATGTGGTGCCACTGTTTAGCATGATCTCTGTCGAGGATATTTTGCGTAATCTCGACAAAGCATTTCTCCATCTCTGGTTGTCTTTCCAAAGTGCGTTTTAGAGAGGAGAACCTTGCGGTTGCTTGCTGGGAGTTGTTTGGCAACCTTGGCCTTGGAGACCGAAAGGGTACTGGGGTTACCCAACTGTTAGAGTCATTTTGAGAGAACTCTTTATCCATAATCTTTATGAATTCCTTGCCTTCTCTCGTCGGTGCCAACTTGTTGCCTTCATTTGTAGACTCAAACACTGTTGACCCGAAGTCGTCATCCCAGAGATAGTGTGCGTCCGCGCAGTCGGGAGGCTGCTGTCGCCACCTGGTGTCGCTCAGCCTCTCTTTCACCCCGTAGTGATGCGGACATGGTTGAAAGTGAGTGCCGTGACCGTTTGGGAGGATGTGCGTCTTGTAGGAGGAGATCACGTCGGGACTCTTCACTTTGCCTACGCAGACGTTTCCTATGATCACCCAGCCTAAGTCGTAGCGCTGAGCGAATGGCGCATCGTGTGGCCCGTTGATGTGTTGGCGTACTTTGTGTAGCCGGAGGATGTCCCTTCCAATCAGAATCAGGATTTTTGCACTATGATCAAGAGGTGGGATCTTGCTGGCAATAGTTCTCAGGTGAGGGTGGTGAAGAGCTGCCTCTGGCGTTGGAATCTCTTCCCGGTTAGCCGGTATCTGGTTGCACTCGACGAGTGTCGGTAGAGGTATCTCTACGGTATTTTCAAGAGATGTTACCACGAGACCACTGGCTCTTCTTCCGCAAGCTTCTGAGATGCCGCTGCAAGTACCTAGTGTGTAAGGGTAGGCATTTCCTTTTAAGCCGAATAAGTCGAAGAGTTCAGACCTGGCGAGTGACCTGTTGCTCTGGTCATCCAGGATGCTGTACACCTTCACGGCCCTTTCTGGGTGACCTTTGGGATATACCCTTACTAGGCATATTTTCGCACAAGACTTGTCCCAGAGATCTTCTCCGCAGACTGCGGTGCACGAGGAGGATACTGTGAGATGGTTCGCAGCTTGGCCTGTACTCTCCCCGCCATGACTTGTGGTAGGAGAAGGTGTAGGTGCAGGATCAGGCTGAGATGGGTGCAGCGCTTGTACGTGATCTGTGCTGTCACACTCCATACACTTAATTGTAACATTACAGTCCTTGGCAAGGTGTTCTGTAGAGGCACAACACCTGAAACATACCCCAAACCTTTTCAAGAGTTCCTTTCGTTCTTGAAGGGGTTTCTTCCTGAAGCCAATGCACTTCTTCAGGGGGTGTGGCAGTTTGTGAATAGGACATTGGCGGTTCGGATTTTCCGCCTTCCCGCCTTCAGTGCCATTGTCTGGTGCTGATGGTGTAGGTGGTAGAACGTCGGTCTTCTTGACTGATACTGGGCCCCTACGTTTTCTGTCATTTTGATGAGGGCTCTCATATCCGGGAGCTGGTGAAGTGGAGCCGGTTGGTTCTCCACAGGTGAAGCTGGGGTCTGCCTTACGTTCCGCGATGCCGTTGATGAACTCGCAGAAGTAGGAGAATGGAGGGAAGGAGACTTGGTGCTCTTTTTTATAGTTTGTTCCTACCGTAGTCCACCTTTCCTGCACGTTGTAAGGTAACTTGGCGATTATGGGTTTCACCCCACGAGCGGTGTCCAGGTAGCTGAGGCCAGGTAGGTGTGTGTCTGTTTTGGCCAGCTGGAGCTCGGACAGCAGGTCGCTGAGTTCCTGGTACTTTGAAGCATCCTTGCCGGATATTTTGGGAAGGTCGTATAGTTGTTTCAGCAATGCATCTTCAATTGCTTCAGGACTGCCGAAGCCTTTCTCTAGCCTGTCCCATGCGGTTGCGAGACCAGTTCTTGTGTCACTGATGTAGACGGATCTGAGTCTCTTGATTCTCTCAGTAGACCGTGGCCCTAGCCACCTGATTAGCAAGTCCAGCTCTTCAGCAGCTGTAATGTCGAGGTCACGCGTTGCGGTTTTGAAGGCACACTTCCACCCTCTGTAGTTTTCAGGCTGGTCGTCATACTTTGTGAGACCGGTGTTGGTGAGTTCTCGGCGGATCATGTACCTTGCAAAGTCGGACGTGTCTGATCTTTCCGATAGTTGGGGCACATTTGCTGACTGCGTGATGCTGGTTGCGTGGTTCGTAGCTTCGTGGTTCGGGAACATGGGAAAGTACGGAGTGGTGTAGGCGTTTAGACCAGTGACCGCCGGTTTGGTGTGTACAGTCTCTGTTGTATGCGGGTCTGGAACTACACAGTTGTTGGGAGTGTAGCGCCTTGCCGGCATGTTAGGTTGCATGTAGACATGGGCATACGGAGGTTGCTGATGCGCAGAGTGTGGCTGTGCATTGGAATATGAAGCTGGTTCAGGCTTAAAAGTCTGAGGTGCATTGGACTGACCTGGAAGGCTGGAAGTTGTAGGAGGATCAGTGTCTTGAGGCTCTGGAGAAGTGTTAGCACTGACGGGAATGTTGATGGTAGTTGGCGGTTCGTCGGCCTGGCTCAGCACGTAATCTCTTGTACGCTTAAGTGAGTCTTCTGTGTCGAGATCACACAAACTGGCGCTGCCTTCTTGGCTCCCACCCAGAGCTTGCTCAAAGACTTTTAGCCTTGCCATGGCCGCCACATGTTCACATTCCTTCTGAAGGGCTTCAATTTCTGCTTCCTTGCGTGCAGATTCTGCTTTCATCTCCGCTTCCTTGCGTGCAGATTCTGCTTTCATCTCCGCTTCCTTGCGTGCAGATTCTGATTTCATCTCCGCTTCCTTGCGTGCAGATTCTGATTTCATCTCCGCTTCCTTGCGTGCAGATTCTGCTTTAATCTCTGCTTCCTTGCGTGCAGATTCTGTTTTCATCTCTGCTTCCCTCTGGGCGAAGATGGCGTGTACTTTTGTTGTTTCTGCTTCAGCGCGCGCCTTTATGAGCTGCTCGCTGAGGGTTGAGTACTTTGATGAGCCTGATTTGAGTGAGTGCCTTGAGCTCTTAGTGGACCTGGATTTGTAAGATGCCGCTCCTGACATTTGCGCAATTTTTGCTTCAGTCTCGCTCACAATGTCGCGCACGGTGCGGTCTCGTTCAGCATTAAGCTGTTGGAAGTCCTGTAGTTCTTTTTCAGACTCAGGCGTATTTGATCTCAGCAGGGTAGAGGAATATTTTTTACAAATCTCTTTGTAGGACCGGTATGCTGAGTACAGTTGTTCCAGGGCTCCCTCTGATGGTAGCTCATGAGCACCGGGCACAGATAAAACAGTCACTTGTTTTTGCACTCTTTGCCACAATAATGCTGTCTGGGTAAATAGTTCACTTCTGGCTGTTTCTAGGTTCTCTTTATCCTTCCATGTTGGTTTGGTCAACCGCTTAGATCTTTCACTGTAATGTAAGTGTGAGTCCATGTCTTCCTCTTGTTGCTTTAAAGCAGGTAGTGAGATAGTTCTCTTTACATCCATGAGGAAGGGTGAATGCTGCTCTGCACTGGTTGTCATGGAGATCATACAATGTTGCAATCTCTGCAGCCAGCAGTCTGTTTTGCAGGATGTATTTACTGAGTCTCTGGCTGCAATTTACAATTAGCTTATGGGGGATTCTTGGTTTATAGCTGCACACAGTTTTGATAACAGGTTAATACTTTACAGGGCACTTTGTCTGAAGCTGCTATAAAGTTTTATGCTGTGGCTTGTTATCAGCCCCTTGGGGTAATCCTTTCTCTGGATTGTATGCAGTATAGCACTCCTGGAAACAGGTTATTTACTGATATATGAATACTAATCCCGGTCACAGCTAATCCTTTTCACTATTCTGTATCTTCCTCATAGCAATGAATCCAACCGCTCTAATTATCAGTCCCTTAGATAACTGTATGGTTTTACTCACTCTACCGGCTTCCACAGATAGTGTTAACTCAGCCCAACGATGACTTGTAGGAAGACAAGGAGAAACGCTGTAGTTTTCTTCTAGAATCTTGTATTAAGTACAAAGTAAAGGCAGGTGAAAAGGAATAATCTGTACAGGGTTGCAGACATGTCTCTTCAGCAATGATTTCTCTAGACTAAACTGAAGGAGAAGGGAGGAGCATTCTATACAGAAGCCAACTAAGGGAGGTACATAGGGACAAACGTCATACAGTCTAATCTACCTAGTAACAATAAAGGAATTTCCTGATAGGAGGAAAAATATGCAATGCAAGAATTACATACAACCGGTTGTTCCCATTCATGGGACACAACACAGCATATTTGCCGGTGTGAACACTAATGCTTTGCTCAAACTGCACAATGTTTAGTGATTAAATTAACCTCTTACCGACATTGGACATACTGGGTACATCATGGCTCATGTCAGTATAATCACAGGCTGCTGATCTGTCAAAATATAAAATCTATGAACCTGATCAAAAAACAGCATAGCGTCAAAAAAATTTCCAGACGCCAAAATTAAGTTTTTTGGTTGTCGTAAATTTTGCGCAAAATGCAATAACAGGTGATCAAAATGGAACATCTACGCCAAAATGTCAGCTCAAGAAGCAGAAAATAAGCTGTCACTGAGCCCTATATCCTGAAAAATTATAATGCTGAGGGTTGCAGAGAATGGCGCAAAAAAAGTGTACCACTTCTTTTGGACAAACTTCTGAATTTTTTTTAACACCTTAGATAAAAGTAAACCTATAAATATTTTGTGTCTATGAACTCATACCGACCTGAGGGATCATACCCACACATCAATTTTACCATATAGTGAACACGGTGAATAAAATATATCAAAAACAATTGTGAAATTGCACTTTGGTTGCAATTTTTCCACATTTGGAATGTTTTTGCCATTTTGAAGTACACTATATTGGAAAACTCCTGGTTTCCTTTAAAAGTAGAACTTGTTCTGCAAAAAACAAGCCCTCTTATGGCAAGATTGGCAGAAAAATATAAACGTTACTGCTCTTGGAAGAAGGGGAGCAAAAAAACTTAAACACAAAAATTGAAAATTGCCCTTGGGTGAAGGGGTTAAAGATTGTCAGTGCAAGAACCAGGAAGCAGGAACCAGGAAAGAGTCTTTGCGGGAAAGGAGGAAGAGGTAATGGATGACAAGAGAGTTGAGAATTACCAAATGTATTAACCTAATGCAGTAGACATTGACCCAGATTCTTGGCACTGCTTCATTGAGCGATTCTTCATTTTGCCCTGACTTTGAACATTTCCGACACACTAGCTGAGGCTTTTCGAATTAAACTAAATGATGGAATTGCAATGTATTGTAACAATACATAGAGCGTAATAGTAGAAATTAAAAGGGAGCCACAAGTCAAATATATGAGTAACAGTTCAACAAAGGAATATAATAATAGTGGAATACTATTGCTGCCAATCAATACAGCAAAAGAAATTACTTACTACTGTATATAATATTAGAAACCTAATAAAATATAAAAGAAAGGAAATGAGGACCGTAATATAGTACACAATATGCTAAACAATTCCCTTTTGCCTGATATAATGGTATAGACAGCTGGCTCCATTACGCTGCCGTTGATTAAAAGAGGAACAATAACATCAGTCCGGTTAGATATGTGCATCCATCCATTTCTAGAATCAGGTATGTATATATGTTAAGGTTGAAGCGGTGCCAATATAAGACATAGCATAATTCCCATTCAATATAGAAAAAACTCCATTTCCTGCAATATATTTATGATCTCTCCTTCATGCTTGTGCTCCGGAGACTTCATACAAAAGAAAATAGCTTTTCTGTGGATTCTTTTGTTCAAATGTCAGCATCTGTGAAATAATTACACAGGCAGCATGGTACTGATGAAACTATAATCAATCCAATCTTTAAGGTGTAGTTTTGTGAATTTCTATGAATAACTATTTCTTGTCTAGTCTCAATACCGGGCTTCTTTTCTATCAGTCATCCTTAACGTCACAGGGAATGGAGCAATATGTGGTAAAATTATACTCTCGTGTCTTTCCCAGCCGAAGAAAGGAATATTTTTCTTTTGGTATCTAATGAGAAATATTTCCACCACTCCAAGCCTCATAATACCATAATGCTTTTACTTTGATATTCAAGTGGGTTTCTCAAATGAATGACCTGAAACCATTTTGAGATCATCCTTTTAGAAGACCTTTGGAGACAGTTTTCTTAATTACTTGGCAATTCCACAGAGATTAATTTCCCTGCAGGAGTAATGCAGAAAAGACATTACTGTGGAATGCACTTGCTCGGATTTCTAAAAGGTCTTAAGAAGGAAAGACATTTACATAACATTAATGTTTCCAAATATCCTTTCTTTTGTTGAACAAGGAAAATAAAAAAATCAAGATTGAAATAGATCTTTTACTATATGTATTATTTAGTTAATATAAATGTTGTTGATGTCCTGGTCCTTAGAATCCAAGTGGTTAAAATCGGCCAAGGAATATGGATTAATGCAATGAAAAGTTGGTTGTCATGATAGACCACCTGTTACAAGGACATCAAAAAGGGTTCACAGGACCAATGGAGGTCAATCCAAAAATTAAGTTATGTAAAACATGTAGTCCTTGATTCTGAAGTCCTGTATTATGAAAGATTGCTTGTTTTACATTTTGTGATGTTTTGATTACCCTTCATTAGTCATGTGCACACTTTTTATTGTCATCAACACTGGTAGCTAGAGATAAGCAGATTGCTTCATACAACCCTAGTCCACGGTCCAGATCAGTGCTCTCTGACCATGGAGATGAGCTGTGAGAATTTCCCAAGCTTTTGGTTTCCCCGGTATGATGTTTGATTTGCCAGCCTTGCATGACGTCATTTGTGAGGCATGCGGCGCACATCTGACATCTCACCAGCCCAGCTAACCATAAGCTAAGCCTGAGATCTCAGAAGATAAGGAAGTTTGGAAATGTATGCAGTTCCTAGCCTTGGCCAGAGAGCACTTATCTAGACTGTAAACTGGCGTTGCATGCGGCAATCCTCTAATCCAGTGTTCCCTAACTCCAGTCCTCAAGGCCCACCAACAGAGCATGTTTTCAGGGTTTTCTTAGCAATGCTCAGGTGCTGGAATCATTACCTGTGCAGGTGATTAAATTTATCACCTGTGCAATGCTATGAAATCCTGAAAACATACACTGTTGGTGGACCTTGAGGACTGGAGTTGGGGAACTAATCTATACCAGTTACCCACCCCGAATGACTAACAGTTCATTGCATTAATCCACTTTTCTGGGCCAAATTTACCTTCATCAATCCCAATGATCAGAACTTTGGCAGCATTGCACCAACTGCTCACCAACACAAGTGTTATGCCCATTGGAGTACAACCATCCAAGATGAGTCTTTATATTCTATCTGTGTTAGGCTATGTGCACACGTTGCTTTTTTTTCAGCGCGGAAAAAAACGCACCCTCTGGCAGAGGGGAGAATTGTAAACAATGCTTTTTGAGAAAAACGCATCGAAAACGCATGCGTTTTTCATGCGTTTTTCATGCGTTTTTTTAGGTGCGTTTTTTTAAGACTTGTCAGTGTTAATAAAGTTGGTTGAACACAGACCTTTGGAAAAAAAAACCTGTGATGTCATTTCCTTCTCCACATTCTGTTTGGATAAATGGGAGGGCTTGGAATGGAAGGAGCACCATTTGAATTTTGGAAAAGTTGAAATAAACTTCGCGCACCATGTCACATTAGCAGGGCCCCTTGGGTACCTATACGTCAGAAAACCCCCACAAGTGACCCCATTTTGGAATCTGCACCCCTCAAGGATTTTATTCAGGAGTATATTAAGCATTTTGAATCCACAGCTACTTCCCCCAAAATGTTGCTGTAGCAACAATATTCTCACTTTTAGGCCCCTTTCACATGTCAGTGATTCTGGTACGTTTGTGCTTTTTTTTAAACGTACCAGAATCACTGACATACGCAGACCCATTATAATGAATGGGTCTGCTCACACGTCAGTGATTTGTCACTGCACGTGTCTCCGTGCGGCGTACCCGCGTGTGCGTGATTGCCGCACGGAGACATGTCCATTGTTTTCTGGCATCACTGATGTTCCACGGACCACGCAGTGGTGTGGTCCATGAAACACGTGCCAGAAAAAAACGTGCATTTAAAATAAAAAACATTTTAACTCACCCGGCATCCAGTGATGTCCTCTGCAGCCCGTTCTCCCTGCTCCTTCTGTGCCGGCTGATTACTGTCGCGCATATTCATTATGTGCGACACAGCCGACCCGGAAGCAGCTCCTGCAGGGGTCACCGCCGGCCGGATGCTGCGTCGCGGGAGCGATCAGCACCATGAACAGCGGGAGCGGGCGCAGGTGAGTGAATCTCTAAGTGCAATCACGGGCCACGGATAACGGAGCCTTAGGCCTGTTTCACACGTCAGTGAAAAACACTGACGTTTTTCACTGGCGTGTAAAACATGCACATGTCCCTCCGTGTGCCGTGAATCACGGCACACGTGGGTTGTCTAAGTGCAATCCGGGCTCCGTTCTCCATGGCCCGTGATTGCACTCAGTAATCATCTCACCTGTGCCCGCTCCCGCTCTCCATGGTGCTGATCGCTCCCGCGGTGCAGCATCCGGCTGGTGCTGACCCCCGCAGCAGCTGCTTCCAGGTCGGCTGTGTCGCGCATCATGAATATGCGCGACAATAATGAGCCGGCTCAGAAGCAGCAAGCTGCACGGGCTGCAGAGAGCGCCGCTGAAGCCGGGTGAGTTAAAATGATTTTTATTTTAAAAGCACGTTTTTTTCTGGCACGTGTTTCACGGACCACACCACTGCGTGGTCTGTGGAACATCAGTGATGCCAGAAAAAAATGGACATGTCTCCGTGCGGCAATCACGCACACGCGGGTACGCCGCACGGAGACACATGCAGTGAAAAATCACTGACGTGTGAGCAGACCCATTCATTATAATGGGTCTGCGTATCTCAGTGATTCTGGTACGTTTAAAAAAAAGCACAAACGTACCAGAATCACTGACGTGTGAAAGAGGCCTAAGGCTATGTGGCCATGATCCAGCGACACGGCGTCTAGTACACAGTGCCAGCCTTCCTGCAGCTGCCCATGCCCACGATTTGGGTTCAGGCTGCTGTGGACTTTAGCTCTATTCTACCTGCAGAGAACACTCTCGTCTCAGCAGCATAAATTGACATGCTGAGGCTCGGGAAGCCACGCCACCGGTCAGTTTATGCTGCGGAGAAAAGAAGCACAGTGGGCATGGGATCTCCAAAAATCCTTCCACTGTGCTTCTACTGCACAACGCAGCGTTATGGACGCAGGGAAAACACTCAGCGCCCATAACGCTGCAAACCCTGATTGTGGATACACAGCCTAAAAAGCGTCAATGGATGAATGGATGTCAAATATATATAACGTCCCACCCCCGCCTGCATATTCTAAGCTGGCACCTTTAGTACCTTTCATGTGGCACTAAAGGGTGCCTAGCTTTGTTTTTTTTTGTTTTTTTTGGATAAATACTATGAAAAAAATGGCGTGGGGTCCCCCCTATTTTTGATAGCCAGTCAGGGTAAAGCAGACAGCTGTAGCCTGCAAACCACAGCTGGCAGCTTCATCTTGGCTGGTGATCAATTTGGAGGGCTCCCCAGGCTTTTTTTTTTTATTTATAAATAAAGAATTAAAAAAAAAATAACGTGGGGTCCCCCCAAATTAGATCACCAGCCAAGGTGAAGCTGACAGCTGGGGTCTGGTATTCTCAGGGTGGGAAGAGCCATGGTTATTGGACTCTTCCCAGCCTAACAATAGCAAGCCGCAGCCGCCCCAGAAGTGGCGCATCCATTAGATGCGCCAATCCTGGCGCTTCGCCCCAACTCATCCCGCGCCCTGGTGCGTTGGCAAACGGGGTAATAAATGGGGTTGATACCAGATGTGTAATGTCACCTGGCATCAAGCCCAGCAATTAGTGATGTCACAGCGTCTATCAGATACCAGACATAACTAATTGACAGTAAACAAAAGCAAAAAAAAATGGCAAAAAATTTTTTATTAGAAAAAACACTCCCCAAATCATTCCCTTGTTCTCCAATTTAATCAAAAAATTTGAAAAAAAATGGGTCCGCAGAAATCCATTTGGACGTCCCACGTCGCCTCTGGACCTTCTAGAATATGGGGGAATGTTCAGGGAACGTATCCCCCATTTTCTAGGAGGGCAGACTCTCCATTTGAGGAGAGTGGGTGCCAAAAATCTGCACCCACTCTCCCCGGGTCACAGCTGCAGAGTGCCGAGCAGCCAGCACAGCTCACACTGAACACAGTGCTGGCTGTCAGCTGCTCTGCACATGTGACCGGCCAGCATGCACTGTGAAGGAGGAGGGGGCTGCGAGGGATCAGCGCTGCGACCGGACAGGTAAGGGGGAATACCGGGGGAATAGGGGGTGACCTGGCAGGGCCTTGGGGCCATTTTTCTGTCGCATGTCTCAAGGCACATGCGACAGAAATCATAGGAGCAGGGCGGCCGGTGCGCTACTGTGCGCGCGGCCATGTTGGATTTTTGGGAGGGGGGTCGGGGGTCGGGGCGGGCACTTTGGCGACACCGGGGGCTTTCCAGGACTTTGCCAGGAAGTGAGGTCAACAGGAAACCTCTTGACCTCACTTCCAGGTAAATGCCTGCGTTCTGGCATGCCGACAAAGCCCGCGGACCGCAACAAAAAAGCAGCTCACTGCGGTGTAGATGCGTTCTTCTGACCCCACATCATTGATTCAATGGGGGGAGAACGCAGCCACACCGCACAAAAGAAGTGACATGCTACTTTTCTTTCCGCACCGATTTTTGGCATCCAAAACGCTGCGTTTAGAAATGCAGCGTGTGCACTGATTTTTCGGCTTTCTCATACACTTTGCTGGGAAAGCTGAACCCATGCAATTTGCCACTGAAACGCTGCGGTTCTAAACGCAGCGCTTCCGCGGTAAAAAACGCAACGTGTGCACACAGCCTTACCGTTTCTCTTATATTGGTATACTTAGTTTAAGAGCATGTGTGTTTTTTTGGATAGTCTCAATTTCTGTGTTGCTGTTTATGGACCATTGGATGGTAGATATCTGATGAAATTCAGGCAGCAATGGGTGTTTTTCATTGTATTTTGAAGTAATCAACAGATTATTGACCCCATTTATAGAAGACTGAAAGATGAAACCATTTGCCATAGAATAGCCTGTAAAATTGACTTTTATGTGTGTTATCCTGCTCTTAAATAAAGTATATCCAAAAACATAGGAAAGACTGTAAAAAATAGCAAAAACTGACATATGTGTCTACAGACGTTCTAGCACCTTGCATAATTCCAACAATAACTAACCCCAGATAATAATCATCTGCTGAGTCCAGAGATGCATTATCCGTGATGTCAGATTAGATTGTAGAGGACAATATTTTTATATTTATTGATGAGGCACTAATAAATGATATCAACAGAAAATGTCAACGGTCAGAGTCATCCATATGTACGTTGTACAAACCTTTTTTGACCTCAAGACCATTGATACTTATTTAAAGAGAATCTGTCACCCCTTTGACCTTTTTAAGCTATAACTACCGTATGGGCATACAGGTAATAGGATGTTGAAAGTAGTCTTACCTGTATGCCTCATAATAGATGCCTTGTTCCGCAAATATTACTTTAGATCGCTATATGCAAATTAACCTACCAGGCTACTGGGCATTGTGCTTTGGCTACTGGGTGGTTGCTTCCTTGTAAGAAATCCCCACCTCCATGCTGCATTATCCTTCCTGTCACCTCCTCTCAGCATCACAGTCACAGCATCATAGCTGGCAAATGTCGCGGGCGGGGAGGAGGCCGTCACTGCTGCGCTCTCGCTAACGCTCGGGTCCGGTGCTGCTGTGGCTGCTGCTGCTTGGTGGCTCAAGCGGTGGGCCGGATCCGGGGACTCGAGCAGCGCTCCTCACCCGTGAGTGAAAGGGATGGTTGGTTTGGGGGATTTAGTCCGTGATGCCACCCACGGGTCGTGGTGAAGATGGGCACCACCGCTGCTGGTGACGGGGATCCCGGGAGCGATGGTAGGGAGCAGCTGAGATGTTGTTTTCCCCCTCCGTGGGTAGGGGTCCATGGTCCCGGGGCCCAGTGATGTTGTGATGGGGAGGCAGGGTTGGTGAGGTGCAGGGTTGCAGGGACAGGTGCCGGATGGCACGGGTGTACTCACTCAGCAAGAAAGGTACAAAGTCCTCGGTAAACCAAATGGCTGGATGGACGGGTCCCGCAGCCGGCTGCAGTGCTTCTCCCCGGACAGGTGATGGTGGCTGTCTTTCCCTGCACCTTGATGTTCTCTTTCTGACTACTATGGATTCCCAACGGTAGTCCGCTCCCCAGTGTATGGGTACCGGAGGAGCCT
This sequence comes from Anomaloglossus baeobatrachus, assembly GCF_048569485.1. Taxonomy (NCBI): domain Eukaryota; kingdom Metazoa; phylum Chordata; class Amphibia; order Anura; family Aromobatidae; genus Anomaloglossus; species Anomaloglossus baeobatrachus. Next base: position 630,140,836 of record NC_134354.1, read on the forward strand.
GTTTGCCCGCAGACGCTGGCCCTTGGGTCTCTAGCCTTAGGCAGTAGCTGTATACCCTCACGGTGTGGGCTGTTGCCTTCAATCGGGACTTTTGCTGTTGTGAAACCCCTGGGGTTCCAGTCACATTCGGATCTGACTATTGTCGGCGGCTCCAAGCCTGGTCGGGGTCCGATGGCCCTGCCTGTGTGTGCTGGCTTCACTTCACTCCCCGGTCGGTACCGGCGGGCCGTCGCCCATCCCCGGTCCTACGGCTCTGCCGGCTCTCCACCACTCCTGCAGACGGCCACCACCGTCTGCTAGCCTTGCTGTCAGTGCCCGGGCCACAAACCCAGACACCCAAGTGTTTACTCCTCTCTCCTCAAACTCCAACACTCAACTGCCACTTTTCCCTCCTCCAGGCCTGTGAACTCCTCGGTGGGTGGAGTCAACCGCTTAGCTCTGCCCCACCTGGTGTGGACATCAGGCACTGGAGGGAGGCAACAAGGGTTTTTGTTTGGCTGATGTCCCTGTCTGATGGGGGTGGGGGGGTGTTTGTATCTTATTTGTGACGACCTGGCTAGGCCAGGGCGCCACACAAATCCCACACGTACGCAGTAGAGTGTTCTTCAGCCTGCATTCATTCACCCCCTCCCCATTGAATCTACTCTGCATGCGCTGGTCAGTCAGCTCCACTTCCGTTATTGGTTTGCTGTTCTAAGTTGTCCACTCGAATTCCTGCCTGCAAAATCGCTCAGGTATGTGTGTGTGTATGTATGTCTGTCTACGACTCCAGACCACGGGCCTTGAACTTTCCGTGTCTTTGCTTGCTTGTCTGTTCCGGAGTCCAACCTAACTCGGACGCCATCCAGTGCTAACTGCCTGAGTATCTCAGATGGCTCCTTACTTCCCCTGTGGGTCCACACCTCCCGGGTCCCTGAACTAGTGGGCATGAGGTCCCATACCTTGTAATGGCCACCCCAGTACCTACACTAGTTCTGTCCCAGTGAATAGAACCCCCGTGTTATGTGTTGGTTGAGTGTGGTTGTAATTGTTAGCGGTGACGACCTCCTTCATATATTCACGATGAATACTGCACCTCGGGTGAGGTGCAGTACCCTGTGGCGCCTGAGGCCGCAGGGGCGCCACATATGCCCATAGTAATAGCTTAAAACGGTCAAAGTGGGTGATAGATTCCCTTTAAGGTCGTGAAATGGAGGCAGAAGAGATCCTAACTGATCCAAATGACTGATTGTCATCAGTGATGGTGGAATATTGTGGATTGTGTACCATTTTGTGTGGGTTAATGTTTGGGCGTGGTTCACTGTCCATTCTTTATTCCTTATGTGCAAACAAGAGAAATTACGACCAGAGTCCAGGGTACAAAGGTGAAAAACCTTTATTGGTAAATAGGTGCAGGGCGGCACAAACAAGTGTGGACATAGGCAATGATCTTTAATGGACTGCTGACAAACCATAAATAATAATTGCTAATAGTGGTAGCGGTTACATGTAAACCGGTGTACCTATGTATGCAGTCAGATAATTAATAGTCCACCAGGGAAACTGCATGAAATACACTAAAATGTGAATGGGTCATAGACCAAAACAACCTCCTCAAAGGTCCATGGCAATCACATAGAGTATATGTTAAGGTAATAAATAACAAGCAGGGTTGCACAGGGTTGGTGGAGGATTATGGAAGGGACCCCAGCCTCCAATGATCAGGGAGACAATGGCAGATGCAGTTTTACCTGGAAAGTGTGGAGACCAAAAGAGCCTGCGTCCAACCCGACGGCCGTTTCGGCTGTGAAGCCTTCGTCAGGGGGCGTGGCAAAGTGAGGGGAAGTGGGAGTTAAAAAGCGGGCGTCCGCCAATCAGGGTGGATGGAAGAATTGGCGTCTCCAAGTTGCGCGCGCTGTCCAGGGCAACCAGGGACGCTTAACGCGCGTCGCTCCCCGCCCGACACTTCCGGTCACATGACTACCATGTGTGCGCATCATATGGCAGTAACGAGAGCGGACGTCACGCAGGGTGATACGGCGCGGCGCCGCAACCACGTCCCGGCGCCCATGGCACGCATGCGCGCACATCTCTCACGGCCGGAGCAATAGGATATTAGAGGATAAGGATAATATATGGCCACAATATAATACCATGGGATATACAATAGTTACCCACACAAGGAGTGAATATACAAATGAATATGAATGTAGTCACATAAATATTATATCATGCATAAGTATTCGGCATTAATTAAGAGTCATAGCATAAGCCGTACCTCATATCAAAATATAAGATGATATGTGATAGAATAACGGTTAATACACCAAAAATTGGAATATTACTACCAGGTGCCAAACAATAATAACATGTGAGTGCATATGTATGCACCCACAGCCCACCAACGCACTGACACATGTGCACACACCAACACGCACACACACACACACACATTCTCACACTCTCTCACGCACACGTGCATATGCACTGCTCATGTATACACCACACACAGTCATACACACGCATGCACACACACATGCACACACACACATACACACACACACACACACACACACATGCAGAGACATGTGACCCTAGGACCACATTCAACCACATACTCACACATACACCCATCATACATACGTGCGGGTATGTGCACATGCACGTGTGCGCACAGGCCATGCACACAACATGCACTCAATATGAGCTAATGCTCGTGTGCCAAAATAAAATACACACACATATAATCACGTCTGTATGTTGGCCCTAGCCACCTAGACACATACGTGCACATACAGGTGTGTGTACATACACCTACCAACCTACAACAAGCGCAATCACACACATGTGTGTGTGCCGGTCATGCAAACATGTAAACGCACCAACATACACCGGACACCAAGGTTATAAAATGGACATTGTGTATATAAGGGCAAAAGTACATATAACTAAACATTATCCTATAGTAAAAATTCTTGATCAGTCTGACGGTATTGAATTGATGATTCCTCAAAATGGTCCGGCCGAACATGTGGATAATCCAACATCACATGCAGGACAAATCCGGCAAAAGGAAAGGAGGACGCCTAATAAAATCATAAAAAGAACATATATTAATGTATTATAAAAACAAAAAGGAGGAAACCCCCTCAGAGAAAGAAACCACGACCATCACAAAAATGAGGAATAAGAGATGTTTTCATTTAAGCCCATGGGATAAAGAGTTTTGAGAGTCCAAATCCATCTGGCCTCCATCCTGGCCACAGATGTTGGAATCAAGGTGATCGATACCCCTGACCCGTAGCAACGCTGGATTGGACTGATGATATTGTCTAAAGTGACGTGGGATGGTTTTTAAAGATGGAATATCTTGGCAATCTGCTGCTGCAATAATCCCATTTACGTGCTCACGAATGCGCACCTTAAATTGCCTAGTCGTCAAACCAACGTAAATTTTGGGGCAGGGGCAGGTGGCATAGTAGACCACCGCCGTCGTAGTACAGGTGATGTGTTTTTTTATGGAAAAAGTCTGTTCCTCCATGGAGTCGGAGAAAGAATTAGTCCTGTCCACATTTGGACAGGCTACACATCGGCCACAAGGTGCACAGCCAGTACGAGGGGTCACAGAGCCAAACGGGGAAGGCTGAGCGACTCCCTCATAGTGGCTGGCAACAAGATGGTCGTGTAAGTTTCTGGATCTCCGAATACTCAACATGGGTCTGTCAGGGATTATTTTGGCCAAGATCGGATCGGCCTGTAAGATGGGCCAAAATTTCTGCAGACACGATCTCATTGCTGGAAATTGGCCATGATAATCCGTGACAAATCTTAGAGTATCACACGCTTGAGATCTCTTGGGGGCGTATAGCAGGGAATGACGCGTGGAGTGTCTTGCCCTGTTATAGGCTCTCTTAACACATCGCCTATTATAGCCCCTTGCATAAAATCTTTGCTTAAGGTCGACGGCTCTTTTTTCGAAGTCCACATCAGTGGAACAGATCCTACGAAGTCGCAGGAACTGGCCCACTGGAATGGACCGGATCATGTGGCCAGGATGGGATGAGGACGCATGCAAGAGCATGTTTCCTGCAGTCTCTTTCCGATAAATGTCGGTTTGAATGATGTTATTGAGATCTTTTTTAACTGTAACATCAAGGAAATCGATGGACTGTGTGTGGTGGGTATAGGTCATACGGATATTCAAATCGTTGGAGTTGAGGGTTTTCATGAACTCATGGAGTTCAGTCTCTGTACCCTGCCAGATCAAAAAGATGTCGTCGATGTACCGTGTCCAAAATAGGACACGGTCCATCGACGGCAGCTGATCCGACAGGAAGAGGTCCCTCTCCCACAGCCCCAGGAACAGGTTGGCATAAGAGGGGGCAAACGAGGCCCCCATAGCTGTTCCCTGGAGCTGCAGATAGAAGGACCCCTTGAAGACAAAAAAGTTGTGAGTTAAGGTGAACTCCAACAACTCCATTATTAAGGCCACCATGTCCATCGCTGTATTAGACATTTCCAAGAAGAATCTAGTAGCCTGAAGTCCGTCACAATGCTTGATACTGGTGTACAGGGATTCAACATCACCTGTCATCAGTAATGTGTCATCCCCCACACAGAGTCCTTCGACCTTCCTGAGGAACTCGCCAGTGTCCTTGATAAAGGATGGCAGACCCTCCACGAGTGGCTGGAGTTTGGTGTCGATCCAGCGGTTCACATGCTCCAAGAAATTTCCTCTGCCTGAGACGATCGGTCTCCCTGGTGGCACGTTGATATCCTTATGGATCTTCGGCAGGAGGTATAGAGTGGGAATCGCTGGTTCAATAACCTGAAGTGCCGAAGCTAGCTCCTTGGTGACAACATTGTCGTCTAGCGCTGCTTTAAGCGATCTCTGAAGCAGTGTTGTAAAAGCAGACAAGGGATTATATGTCAGTTTTTTATAACAAACCCCATCACGTAATTGTCCGAATGCTTCTTTTTCATAGAGATCCCTTGGCCAGACGACAACGTTCCCACCCTTGTCTGCTGGCTTCAGGAGCACATCAGGCAGGGACCGCAACTCCCTCAACCTAACCCGTTCCTGCCGAGTGAGATTATCATATATAATGCCAGATGGAATATTATCAAATTCTTTGGATACCAAATTAACAAACATTTCCACATTGGCACAGGACGAAAGTAGAGGGAATCTCCTGGAGTGTGGACGTATTGAAGGGGGGATCTTACCTCCCTTGGACACATTGTGTTCAATGGCGAGCTCCTCAAGGTCTCTCAGGGCCGCTTGTTCCTCCTCTGTAGGGAAAAGTTGATGTAAATTAGTATCAAAAAAATATTTCTTGAAAAGTAGGGAGCGAGCAAACAGATGCAGATCTTTAGTAGCTATACATTTATCAAATCTGGCAGTTGGTGAGAAGGAGAAACCCCTTTCCAAGAAAGAGATATCAGAAGAAGATAGATCGTGTGAACTTAAATTAATCACCTTATTAGAATGCTTATAGCCAGAGGTCCTATAATTATTTGATTTAATAGAAGATGTCAAATTCTCTCTTGGTCTCCCAATCATCATACCAGAACGAGTGGTAATACTAGACTGAAGAGATGGTGCATCTGATTGGTCGCTGATTGAAGAAAGGGATGAAAAAGAGGAGGCGCGAGCAGCCCTAGGTGACCCAGAAGGATCTACTCTCCAAAAATAAACTGACTTTTGGAGAAAGTCTCGTTGATCCCGAGCTCATTTCCTGGCTTGTGTGTCATGTATCTTCTTGACACATCCGTCCAGAGCTTTTTCTAGTTTAGAATCATAAACCGACATTTGATCCGGAGGACAATCTTCCTTAAATTTAGACTGTATTTCATCCAACTTACTGTCGATAGTAGTAATATTTTTAGTATTTAACTCAATCAACAGTTCCATAAAGATGGAGGAACAAGTGTTTCAAGCATCCTCCCATTTAGAGATGAAGGATGCGTCATCAATGGGAAATGTAGGAATGACACGGACCCTTAACCCACGGGGAATTAATTTTTTGGATATATATCTCTGTAGAAATAGGCGATTCCACCATAATTTAGACCTCTTGAGATGTAATTGCTGGATGGCTTGGAATGCCTCCTCAAGGTTGTGATCACTTGTGGATGGAGTACCGCGTTCCAAATCACCATATACCTGGTTGGCCTGGTCTAGCCAACTTTTTTCTTTAGCCTTATAGTCCATGGCAGAACCACAATTGCCTGTGCAAAACACAGTAATATTAATGTACAAGAAAAGCCACAGCCACTCCATAGTTTACCAGGAAATTATGTAATAATATAGTAAAACCATAGTAATCATAATGCCTGAATGGGGACTAGGACAAGTCGTTTAAATTTGAATGCAAACAAGAGAAATTACGACCAGAGTCCAGGGTATTTACCAATAAAGTTTTTTCACCTTTGTACCCTGGACTCTGTTCGTAATTTCTCTTGTTTGCATTCAAATTTAAACGACTTGTCCTAGTCCCCATTCAGGCATTATGATCACTATGGTTTTACTATATTGTTACATAATTTCCTGGTAAACTATGGAGTGGCTGTGGCTTTTCTTGTACATCTTTATTCCTTATGTGTACATTGTCCCATTTGCAGGTTTAATTCCTCCCCTGCCAGCCTTCTATTAGTAAGTTGGGGGAAGGGGCGTGAGATTCACCTAAACTCTCTGCTTACCTCAAGAATTATGCAGTCTGTTGGGAACTTGAAGAGAGAAGGATTGATCCTCTGGGAGAAACTGAGACTTCTCAGACATGGACATTTATCTGTTACTGGACTATATTTGTGTTACTGGACTAATGTTACCCTCTGTGTGGTGGATTATCTTATGGACCATTTTGATTTGCTTGGAAAAAATGCTCATTGGATTGTACCACCATCTCTCGCTCTGTTGATTGTGTGATATGGGAGAAAGATCCCGTGACAACTGGTGGCAGTGGTGGAATCAAGAGAGTGCAGCCTAATGGACATCCACCAACAGAGTGAGTACAGAAACTGGACTGCTTCCAGTCTAAAGGAGAAAGACAAACATCTGGGCCTGAGCTACCAGGGACTGAGTAAAGAAGCCTTAATTGATCTACTTGTGGGTGAGAGCCAGTCCAAGAAGTCCAGGTTCGAAGAAGAGATGGCAGCTCTTGGCCCCGGTGTATCTCAGGAATATAAGTAGCAGGCTGCTTGCCGAGCACAGAGGAGACAAGAAACAATGGAGTCCATCAGAGGGAATAATGTGAGTTGGAGTGTAAACCCAGCGATCGGGGAGCCTGTACGGATCACCCGGGGGGACTTCAAGCCATTTGATCAGGCTTCTGGAGATGTGGAAGGGTTCTTCAAGGACTTTGAGCAGCAGTGTGTCATGATGGAGGTTCTCCACTCTGGCTGGGTGCGTTTGTTAGTGGGACTCCTGAACAGAAGCCTGGCAGAGACTTATCGCACCATTGACTCACAGCAGAACCGGGATTACAACATTGTAAAGCGGACTATCTTGGATTACCATGCCATCACCCCAGACTCACATAGGGCACAGTTCCGAGACCTCCCATGCACCACGGGGGGAACGTTTAGGATGTATGCACATAAGATGTCCCAGGCATATCGGAGATGGCTGGAAGCAGAAGACGCCTTCACTGTGGAAGACATTATAGAGGTATTTCTTATAGAACAGTTTCTTTACAAGTGTCCCTCAGAAATACAGGAGTGGGTCAGGGAGCGCACACCGTGCACCTTGGATGGAGCTGCTGCCCTTGCTGATGAGGCCCTTACTATCTGACAGCAATGGATGGGGCTTCTGGACAATAAGCCACAGCCTGCTCCTGCACTCCTGTTCTCTCCGGTTATATCTGCCCATTCACCCAGCAGCAGGCCGATGACAACCACGACTCACAATCCTGGGCCCCAACAGTTCCGACCACGCCCTGGGGGAATCACAGAGAGGACATGTTATGGGTGCGGACAACCGGGGCACCTGCAATCCAGTTGTCCCTCAAGGACTTGGAGGGACCCCCTTGCACTTCCATCTCATCCTGTGCATTTTGTGCATTCCATCCCGCCTGAGGAAGAAGTACAACCACCTCCACCGGAGTGTACTGCTGACCCCTGCACCATAGATGCCCCTGTTGGAGTGTATGGACTCCGGCCTTTGTCACCAGGTTCTCCTACTGCCTTCTCCAGAATGCACATTAGAAGGAGTCCGACGCAGAGGAGATGTTATTGATGTGGGCAGCCTGGGCATTTGCAAAACACTTGCCCTGCTGGTCGATTGAGGAATGACTTTGCACCAAATCGACCTGTCGGTTCTCTACAGCCAAATACAATGGGGGAAGAGTTCTCACCCCTTGAAGTGCACTTGCCTAATGACTCAGACACTCATGGTCAGCCACTAGGGGTTTATGGGGTGCCAGCCACAGCCCCGAGTTCCTCTCACCATCAAAGTAAGCACTTACAGGAGGTTGTGCTGGAAGACAGAGTCATTGGATTTTGTGACTGTGGGGCATTTATCACAATAGCTAATCCCCGAGTGGTTCGGCCAGAGGCAATACATTATGGACCAGGGATTGTTATTGAATTGGCTGGAGGACAAAGGAGGAATATCCCAAAGGCGACTGTAGATCTGGACTTTGGCTTTGGGATCAAGCAATATGTGGTTGGGGTAATGAGCGGCCTGCCTGCAGATATTCTCCTTGGAAATGATGTGGGAGATCTACAATGTCAATTTGTGGGTGCAGGAAACACAGTTTGAGTGAAGGAGGACACAATGGGAAGCTTGTATTCCCAACCCTATCGCTGTACAAGGGACTACCTTCAGCTTTTTCATCCAATACAAGCGTGGAAGCCAACACAAGAACGCTGATGGACTGTCCCAGCAAGAAGAACCATAGACTATCCACAGCTGAGCAACATGGACTTAAGTGAGATGGCTAGAGGTCTGTGTAGACCTCATGGCATACTCACTTATTCAGAAGGAGGGAGAGGTTGTGATAAAAGAATATTGTGGATTGTGTACCATTTTGTGTGGGTTAATGTTTGGGTGTGGTTCACTGTCCATTCTTTATTCCTTATGTGTACATTGTCCCATTTGCAGGTTTAATTCCTCCCCTGCCAGCCTTTTATTCCTAAGTTGGGGGAGGGGGCGTGAGATCTACCTAAACTCTCTGCTTATCTCTAGAATTATGCAGTCTATTGGGAACTTGAAGGGAGAAGGATTGATCCTCTGGGACAAGCTGAGACTTCTCAGACCTAGACATTTGTCAGTTACCGGACTATATTTGTGTTACTGGACTAATTTTACCCTCTGTGTGGTGGATTATCTTATGGACCGTTTTGATTTGCTTGGAATAAATGCTCTTTGGATTGTACCGCCATCTCTCGCTCTGTTAATTGTGTGATATGGGAGAAGGACCCCGTGACAGCCATATATCTGGGTTCTCATTTTTTTTTAAGTAGAATATAGCGACAGATTATAATATACAGTTTCCCAAAAATGTACAGAAACTGAACCAAATTGCCATAGAAAAAAAGACACTGAGATCAATAATGATGTTAGTGGACTATTTTTTTTTTTTTTTTAACAAGACAGAGTAGAAAAAAACAGAGCGAAAACTACCCATGTGAATAGAGCCTTAGTTATCATTTCTGCATGTCCAGGCTAAAAAGTCACACATCCTTTTCTTCCTTTGAACATGCATCATAATTTGAAAATCTTGTTTGTTTGCATGTAAAAGGCTAAAAGACAACATCAGAGGAATATTGAGAAGAGTTTTCTGGAGAAACTAACAATATTCTGAGAAATGGTGATCAAAGCATTGATTGCTTCTATGGATCGGATAATGGCTGAACTTTTCTACCCTCCTCCATTATCCTCTGCAGCTCCGTCCACAAAAGACCATTATTAAGAAAACAATTACTGTCAAAGCCTTCAGAAGCAGAAATGTTGTTGGTGTAGAATGGGAAGCAAATTATTAGTGATTTTAAAATCAAGTGCATTTTCAGAATGTGTCAGAAAACATCCCGATGTAATGCAGTCCTGCCATTTATTTTCTTACTGGGGGATTTATTTTTATAGAAAGCATTCATTTAACCTTTTCATTTTTGAATGTTACTGTTGTGAGTCATAAAGGAATATCTATATTGCCATATACGACAGGTGAGAAACATGTACAGTAAGATTGCTCCATGTTCTCTACCCCATTATTTTAGATTATATAAAATGTCAAATTCTATTTTTCCATAAACCTTGAACAACAAATTATTATTATTTGCAGGTAATGTTATTATAAATGTATTATAATTAACAACACGGCAGCCATACAAATGTAATAATAAGCTAGGATCTCTACAGTTCATGAGAATTTTTAATGTTAATATCTGAGTTATTATTGTGTCAATTGTAGCTGAACATTCTAGAATCTTTTGGGACATACTATGTGTCGCCGAAAATAATACACTGTCATAATATTTTTCGCCACCAAAAGTGCATTAGGGCTTATTCTCAGGGTAGGGCTTATATCTGGGGAAACATGGGTTGGGAGTAATTTTACTCTCCTAAAAAGGCAGACATCCCCCCAGGAGAATCATACTTAAAAGACCTCGGACAAGCGCAATTGTGTCGCCCCGGTTCGGACCAGGGTGCTCGGATCTGGGGTGGTCGTTGCTCGAGGGGTCCGGACCTGGGCTGGGCAAACACTCCGATCCTTGAAAGGGGATTATTTACAGGGGACAGGTTCATGCCGCCACCTGCGGGTTGCGGTAATGGGAGCACCGCCGCTGCTGGAAGGAGTACCAGGGCAGATGGTGTGGAGCAGCAAGGTGTCAGTCCCTCCGCAGGGAGCGCAGGGTGCAGGGGACCAGGTTACTCACTGTGGGTAGTCGTGGTGCTGGATGAGGATTATAAAGTAGACACTCACACTGAAGGTAAAACAAAGTCTCTGTGCCTCATTGTCACTGCGGGGAGCCCGTCCAGGTGTCCGCCCCCACTAGTGTCACTTGGTAATCCGGAGCCCACCTCCATGTACAATTTAGTTGTCTGTTGTGGCCCTTTGGCTTGAAGCTGTTAGGGCCTCGCTCACTATATATAGTGTAGCTGTGCTCTTGATGGCTGGCACTTGGGATTTTAGTGGGCTGATTTACTGTAAAGCCCTATCACCCGCGGTGTGCTGTCGCCTTTAATCTCTGAGCTCGTAGGGAAGTTTGTGAAGATACTCTCCCTCCCAGGTTAATTATCAGGACGTTGAATCGGTTCCTGATCTAGAGTCCTGTACCCCTTCGTGCTCAGTACCGGTCAGTTCTTTTGGGTTTCTGATGCCGACAGTCCTCCTAGACTATGTCCGTCACACCCTTTTCCAATGTCACTGCCACCGGTCCCCGACTTCTCTGATCCCGGACCACCGTCTGCGACCCAACCTCGGTCTAGCTCCCCGAGAGCTACTACTCCAGCTCTTCACTCTTTGCGGGCTCTCACTACTCTCCTGCTTCCTCCCTCCCACCACCCTGCCTGACCCCTAGGTGGGTGGCCCCTATTCCAGCTTAACAAACCCACTGTGTGTCTGACAGGTCATGGTGTGAGGTGTGATTGGGATTTGTGGTGCTGATGGTAGTGACACTGGTTTCTTACGAACCTGGAACCATGGGGGGTAGGCCCTGCACCCTGGGTAAGGATTGAAGTGCCCTGTGGCACCCTGATATACTCAGGGGCGCCACACATTGCTCCCAGGTCTTCTTGCAATCCTCCTGTTATCCACAGCGGGCACTCCAGCAGGTTCTTGTGTGCTCCACAGAGGGATCTCCCCTGCTTCCCACCGGCACTCACACACACATCAAATCGAAGGAACATACAGTAGCATTGTAATGCATCCGGCCAGCAGCGCTGTGGAACACAAGGACCTGCGGTGGAAAACATCAATGCTTTCCACTGCAGGTTCTTTACGCGTGCCACTGCAGGACCTCGCAGTCCACTGTCCCTGGTCCTTGGAGCAGTACGGTATCTCCGTGTGTGTGTGTGTGTGTGTGCATTCCACTGCAGGTCCTCGCATTCCAAAGCCTCCAGTTCAGATTCTGGTAAGTATGATTGCAGGTTCTGTCTTCTCTTTTTAGAGGGTGTTTGTGTTCTTCAATGAAGTGTCCTGCAGTATTCTTTAACTTTTTTAGCTGCATGGACAGTTCATTATTGAACCACAACTAGGGCTTATTTTCAGGGTAGGGCTAATATTTAGAGTTGAACGGTTTCAGGGAGGTTCGGCTCACCAGCAACAAACAAGCCGAGCCTCCACTGGCTTGAGCCTGACCCGAACACCAGAGCAAGTAACTAATTGGTTTGAGTTTCCGCCAACAAACAGCTAGCCATAAGCAGATCACTTCCGGAGGGTGAGTGGGCTTATTCAAGCAATTTTTTGGGTGGTACACTAAATGTAATCGTGCTGATGTTACCCCCCAGTGTGAGCCATTCAAACACTGCAAGCGGCTTGTGCTGGGCTGAGCACCAAGCGTACCTGAGCACAGAGTTGCTCACGCTAGTGAAGTTTGCACATAAAGAATTTTTAAGTTGGTGTTCAGTTAAAAAACTGAACCTCAGGTTTGCTCAGCTCTACTGATATTTAACACCTTCACCAAGAGCTATAACTTTTTTTCTTTTTTTTCAGTATAGCCATATGTTTTTTGCAGGATAAGTTGTACTTTTGATTTAACCTTTAATTGGGTTATTTAAAATAGATATACAAACTGTGATCCAAACACCATTTAAAACCTGGAAATGATGGGACCAATGTGTACTACGTGTATCTATGGCACCATCATTTACAGAAAAGGGGAACGGGTAACGTTCACCTAAATGAACAACACCGGAGATGTGCTGAGTTTTACAACACACAAATAGCTGATGTGGTATCACTGATTAGACAGATGCTGTGTAAGTGCAGCCTTCAAAGATGAGTGTGTACACAAGAAGTAGCATGCCACTCAACAGACAGAATATTGTCACTCAGCGTCATGATGATGCTGAGTGACAATATTCTGTCTGTTGAGTGGCATCAGTGATACCACATCAGCTATTTGTGTGTTGTAAAACTCAGCACATCTCCGGTGTTGTTCATTGGTCCCATCATTTCCAGGTTTTAAATGGTGTTTGGATCACAGTTTGTATATCTATTTTAAATAACCCAATTAAAGGTTAAGTTTTAATATCACATGTTGCTATATCTATACCAATTGTACATGTTGGAATTCTTTTCTAATACCTACTGGTTCTGAATTGGTGCTATATTCATAAGTTGTACTTTTGAATAACACCATTCATTCTCCACCACATTGTACTGGAAAAAGGGAAAAAAAAAATCCAACCACTGTGAAATTGCAAAAAAAGTGCAATCGCATGATAGTTTTAGGAGGGTTTTATTTACGGTGTTCACTATTTTGAAAAACTAAACTGGCATTATGATTCCTCAGGTCAGGAAAAAGTTTGTAGATACCAAACATGTATAGTTTTAATTTTATGTAAGTGATGAAAAAAAAAATCAGAAGTTTGTAAAAAAAGAAAAAAAAAAAAAAAAAAAGAATTGCGCTTTTGTTGCCATTTTCCAAGACCCATAGTGTTCTCATTTTTCGGGATCAGGGGCTCAGTAATGGCTTATTTTTTGTATTGTGAATTGGTGTTTTTATTTATACCATCTTTGTGAAGATTTGTTCTGTTTTGATTGCCTGTTACATTTTAATACATGTTGCGGCGACCAAAAAAAACGTAATTTTGGTGTTTGGAATATTTTTCTTGCTATGCCGTTTACCGATCAAATTCATTAATTTAATATTTTGATAGATCGGGCATTTCTGAAAGTGGTGATACCAAATATGTGTATTTCTATTATTATTGCTTTATTTTCAATAGGGCAAAAGCGGGGTGATTTAAACTTTTTTTTTATTGATTTTACTAGTTCCTGTAGGGGACTTTATGATTACATAGTCCGATCGCTTCTGTTTACACTATGTAACACAATTTTTGTCTCAAGCTTTTAAGTGCTATATTCCAGTTACTCATGCCTAAGTAGTCAAGAAAAACTATTTCATTAATTATAGACTTTGCTTTTGTGACCAGGACAATGAAATATTCTGTTTTACGTATTTTCACAGGGAAATCGAAAATGTTCATCATTTCATTTTGTTGATACAGTTACAAAAACATTGTAGTTGCGTTAAATATTGGCAAAGATGAGCAAGAGTGGTTTAGAAGTGAGGAGCTTTTATCAATTTACGATTATACCGCAAATCACTTTCACGGATCAACCCCCAAATATAGTCTCTCATCATGTTCTTGTCATACTGTCCTTGGTAGCGTCGTTCAAAGTCCTTTATATCCTGATGAAAGCGCTCGCCTTGCTCTTCTTAGTAAGCCCCCATGTTTTTCTTGAATTTGTCAAGATGAGCATCCAAGACATATACTTTGAGAGACATCCTACATCCCATTTTTCCAAAGTTCTTTATCAGAGTCTCTGAACCAGTTGCACATATCTCTCATCCTTGTGATTGCCAGGAAACCATACACCACTGCAGCAACGCTGCTCCAAGCTGCTGTCTCTTTTCTAGTCAGCTTCTTTATGAATTCTTCGTTCTCTAGAATCTGCTTAATTTGTGGTCCAATGAAGATAACAGCTTTTACCTTTGCCTCAGACAGCTTAAGGCCTCTGCCACACTTATGGGACAAAACGTAACGATTCTGTCACGTACGTGTTAAAGGGATGGTTTGTTCCCCATGTGCCGTTTTTGTGGCACGTACGTGTTCTTTGTGTGTTATACGTAATAACACATGGAGAACGGAAAGTCCCGCCTACCTGCATCATCCGGCACTGTGGTGCTGAATGACAGAGTCCGTCCACAGCCACGCCCCGCTGCCACTGCTTCCCGCCCCCAGTGAAGAAGAAGCGTTGTTCAAATTAACTGGGGGACGGATGCAGGGGACAGCAGCGGCAGAGACTGCAGGTATGGTGGAGGTGAGTATGTATTTTTATTATTTTTACACTGACACGTGTCTTTCTCCGGCGTGTGTCACACGGGTCCACATCCACACTACATCCGTGTGGTATGGGTGCGGGCCGTGTGACACCCGTGCTGCCGGAGAAACACGGACATGTCAGCGGTTTTAAAAAACAGACACACGTAAGTACGGAACGGACACACGTTCCGTTCCTGAATACTTACGTGTGTCTAAAACAATAACAATACATAGGACCACGTGGGCCCATTTCTCCGGTATGTGAAAAAAAAGGAACACATGTACCGGAGGCACGGATGTGTGTCGCAGGCCTAAGGCCTCTGCCACACTCGCGTGCCCCCTATTTAAGGGGTTCAGTCCCCGGTCCCCTCTTCACTGCTGATGCTTCAGACTCTTTGGGTTGGCGATGGACCCTGGAGATCATCTCACCTGGCAGATTTAACAGTTGACCATAAAGTGTCTCGCTGTCCTAGGGTCTGCACCCCGGCTTTTGCAGAGTCCTGTGAGCCTTGGTTCCAGGCTTCCACAGGCGTCCTGCGGTTCCTGGAGTCTTACACTTCCACAGGTAACTCACGGTTCCTGGAGTCCTGGTTCCGTACTCCACAGTCCCTCACTCCTATGACATCACTCCGTTGTTACTTCATGTCTTTCTGTACTTTTGCTCTCTCTCCCTTCCCTCTCCTCTCAGCTCCTCTACTTCTTCCTTCACACTCCTCCTCTCAACTGACTACTTTTCCTAACTACACACTTCCTCCCGCCAACTTCCCAACTGACCACTGGCTTCTCCCTCTAGCTGGGTCTGTCCCTACAGATTGGGTGGCGATCCAATTCGTGCCATCCCGTTTACCTGTTGCTAGGCAGTCTTCTAGTCTGGTGTTGGGGTTGTGTATCCTACTGAAGGTGTTGTTATACTGACTGGTACAGATATTCCGGGCTTTGGGTTTCCACGTGCACATTTTGTGGCACCTGATACCGCAGGGGTGCTACATATGCAAAAAACATGTTGTTTACAGTGCCTATTGGACTCTTTTCAAAAGATAAAGACGCAGGTCAAAAAAACAAGGGATCCTCTTGGCATTGTTAACCATACCTTAGTAATAGACAGCGTCTCAGGGGAAATCTTCAGAATACCTTCTTTATTTCATCCCAACAACAGACAGCAACATTTCACCCTACATTAGGGCTTTATCAAGCTAAATATATCCTGTTCATAACAAATCACTAGGGATGAGCAAGTAGTGAAATACTCAGACTCGCTATACTCGTAACGAGTAGGTCCTTTCCGATGCTTCCCTCCCCACTGCCTCACTCTCCCGCCAGGTGCTTCCCTCCCCACTGCCCAGTGCTTCGCTCCACCACTGCCTCCGTGCCCGATCCTAAGTTAGGACCGGGCAGGGAGTGCAGCACCAGGGAGCGGGAAGCAAAACAGAGGGCAGCGGGGAGTGAAGCACAAGGCAGCGGGGAGTGAAGTACAGGGCAGCGGGGAGTGAAACACCAGAGAGCGGGGAGCGAAGCACCAGGGAGCGAAGGACCCGGTCGGGGAGTGTGCATCAACTGACTGCTTAAAAAAGCCGGCGGCTTTTTACTGACAGATTTTAAACAATCATGCATCCATTTCAGCCTTTTACTCAGCCCCCAGACCGCTTTGTAGGGTCCAGCAGACAATTACTCACATTTCCCATTGACTTACATTGGACTCGCTACTCCTAACAAGTAATTAGAAGGATATTCGCGGAGTAACGAGTACAACTCGGCGAGTACCGAGTGGTAACGAGTATACTCTCTCATCCCTACAAATCACCAATCAAAAAATCTCCCACCCTCACAGTATTTAACCAATCACAGCATTGTTACAAAACACAAGTTATAACACATCATCAGCATAAAATTGACGTGATCAGACTATAATACATGAATGCAAAGAGTCAGTTAAAATAAATTGTAGTTCCTTATAGATTGTATTCAGATAATCCTTAAATTCCAACAAGGTGTCAATATCACCATCCCACACCACAAAGACATACTCTATATAGCGCCACCAGCAACGGACATGTTGCCAAAACCTGGAAGCGTACACGAATCTGTCCTCAAAGACAGCCATGTAGATGTTAGCATAAGCATACAGTTAGGTCCAGAAATATTTGGACAGTGACACAATTTTCGCGAGTTGGGCTCTGCATGCCACCACATTAGATTTGAAATGAAATCTCTACAACAGAATTCAAGTGCAGATTGTAACATTTAATTTGAAGGTTTGAACAAAAATATCTGATAGAAATTGTAGGAATTGTACACATTTCTTTACAAACACTCCACATTTTAGGAGGTCAAAAGTAATTGGACAAATAAACCAAACCCAAACAAAATATTTTTATTTTCAATATTTTGTTGCGAATCCTTTGGAGGCAATCACTGCCTTAAGTCTGGAACCCATGGACATCACCAAACGCTGGGTTTCCTCCTTCTTAATGCTTTGCCAGGCCTTTACAGCCGCAGCCTTCAGGTCTTGCTTGTTTGTGGGTCTTTCCGTCTTAAGTCTGGATTTGAGCAAGTGAAATGCATGCTCAATTGGGTTAAGATCTGGTGATTGACTTGGCCATTGCAGAATGTTCCACTTTTTTGCACTCATGAACTCCTGGGTAGCTTTGGCTGTATGCTTGGGGTCATTGTCCATCTGTACTATGAAGCGCCGTCCGATCAACTTTGCGGCATTTGGCTGAATCTGGGCTGAAAGTATATCCCGGTACACTTCAGAATTCATCCGGCTACTCTTGTCTGCTGTTATGTCATCAATAAACACAAGTGACCCAGTGCCATTGAAAGCCATGCATGCCCATGCCATCACGTTGCCTCCACCATGTTTTACAGAGGATGTGGTGTGCCTTGGATCATGTGCCGTTCCCTTTCTTCTCCAAACTTTTTTCTTCCCATCATTCTGGTACAGGTTGATCTTTGTCTCATCTGTTCATAGAATACTTTTCCATAACTGAGCTGGCTTCATGAGGTGTTTTTCAGCAAATTTAACTCTGGCCTGTCTATTTTTGGAATTGATGAATGGTTTGCATCTAGATGTGAACCCTTTGTATTTACTTTCATGGAGTCTTCTCTTTACTGTTGACTTAGAGACAGATACACCTACTTCACTGAGAGTGTTCTGGACTTCAGTTGATGTTGTGAACGGGTTCTTCTTCACCAAAGAAAGTATGCGGCGATCATCCACCACTGTTGTCATCCGTGGACGCCCAGGCCTTTTTGAGTTCCCAAGCTCACCAGTCAATTCCTTTTTTCTCAGAATGTACCCGACTGTTGATTTTGCTACTCCAAGCATGTCTGCTATCTCTCTGATGGATTTTTTCTTTTTTTTCAGCCTCAGGATGTTCTGCTTCACCTCAATTGAGAGTTCCTTAGACCGCATGTTGTCTGGTCACAGCAACAACTTCCAAATGCAAAACCACACACCTGTAATCAACCCCAGACCTTTTAACTACTTCATTGATTACAGGTTAACGAGGGAGACGCTTTCACAGTTAATTGCAGCCCTTAGAGTCCCTTGTCCAATTACTTTTGGTCCCTTGAAAAAGAGGAGGCTATGCATTACAGAGCTATGATTCCTAAACCCTTTCTCCGATTTGGATGTGAAAACTCTCATATTGCAGCTGGGAGTGTGCACTTTCAGCCCATATTATATATATAATTGTATTTCTGAACATGTTTTTGTAAACAGCTAAAATAACAAAACTTGTGTCACTGTCCAAATATTTCTGGACCTAACTGTATATAATGAATAAAATTGTAATTTGGATGTAAATCATTACTCACTCTGGGGTTCGTTTTTAGTGATTAAATGGGGATTTTTTTTATGTAAAACTCTATTTGGATTTTGCACTCTGACCCTGGATGGGGTGATGTGTAAATTAGTCCATTATAAATAATCTATTATGGGTTTTCCTTACTACTAGATTAATATATGGTTTGGTGAACTTTCAGAGTGTGTTCTGATGTAGAGGCTATATTATCAATATATTTCTTGCATTATTGCACATTATTTATCAATTTTCTTACTATTATTTACTTTGCATATTACTATGATACTACATGTTTTATCTGCAAGGACCTTGCTTTCCTCTTTCTGGCCAATGAGGCTGGAGTGTTGGAGCATGCTCAATAGCGTCTGTTGGACTTTTTCTCTATCTGCAAGGATCTGGATTCTGCCCCCGACCGTCCAATGGAATCAAGCTGTTGGAGCATGAGCAGTAGCGTTTTCATGCCTGTTCTATCTGCAAGGACTTAGCACTTGTATGCAATTGGACTATTGAATCATGTGCTCCTTTGTAGATACACTATTGGTCGGCGGTTGGCACGATGCTGATCGACCTTCTTCATATGGAGTGGATTCTATGTTTATTATACATGCTACTACTATGTTTGATTATTTATGATAATGTATATGCGGCTACTGTTCATGTATTATAGCCTGATCATGGCAATTTTATGCTGATGATGTGTTATAACTTGTGTTTTGTAACGATGCTGTGATTGGTTAAATACTGTGAGGGCGGGAGATTTTTTGATTGGTGATTTGTTATGAACAGGATGTATTTATACCTGGGTGTGGGAACATTTCAGACATGCTTGACAAAGCCCTAATGTAACGTGAAACATTGCTGTCTGTTGTTGGGATGAAATAAAGAAGATATTCTGAAGATTTTCCCTGAGACGCTGTCTATTATTAAGGTTTGCCTAGTCTGTATGTCTGTACCTGTTCTCTCGGAGACAATACCCCTGTCCTGCTGTCACCCAGCTTGACAACAGTCCTGGACACTACCCTTTGAATGGCACCTGGCGTCTAGCAGCAGCCCACCCTATTATCACCATCAGAAGCTCTGGTGAATACCCATGAGGCACTTAGTTAAGCCCCTCCCACATCAGGGTAAGTCCGTGTCCCCCTTAGGTCCCTTAGGTCCACTCCCACTCTCAACTTCAGCAAACCTAATGAAAATAGCATAGTGGCGACTATCTAGCCCTTCAAAGAGCATAGTGCCCGTCCCATAGCCCAGTAATGAGTATAATGGTCCCCACATAGCCCTCTGAATAGCCCCTAAATAAGCCCTCTAAAGAGCATAATTGACACCACATATCCCTACAAAAAGCATAACGGTCCATACATAATCCTCCAAAGAACATTAAGGCCCCCACATAGTTCTCCAAAGAGTATAGAGGCCCCAATCTTATGCTTCAAAATAGTATTGTGGCCCCCTAACCCTAATGTACTCATTGATTTAAAAAAACAATACTCACGACTCCTCATTTTTACACAGCTCTGATCTCTGCAGTGTGTGATCTGAAGGCTTTGCTGAGTGGAAGCTATGTAGCGACATCGTCAAGCCCACTGCGCTGGAGCTAGCACCCGGCCCCCCAATTAACAGGCCCCACAGCAGAGTCTAGTTCTTCTCTGTAACTAGTAATTTTTCATTGTAAAATGCTAGGAATTTTTTCACCTAGGCAACCTTGTCTCAATTACATGTTAGGTCACATGGATTTCAGGAGGTTTTCTATATGGGGTTATTAGCTAGAGAAGAGAGCCACTACTTAAACAAGGCTAACAATCTGCTGCATTCAGAACAACCATGGTTTACAAATTATTTCAGCGGTCACAATTTACTACATTTCACTTTTAGTGCTTGTAGAATCTTCAATGATATACCAGCTCATTTCCAAGGGTAAGGATAACCAGTTATGCGCAAACTGCTTATCCCCAAGAAGGTTATGTAGCTGATAGCTGTGTGTTTTTCAGAAATTATCTGTACTGTAAAATCACTGTGATCAATGTCTTTGCACTACATTGAATTCATTAGTTTGTCTGTGTTATGGTTAATGTGGTCTTTAACCAGTATATGGCATCACCAGGTTTATTATCCCAGTTTTATGACATCATTGTGACCATATTCATAGAATTTGACACCACTATTTTATTTTCTGGGGATTTTGAAGAGAACCTGTGTCAAAATCAATATTAAAAAGCATGCAAAATCTCATGGGGATTTTCCAGTGGATCAAAAAATTCCATGTGGACATATCCTTTTGCTGTCCGCTGAGGCTAGCGCATGAACCCCAAATTACTTTAGCCCACTCTCTGATGCTTCAGAATGTGGGAAATGGTGCTGGATAATTGTTGTTTTTTTGGGGTGGGTGGGGGCTAATTGCAAATCCAATCTCAAAATGATCAAATTTGCATGAATTTCAGAAAATTTGTGTCATGCATGGACTTGGGGAAGAACCAGCACATGGCAAGACACACAACAAACAAGGAATTCACCACAACAAACAAAGGGCACAATGGGGACACTTTAACAATGGTGGGCCTTGGCGCTAGGGAGGGCGATGATGGAACACCTCCTGCTCTCACCTGCACCTGCAACCTGCACTCCTAGCCAGTCCCTATACAGGTTCCACACCTGTCACCAAGCAGGATAGCTGAAACCCTAGGAATCCCTACAATAACCCTGGTTAGTGAGCTGGCAGGTGAGGATTGCTAATCCCACCGCTGCACTAAAACAACATAAAGCGAAGGTATGACAGACAGGGGAAACAACACAACAACCAAAAAAAATAATCCCTAGGGATCAAAACTACCAACATACCATATATAAATTCCCTATTAAAAATATCTTTATTCAGTCATCTTTAAAAATTGTCAATACAGTTCACAAAATAGCCACTAAGAGGTAGATAAATGGTGAGGAAGGGACATGTGCTCCAATCACGGATGTTCAAAGAGAGATTAGAGTCAGGGGGGGCTAATACTCTCCCAATTACACTTCCCCCTACCTAACAGCGGAGTGTAAACACCCTAATACTCGGTGCCCCAGCTCCTCATCGGCTGTCCCTTACTGACACTATCATCCACAATAAAGTACCACCATCACCACAAAAATCGTGTCAGTGTAGTGTGCAAGTTAGTTGTAAGTAGAGATGAGCCACCCCCCTAGAGTTCGAGCTCGGTTCGGTTCGTCGAATGGACGACAAGTTCTTCGAACGTTCGAGGAACGTTCGACGAACCAACTCAAACTCCATTAAAAACAATGGCAGGCATACACAAATACATAAAAACACATTATACATGTACACATACAGTTAATAAACATTGCCATTACACTTACAGGTCCCCTCGACGTGTCCTGCACTCTGTCTCCTGCCGCTTTTCCTTCTGATAATCGCTGCGTCCTCCCGGTAACCAGCACTGATGATAGGACCTAACGTGACATCAAAATAGCATGTGACCAGTCACGTGTGTATTATCTCATTGACTATAGACTGGTCACATGGCTAGACATCATGCTAGGTCCTGTCAGTGCATCTCTCCAGTACGTGGTGCTCATTTGTGCATCTCCGTGTATCGGCGAGATTCTCTGGCACATGGTCGGCTTCCCCATTCCTGCATGTGGGCGCTCTTTACAGAGTCAGCCCACATGCAAGGACTGGCTGCCACAGCTGGTTAATTGCAGCACTGAGAATCACGTGATCGGAGCACCGTTGCTATAGTAACCACCTGTCAGATTATTTTAGCAACGATGGCAGCTGTGACGTCACCGCTTACAGCCCGCAGCCTCTGCTCACTCTCACTGAGTGATTAGACTGCACGGGGAGCATCAGCGTTTTCCTCCCATGCAGTGCTGTCTGATGTAGCAGAGCTGCATGGGTTGAAGGAGAAAGACTACAGAAGACCAGGATCGTGGAGGGATGAGAGGGAGTAATAAACATGGAGTTTCTAAGTGTGTCTGTGTATTTATTTCTATTAAAGTATTTTTTCTCTGAGTGGTATCTTTTTTTTAACCCTTTATTGGAGATTCCTAATGGCCGGGTCAAACTTGCCTGACATTAAGAATCTCTGGCTTAATACTAGCTAGTAAAACAAAGCTAGTATTAACTCATTATTACCCAGCAAGCCACCCGGCTTCAGGGCAGCTGAAGAGTTGGATACAGCGCCAGATGATGGCGCTTCTATGAAAGCACCATTTTCTGGGGCGGCTGCGGACTGCAATTCGCAGCAGAGAGGCCCAGAAAGCTCGGGCCAACCTGTGCTGCGGATTCCAATCCCCAGCTACCTAGTTGTACCTGGCTGGACTCAAAAATAGGGCAAAGCCCATGTCGATTTTTTTTTTTAATTATTTCATGAAATTCATGAAATAATTAAAAAAGGGCTTCCCTATTTTTTTAGTTCCCAGCCGGGTACAAGTAGGCAGCTGGGGGTTGGGGGCAGCCGTACCTGCCTGCTGTACCTGGCTAGCATACAAAAATATGGCGAAGCCCACGTCATTTTTTGGGGGTGCAACAAACTCCTGCATACAGTCCTGGATGGAGCCTTGTAGTTCTACAGCTGCTGTCTGCTCTCCTGCATACACTAGTGAATGGAGCATGCTGAGCCTTGTAGTTCTGCAGCTGCTGTCTGCTCTCCTGCATACACTAGTGAATTGAGCATGCTGAGCCTTGTAGTTCTGCAGCTGCTGTCTGCTCTCCTCCATACAGACAGACAGCAGACAGCAGCTGCAGAACCTAAGGCTCAGCATACTCCATCCAGGACTGCAGCAAAAAGAAAATAATATCGAGCAGCAACGTCTTCATAGGGAAAATATTTTTCTTAAAATTCCATTTTATTGAAAACTAATTAAAAAACATAGTGCAGCAAGTTATAAACATGCGGTTGACGCGTTTCAGAAGTTAGATTTCCTTAATCATAACCATAACAACAATGGTTACTTATGATTAAGGAAGTCTAACTTCTGAAATGCGTCAACCGCATGTTTATAACTTGCTGCACTATGTTTTTTAATTAGTTTTCAATAAAATGGAATTTTAAGAAAAATATTTTCCCTATGAAGACGTTGCTGCTGGATATTTTTTTCTTTTTGCTGCAATCACGTTTGAGCCTCCCTTATTCCATGCACCGTCTGACCTTCTCTACAACATGAATTTACCAGCATAATATCATACAGTGAGCTGTATTTTTTCTTTTTTTACTTTTGTCCATCCAGGACTGTATGCACTATAGACTGTATGCAATATAGGTAAGTCCTTTTTTTTTTAATTATTTCATGAATTTCATGACATGGGCTTTGCCCAAGTTTTGTGTCCAGCTAGGTACAACTAGGCAGCTAGGGATTGGAATCCGCGGCGCAGGGTGCCCAAGCTTTCTGGGCACCCCTGCTGCGAATTGCAGTCTGCAGCTGCCCCAGAAAATGGCGCTTTCATCTTCTGGCGCTGTATCCAACTCTTCCAGCTGCCCTGGTGATGGGTGGCTCGCTGGGTAATAATGGGGTTAGGGCTAGCTGTATATTATCAACTGGCCCTAAGCCCAAAATTCATGGTGTCATGCCAATATTAGACATGGCCACCATGAATTTCTAGTACAGATAAAAAAAAACACAACATACAGAAAAATATTTTTATTACAAATAAAACACAACACAATTAGTGACTCCATCTTTATTGAAATAAAGAACCCCCCTCCGCAGTAATCCTGGGTCAAGGGTCCCGCGCCGTCCAATCCGGATCCAATATCATCTGATCGGTTTGCTGGAAGGCAAAGCGATCAGATGATGTGTCAGGTTCAAGGGCCTGAATTACATGACACAGCAGCTGATTATATAAACAGCTTTTATACAATGAGCTGATGCATCAGTGCAAAAAAAACCCTACACACTTCTGTGCAGACTCCTGTCCGACAGCAGCAGCTGATAGTTTTGCGGGCGGTAATATGCCGGCCTCACCGCTCGACTTATAGTGTCAGCTGATTCTGTCAGGTGACTGCATCAGCTGATCATCGCCAG
Organism: Anomaloglossus baeobatrachus; assembly: GCF_048569485.1. NCBI lineage: Eukaryota > Metazoa > Chordata > Amphibia > Anura > Aromobatidae > Anomaloglossus > Anomaloglossus baeobatrachus. The sequence continues at coordinate 630,165,637 of NC_134354.1, forward strand.
GTCTGAGAGAGAGAAAAGAGAGAGAAAAGAGAGAGAAAAGAGAGAGAAAAGAGAAGAGAGAGAGGAAGAGATAAATGAGAGAGAGAAAAGAGAAGAGAGAGGGAGAGAGAGAGATGAGGAGAGAAGAGGAGAGAATAGAGAGGGAAAAGAGAGAGAGGAGAGAGGAGAGAGAGAGGGAGAAAGAGAGAGAGAACAAGAGAGAGAAAAGAGAAGAGAGAAAGGGAGAGAGAAAAGAGAGAGAAAAGAGAAAAGAGAGGGAGAGAGAGAGAAGAGAGAGCGAAAGAGAAGAGGAGAGAAGAGAGAAGAGAGAGGTAGAGAGAGAAAAAGAGAGAAAAAGAGAGAGAGAGAAAGAGAGAGAGAGAACGAGAGAGAGAACAAAGAGAGAAAGAAAGAAGAGAGAGAGAGGAGAGAGAGAGAGGAGAGAAGAGAGAGAGAAGAGTGAGAGTAGAGAAAGAGAAAGAGAGAGAAAGAGAGAGAGAGAACAAGAGAGAGAGAGAACAAGAGAGAGAGAGAACAAAAGAGAGAAAGAGAGAGAAGAGAGAGAGGAGAGAGCAATGCAGCCTCATTCCGTCAACTGCTCCGATTTTAGAGGTGTGGACCGCGGCTCACAGCTGATGTCCGGCTCCTCCCCTCAGTGCATAATTAAATTACATTAAATCATAATTATAAATAATAATTATAATTTAAAATTAAAAATAAATTAAATTCTTTACCGGGCCGGCCGCGACATGAACTCGTGAACTAATGCTTCTTAGACGGGAGCTCTAACCATTGAGCACCTGGCTCTAATGAGAAACATAGGAAGATTTGGTTATCTTGACCTCTGCATTGCAGAGTGAAGTCTCTGGTGACAGTGCGGCTCACTTCAGGTGCTGCGTGGAGAGGACACAGATCACTCGTGGTCTACGGTGCTTCCTGTCATCTTCATGTAGCAGAGCTGACAGTGTCGTGTGGATTACTTCGGACCTGGATTGTTATTTGGGGATTAATACAGAGATAAATGAGGGGTTTTTTTGTCTTTTATTCCAAATAAAGGATTTTTCGCTGTATGTGTTTATTTACTTTCACTTACAGTTTAATCATGGAAGGTGTCTCGGGGAGACGCTTGTCATGATTAACCCCGTTATTACCCTGATTGCCACCGCACCAGGGCAATTCAGGATGAGCTGGGTAAAGTCCCGGGACTGCTGCATCTAATGGATGCGGCAATTCCGGGCGGCTGCTGGGTGATATTGTTAGGGTGGTGGGCTCCCCATAACGTAGCGCTCCCCATCCTGACAATACCAGCCTCCAGCCATGTGGCTTTATCCTGGCTGGTATCAAAATTGGGGGGACCGCATTTTTTTTTTCAATTTATTTATTTTACTGCATGATATAGATCCGCCCACCAGCGGCTGTGATTGGTTGCAGTGAGACAGCTGTCACTCATCGTGGGGGCGTGTCTGACTGCAACCAATCATGGGCGCCGGTGGGCGGGAAAGGCACAGAATACCTGATTGAATAATGAAGCGGCAGCCATTTTCAAAAGAGGAAAAGCCGCCGGAGATTTGTGACAGCCAGGCAGTGAAGCGCCTGTGATCGGTAGTAGGAAAGAGAGAGGGATTGTGCTGGGGACGCAGGACGCATGCAGATACACAACGTGCGCACATACTTACTGTGAAAAGCCACGCTTTTGGTGATCGAACCGTTCTCGAACTTAACTCGAACTGCCAAACTTTTAGCAAATCGTTCGAGTTCGTCGAACGACTCGAACACCCCCCAAAATCATTTGAACATGAAATTGGCAAACCGTTCAACTCGAACATCGCTCATCTCTAGTTGTAAGGTCTATTACTGTGCTTTTAGGTCAACGGGTACTGCTATATATACAATTGCATACAAGTTATTGGATGTATATTATAGCCACTGGAAATATCAGATCATACAGACAATACAGATGATTCTTTAATCAAGACAAGAAGTGTTTAATACCAGTGGATTAAGCATCCCATAAAGAATACCCCATGCAAATAAATATCAGCAAATATAGCCCACAGCATATCTAAAGCTGCACACTGCATACAATAAATGCAATACTCATCACTCTTCCCAACGCGTTTCTCGATGTCTGAGGGTTAATCAGGAGATGTTCTATATTCTCCACACAATGGAAGTTCGGATATAATGACCGGTGGAGTCACAGGTAACCTCACAATTGAGATATCTTCCCGGATAGTGCCAGATGCAATATCTCGCCATGAAATACACCACCTCCACTTATATAGCCTCCTCCAGCTCCAAATACTGATATACCGCCTCCGGAAACTCACCAGTCCATATGATTTTGGACATTTCTCCCATTTCCGTGAGCTTTCTCCTGAGAAGGATCTGCATGACGTCACACAGGAAGCGAGCGCTACCCATAGTGCCATGCTCGCACATAGGACCTTAGACGTCATACCTTAAGTTGCGTCATGTGAAATGCATCCTGCGGTCCACAGACAGTGCTTCTTCATTATCAAACCAGACGTGACATAGCGTGGACCGCAAACTCCCAGTAACATCAAAGTGCTGATACATTGGGGGAGTGGTTGTGTAACCTCAGGATTTTTCCATATCAGAAGTGCTGGTATATATTATGGTTTTTACGGCTGCAGACAGTTGCTCTTTCCTATCCTTTCCTATAAAGATAGCTGGGGCCTCACCTTTGCTGAAATCTGTCTTTTCTGGCTTTGTATTGTGTTTTTCTATATTACCGTAGCCTTTACATGTGGGGGGGCTATTTATCTATCTTTGGGGACCGCTCTTAGGCAGATTAGCTTTCTTATATCTCTATCTGTGAGATTATTTAGTTCTCTGGCTTTTTCGAGGCGTCCAGGTCATCATAGGCACGCCCCACGGCTACGTCTAGTTGTGTGTCAGGATTAGGTCTGCAGTCCATTAAGTTTCCAGCCACTCTGTTACCTTTTTGGGATTCCGCATTTTTTGATCCTCCTCGATCCCTGCATCATAACAGATTTCAATTGTGAGGTGACCTGTGACTCCACCGGTCATTGTATCCGGACTTCCATTGTGTGACCTGAGAATATAGAACATCTCCTGATAAACCCCCAGACATCCTGAGGGAGAAACGCGTTGGGATGAGTGATGAGTATTGCATTTATTGTATGCAGTGTGTGCAGCTTTAGATGTGCTGTATGCTCAATCCACTGGTATTGAAACACTTTTTGTCTTGATTGAAGAATCATCTGTATTGTCTGTATGATCTGATATTTCCAGTGGCTATAATATACATCCATTAACTTGTATGCATTTGTATATATAGCCAGTGCTCTTTTTGCGGCGGTACAGCGTACCGGAAAATCTGAAGAGCGCTGAGGGCCCACACCTTTGGCTCTGTCCACATGGCTAATTTGTAAACTATACAAATTAGGCATCTGTGGAGTGGAGGCAAAAGCAGAGCAGCTACTGGAGCTGCAGGACCTGCAATGCTGTCACGTACATGTGACTCGGGGAGTTTTGCCCAGCGGGAAAGAAGCTGGAGAAGATGGAGGAGTGCAGGGTATATGAGAGAGGGGTGCAGAGGGCGGCAGGCTGTGCAGGGGGAAGAAGCATGCAGGGGGGATAGAGTGAGATCAGGGGTATGGAGAATTGAGAGACGAAAGGGATGGAGGATGGAGAGATCAGGGGGATCAAGGATGTAAGGAGCAGGGGGATGGAGGATGGAGAGACCAAGGGGATGGAGAATGGAGGGAGCAGGGGGGATGGAGGATGGAGGGAACAGGGGGATGGAGAATGGAGGGAGCAGGGTTCATTAAGTTTGGTTTCGTCAAACTTGTCTTAGATGGATAAAATAACGTACTATTCTTGGTCGGTGCGGCTCCGGCACGCAAAAGACCCCGAACAGACGTGGAGACAAAAACAAATCGGATGATAGAGCAAAACGTGGCCACCGGTTCTTCAACTATCGAACCTGCATCAGCTAGTGTTAATGATCCTGATGAATTTGGTTGAAATTTGGCATTTCTAATAGAATACAGCCTGGGTTAGTCGAAAACCATATTTTCCAAGTGAAAATAAACGATTAAACAATTTTTTTATCTCTACTGGCTAACACGGTACAAAGATATATTTTACTTGTATACAGTGTTAGTCATTTTTTATTTTTCTTTTGAAATCTGAATTACATAGTTTTTGATTGAAATTAGCGTACAGACTACAAAACTGAATAATGAGAAACAGGGCCACACCGTTCATTGGACAAGTTGAGCAGCTTGCTCAGGCAGCACTCTCTTCAGGGGGGGCAGCAATGTGGCCGGGGGGCGGAGTTGTATGGGGACTGGCATTTTCCGGCGCCCAGGGCCACAACAGGTAAACCGTGCATAGGATCTCCCGGCCGCCGGACAGCGCGACAGCACCCCCTCCCCGCTCCTCAATCTCGGCCGTGACAGATGGCTGACAGATCCCCCCCGCTCCTCAATCTCGGCCACCGGCGCCTGACAGCACCCCCCCATTCCTCGCCTCAGAGATGCATACCGGCAAATATTTTTTTTTACAAAAAAAGCGCTGTATATAGCAGTACCCATTGACCTAAAAGCACAGTAATAGAATTTACAATTGACCTGCACACTGCACTGACACGATTTTTGTGGTGATGGTGGTAGTTTATTGTGGATGATAGGGTCAGTAAGGGACAGCTGATAAGGAGCGGGGGCACCGAGTATTAGGGTGTTTACACTCCGCTGTTAGGTGGGGAGAAGTGTAACAGGGAGAGTATTAGCCCCCCCCAACTATAATGTCTCTTTGAACATCCGTGATTGGCGCACATGTCCCTTCCTCACCCTTCCTCTTAGTGGCTATTTTATGCACTGTATTGACAGTGTTTAAAGATGACTGAATAAAGATATTTTTAATAGGGAATTTATATATGGTATGTTAGACAGGGGAAACAACAAAGGATGAGGTCCAACTTCATGGCTGAAGTCATACATCAGAACTGCAATCTACACCGCTTCAGACTACAAAGGACTCAGCAGCTTTTTCCACCTCCAGGCCTAGCTTCAGTATGGATTCAGAATAACCGGCGCACTCTACTGGGAGATGTGACCATATATAGGGGAAGGGTGTGGTCACCAACCGGAAGCACCTGAGGCCAGGAGTCAGAAGCTCCTGGAAAAGAAATTAACATTAACCCTAGAAGCATCAAAACAAAGAAAAATATGTTTAATATAAGGAGTCTTAGATGACAAAGAGAGACTCTGGCCCAGATCCTGTCACAAGTCTCAAAATGCAGAGAGATGGCAGTGACAATTTGACTCAAACTTGATCCTCTCTAAATTGATCCGAGTGTGGTGGTGTTATACCAATTGTATAATGGGAAGCATAGTTGTATACAATAAAAAGACAATCTTGAAATTGTAATTTCCTCACATATAATATCAAGTGTATCAAGCAATATTTAATGTTTTTTCATGGTGTTTTTTTGTTACAACCGTTCTTACTAAGGCCATAATATTACCAAAATAATCTGAAATGTTCCCAATCTGATCATATTGTATACTAGAGGAAGAGCTACATTAAACCATTACAGGAATATCTGTGCTGTAGGCTCGGGGTTGCTGACATAAAAACATGATTTGTATGCCAAACTTTTAATTGGTACTCTAGAACAGGGAAAGTTTCCTACTTCCAATTTAGACACTCAGTACATAGTCCCACTGCCTCCTGTAACGTCAAGATAGAAAAGACATGGCTGAATCATGACACATATTGAATTGTGGAATGTGTTTCAATGTCAAAAATAATATTTCCTATATAAAGGTTGCATTTTTTCACTAAAAAAATAGACCTTTTTATATATATATATATATATATATATATATATATATATATATAAAATATATAACAGGTTTATAACATTTATCTAATTTTATAAGCAGATTTATTTAGAATCTGTGCAAGGTAATCTAGTTTGGAACCAGAAGGCATTGAATGGCAGGCAATGATATACATTTTCTCTCAGGTTTAAAATGAAGAAGATTTAGGGATATCCCTGGTCTCCAAGAGCTTTCTTATGTAGGATATAAAGAACAAATGGATAAATCCTGGCTTTCTGTATGTGCACCGGGGGCATAAAGTGCTTGCCTGGCACCGCAATTGAAAGTAAGACAACCAATTTGTTATTTTTATAGATTTTCTTTTTAATAAGACTTTGAATTGCAAACGCATACAAAAACATGTATCAGATATTTTACAAGAAAAGAGAAAGACATGTACACGAAAGATTCAAATACAATTAGGTCCAGAAATATTTGGACAGAGACTGAATCTTCATGATTTGGGCTCTGAATTCCGCTATTTTTTATTTAAAATGAAACAACTAAGATGTAATTCAAGTGCAGACTTTCAGGGCTAAATAAAGAGGTTAAACAAAAATATTCTATGAAACGTTTAGGAATTACAACCATTTTTCTATAAAGCCTCCTCATTTCATGGACTTAAACGTAATTGGACAATTTACTTTACCATAAATAAAATTTCATTTTTAATTCTTCGTAGAGAATCCTTTGCAGGCAATGACTGTCTGAAGTCTGGAAGTCATGGACTTCACTAAACGTGAGTAGTGATGAGCGAGTATGCTTGTTACTACTCGGTACTCGCACGAGTATCACTGTACTCGGGCTACTCGGCGGGTACCGAGTAATTTCGCGATACTCGTGCTGTACTCGTGGTCTTCATCCCTGCATGTTGGCGCTCTTTTGAGAGCCAGCCCTCATGCAGGGATTGGCTGGCAGACCACTGCAATGCCACAGCCCTGTTAGTTGTGGAATTGCAGTGATTGGCCGGCCTGCACAGCGTGACCGAGCCTTTATACCGGCGGGCGCGCTGTGCTCTGTACACAGCCATCTCATATTCCCTGCTTTCCCCACCCACAGGCGCCTATGATTGGTTGCAGTGAGACACGCCCCCACGCTGAGTGACAGGTGTCTCACTGCACCCAATCACAGCAGCCGGTGGGCGTGTCTATACTGTGCAGTAAAATAAATAAATAAATAATTAAAAAAAAACCGCGTGCGGTCCCCCCAATTTTAATACCAGCCAGATAAAGCCATACGGCTGAAGGCTGGTATTCTCAGGATGGGGAGCTCCACGTTATGGGGAGCCCTCCACCCTAACAATATCAGTCAGCAGCCGCCCAGAATTGCCGCATACATTAGATGCGACAGTTCTGGGACTGTACCCGGCTCTTCCCGATTTACCCTAGTGCGTTGGCAAATCGGGGTAATAAGGAGTTAATGGCAGCCCATAGCTGCCACTAAATCCTAGATTAATCATGTCAGGCGTCTCCCCGAGATTCCTTCCATGATTAATCTGTAAATTACAGTTAAAAAACACACACCTGAAAAAATCATTTATTAGAAATAAAAAACACAAACACATTCCCTCATCACCAATTTATTAACCCCGACAAACCCTCCATGTCCGGCGTAATCCACGGACCTCCAGCGTCGCGTCCAGCTCTGCTACATTCAGGTGACAGGAGCTGCAGAATACACCGCCGCTTCTGTCAGCTTCACACAGCAACTGAGGTGAGTAGCGCGATCAGCTGCTGTCAGTCAGGTAACTCGCGGCCACCGCTGGATCCAGCGGTGGCCGCGATTAACCTCAGTGACAGCAGCTGATCGCTATACTCACCTCAGTTGGTGCATGGAGCTGACCGGAGCGGCGGTGAGTAGCGCGATCAGCTGAGCTGTCACTGAGGTTACCCGCGGCCACCGCTGGATCCAGGTAACCTCAGTGACAGCTCAGCTGATCGCTATACTCACCTCAGTTGCTGTGTGAAGCTGACCGGAGCGGCGGTGTATTCTGCAGCTCCTGTCACCTTCATGCAGCACAGCTGGACGCGACGCTGGAGGTCCGTGGATTACGCCGGACATGGAGGGTTTGTCGGGGTTAATAAATTGGTGATGAGGGACTTTGTTAGTGTTTTTTATTTCTAATAAAGGATTTTTCGGGTGTGTGTGTTTTTTAACTGTAATTTACAGATCAATCATGGAAGGAATCTCGGGGAGACGCCTGACATGATTAATCTAGGATTTAGTGGCAGCTATGGGCTGCCATTAACTCCTTATTACCCCGATTTGCCAACGCACTAGGGTAAATCGGGAAGAGCCGGGTACAGTCCCAGAACTGTCGCATATAATGTATGCGACAATTCTGGGCGGCTGCTGACTGATATTGTTAGGCTGGGGGGCTCCCCATAACGTGGAGCTCCCCATCCTGAGAATACCAGCCTTCAGCCGTATGGCTTTATCTGGCTGGTATTAAAATTGGGGGGGACCGCACGCCGTTTTTTTAAATTATTTAATTATTTATTTCACTGCACAGTATACACACACACACCGGCTGCTATGTTTGGGTGCAGTGAGACACCTGTCACTCAGCGTGGGGGCGTGTCTCACTGCAACCAATCATAGGCGCAGGAAAGCAGGGAATACGAGATTGTTTAATGAGCGGCCGGCTTTTTCAAAAGAGGAAAAGCCGCCGGAGTTTAGTGAACAGCAGTGCAGCGCTGCGGCAGTGATCGGGGAACGGTAAGTAAGAGAGAGGGGGGAGAATGACCGACAGACTGTGAGAGGGGGACAGACAAGACAGAGAGAGACCGACAGAGCGAGACCGACCGACGGGAGATAGAATGAAAAAAAAAATGACCGACATCGCTAGTAAAAAGCACAAAACGTGCGTTTTGGACATCGGAGTGCCACACAATGTTTTACGTAAAATCTTTCATGTATTAATCTCAAAAAGTAACATATACCAGCTCTATCTCACTATTGGGTATGTGCCCTTAACATTTCCGCCATGAAAATTCATTTTGGTGTCATTTTGGAAGGTTTTCTGGTGAGTCCGTAAAAATGGCGTAAAACTCAGACAAAATTGTTCACAGCTGTGACTTTTGAGTGATAAATGCTTCAAGGGGTCTTCCCCATGCTGTTGCCATGTCATTTGAGCACTCTTCTGAGACTTTTGTGCCATTTTTAGGGTTTCTACATGCTGCCGGGGGTCATTTCACAAAAATACTCGGGTCTCCCATAGGATAAGATTGGGCTCGGTGCTCGGGCCGAGTACACGAGTATCTTGGGATGCTCGGCCCGAGCCTCGAGCACCCGAGCTTTTTAGTACTCGCTCATCACTAAACGTGAGGTTTCCTTCTTTGCAATGCTTTGCGGGCCTTTACCACAACTGACTTCAGTTGTTGCTTGTTTGTGGGTCTTTCTGATTTGCGTTTTGTCTTACGCATGTGAAATGCATGCCTGATGGGGTTCAGATCTGACAATTGACTCAGCCATTGAAGAATGTTCCACTTTTTTGCCTTAAAAACTCCTGGGTTGCTTTCACAGTATCTTTTGGGTCATTGACCATCTGTACAGTGAAGCACTGTCCAATCAACTTTTCTGCATTTGTGAAACATGAGCAAAAGGTATCACCCTGTGCACTTCAGAATTCATCCGGCTGCTTTTGTCTTCAGTCACATTATCCACAAACACTAGGGACCCAGTGTCACTGGAAGCCATGCATGGCCATGCCAACACACTGTCTCCACCATGTTTTACAGTGGATGTGGTGTGCTTCTTTGGATCATGAGCTGCTCCAAGCCTTCTGCACACTTTTTTCTTCCCATCATTCTGGTACAGGTTTCATTTGTCCATAAAATGCTTTTCCAGAATTGGGCTGGCTTTTTTAGATGCTTTTTGTCAAAGTCTAATCTGGCCTTTCTATTTTTAAGGCTGATTAATGGTTTGCACCTTGGGATGAACCCTTTGTATTTGCTCTAATGAAGTCTTTTCTTTATGGTAGACTTAAATACTGAAACACCAATTTTCTTGAGAGTGTTTTTCACTTGGGTGGATGTTGTGCAGGGGTTTTCCATCATTAAGGCAAGGATTCTGTGATCATCCACCAATATTATCTTCCTTGGACAGCCAAGCCTCTTTGAGTTTCCAAGCTCTCCAGTGTGCTAATTTTTTTTTCCCAGAATATACCAAACTGTTGATTTGGCCAGCCCTAACATTACTGATATTTCTCTGATAGATTTCTTCTTTTTTCAGCTCAATAATGTTCTGTTTCTCCTCCATTGAGAGCCCCTTTAACCACATGTTGTGGGTTCACAACAACAGTTTCCAAATGCAAATGTCCCTCCTGGAATCAGCTCCAGACCTTTTAGTTTCTTAATTGATGGTGGATTGACAAGGGTCTATGCAGCCCATTAAAGAGCTTTTAAGATAATTGTACAATTTCTTTTGGTCCCTTGAAAAAGAGGCAGCTACATGTTAAAAACTGTCATTCCTAAACCTTTTTACCCCAATTAGAATGTGAATTCTCTCAAATTAAAGCTTAAAATATGCACTTAAAAATGCATATTGATTACATAACTGGTTATTGAATATGTTTCAGTAAATAGGTAAAATGCTAAATAATGGGCACATTTCATATAAGATGTACCAACTGGTATTCACCATCATTAACTTCTCTACTTTTATCAGATTTTCAAGGAGTGAGACACCAATGAAAATAACTTTCGATTGTATAGTTATCAGTTAATATGAGTATTGAAAATGTGCAAATTTACAAAAGAGGATTAAAGGCAGATAATGTAAAAATCCCTATTTATGGTGACATTACGCCCACTGAGAAAATCCTATTGCTTATTCCCAAATATGCTAATTTAATCTGATTTAGACAGTCAATATTCGCACTAAATTTTGCAGATAAGGCTATACTTGCTTATAAAAAATTGTTCCCATTCTCTTCCAAAAAAGTAGGACAAGTGAAATCTGTTTGATATCTTGTATCTTATGCCGGTGTCCAATTTTTTTTCTCAACATCCGTATGCAATATGTTTTTTTTCTCAGCAGCTATTATTGAACAATCATTTCCAGGGCCATTTACAGTGTTCTATGCTACAGAAAGGTAATATATCTGTAAAGAATGATCAGTATACAAATGGTCCGTGCGCCTCCATTTTTTTTCTCGCACCTATAAACTTGCATTGGCAAGTGTCGGGCCAATATCCTTGGTCAATTGAAGCATGCTGCGATTTTTTTTCCATAGTCCGATTTAAGCTGAGGAAAAACTTACAGATCTGACCTGAATAACATTGGTGTATGTGAAATGCGATTTTTTTTCCCCACATTGCGTTTTATACCCCAGTGTGATCGTACCCTAATGCTGAGGGTTTCTGTTGTGCAAATGCTGAAGATGTATCACCATATTCACCAAATCTGTGATGACTGTACAAAGCACAAATTGACGCACTGCTGATTTTAAGGTTTTCATAAAAGGTCATCCACCGTGATTTTAGCAGATTTTTAATGAATCAGCTGCAAATTCATCTTGTGTGGACATACCCAAAGAAAGATGTTATTGTATTTTAGGTGTAGTGTAAACATGGGAAGGGGAAAACACAGCTTGTTTAGACTAATAAGAAGATATAGGTTTTAGTGACAGTATGTTCTCATTACCCTACAAGAGTGTCACATGGTATTGGGCTCTAAACTCAACAAGTGCCATGGCTGCATCATACGCTGTTCAGACTACAGACTCTGACATTCCTCACTATGTTTTTTCTGGTGCTTCTGACTTTCACAGGGAGGCTCAAGCATCGACCAGCTGTGTGCTCATTAGTAATCGGACTAGCAGGAGTTAATTCTGCTAGCCTGTTGGTTACCTTTTGGATCACATGTTGCGGGAGAACTATCACAATTAAGGCCCTGTCACACACAGAGATAAATCTGTTGTAGATCTGTGGTTGCAGTGAAATTGTGGACAATCAGTGCCAGGTTTGTGGCTGTGTGCAAATGGAACAATATGTTCATGATTTCACTGCAACCACAGATCTGCCAAAGATTTATCTGTGTGTGTGATGAGGCCTTTACTCGTTGCTTTTTTAAGATGGAGGAATTTGTCTTCCCATGTCAACTATAGCTTTTTTCTAAACCAGTCTGTGTGCTGTTGTGTTCCAATAACTGGTGATATGCCACATGTTGCTTGGTGTGCTGTGGAATTCCTCCGGCTGTCTGGTTATTTCTCCCATGCTCCTTGCTTTCTTCTTTATCATTTGTTGTTTGATAACTCTGGTTGAGCATTCTGTGTGATAGAGTTTTGTTTCCCCTTGTTTTTCTATCACCGTTGGTGTTTACATGCCCCTATCCTGCCCCCACTTCTCTTCCCTGGGGTAGGAAGGGAGAGCATCATCAGGATGGCGGCTCAGACATTCTCACCATAAGAGGTAACTCTGAGGTAAGGGATAGCCAGGGCCTCATTAGTCTAGGGGCTAGTCTAGGAGCCCCAGTCCTCGCTCTCCCCCGATCATGGTGACAAATCTATATATATAATTTCCTTATTCTGTCTCTCTGTCTGTCTGTCCAAGAAATGACGTCATATGCTGAAACCGCCTAAACCACCCCACACAGCTCCAATAGGCCGAACACCCCCCCACACACCCACCCCTCACTCCACCCTCACCCAATCAGCAGCAGCCCTGCATCACACCCCCCACACACCCACACCTTACTCTACCCACACCCAATCAGCAGCGACGACCGCTCAATTAGGACACACCCACTTGCAGAAACCCTGACAACGCCATGATGCAGACGGCGGACAGGTACAAGGGACATTGCCATGGACGCTCCCTACACCCGACGTGACGGAGCACAGTAAGCCCCAACCCACAGGAGGCCCCAAAGTGCAGGTCAGTGACCCAACTACGCCACAGAGATACAGAGGGACGGAGACCGGAGGAGACGCAGCTGCGGCATCACAGGGCTTCCCCACGCCACAGAGACACAGAGGATTGACGGGGACCTGAGGAGATGCAACTGTAGCATCGCAGGGCTTCCCCGCGCCACAGAGACACAGAGGATGGACGAGGACCGGAGGAGACACAGCTGCGGCATCGCAGGGCTTCCCCGTGCCACAGATACACACAGAGGGACACGGACCGGAGGAGACGCAGCTGCGGCATCGCAGGGCTTCCCCACGCCACAGAGACACATAGGGGGACGGGGATAGGAGGAGATGCAGCTGCAGCGCACTAGGAACCCAGCACTCCGGGCTGCAGCTCTCCCACTAACCAACGATAAATGCAGGGGAAGCACAAGGCTACTAAATATTAACACTGCTGTGAATGTTAAGGGGCCGCTCATTACTATTCATGAGCCGCTCATTACTATTTATGAGCGGCTACTTAACATTCACTGCAGTGTTAATATTTAAGTAGCCAGCATTCATCGGTGGTTAGTGGGAGAGCTACGTCCCGGAGTGCTCATGAGCCAATCATTACTATTCATGGCCAGCGGGAAATGAAGCCACACACACACACACCACGACTCCCACACAGCCCAACACAAACACACACACACCGGCACACACAAACCACCACGCACACACACCGCCGCTCACACACACACAACAACCTCGCTTATATCAAACGCGCCCCCCACACACATACAACCACCCACACACGGGCGCACACACACACAGCCGCACACAAACACCCCCGCACACACAATCACAAGCGGAGTGGACTCCGCACAGGAGCGAGCAACCGGCGAACAGGTACAAGGGACACATTAGGAAACATTCTAGATGGTGCCTATACCGGGAGGCTGCCTACACCAGAGTGCGCACACAGACCAGGATGGGGGCACATGTCAGGATGGTGGCTGCACCACGATGGGGGCACATACTAGCATGGGGACACATCAAAACATCACCTCACATACGAGGATGAGGGCCATACAACGATGGAGACTATACCAGGATGGGACACAGACCAGGATGCTGCATGCACAAGGATCCTGTCTATACCACGATGTGGGCACATACCAGGATGGCGGCAATCACAGGCTGGGGCCACATACTTCGTGACATTGCCCTGACCTGACTTCTTTACTTGACTCTACTTGATCATTCGCTACCACTGTCTATGTGGGTATCTTTCACAGATTACGACAAACAACATTTAACCTTCCGGCCTTACAAGGGCTCCTAAAAGTAAAAAACGCAACCCAGCAATACAACAAACCAGCAGCAGGAAGAAGCCAACAACAACGTCACAAGAAACACAATGTTACAAAGGAAGACCAGACAACAACACGAGCATGAACATCACACACAACCTCAAGGAGAAGCCACACTACAACACAAGAACGCCTTACTAACCCCGGAAGCAGAAGCTCAGACACAACAGCCAGAAGAAGAGAATCTTCCACAAACTAATGACATATTTTTCAATGATATTGCTAAATCACACAGTATACTGTTAATGCAGTTAGTTCCCAACAATATTTAGTTACATACAGTTACATCTTCATGGTAAACATTCACAATTTTTAAACAATAAAATTTATCTTTGACAAAAAATATAGTGTCTTCCTTCCATTATTAGTCAAAAATCATAAATTAACTACACAATAAATTCTAGAATACCCGATGCGTTAGAATCGGGCCACCATCTAGTAGTTATATTAATTATGCATTCAAAACACTCAGCCAGAATGCTTGTATGTGCAGAAGCAGTATCTTTTAGGACTTGTTATATAACATTTATGAGGAAACCACATAGTTCCAAATGCAACAGCTTTGATATTCAGTTAATGCCATCTTCTTTTTGACAAGATAAATGACACATACATTGTCAATTGTCATATATCTGTGCTGATGCTCTCTACAAGTGACCATCACTTTATTCCTGGCAGCTGTGCTGATGTGAAGCCCCATCACCTGCAGGTCGCCCCAGGGTTTTCACGTGCTGGGAATCTTCTGGCAATAGGTATGTCAGGTTAACTTTAATAGGAATCGTGACGCCACTCTCGGTGTTGCGGTCAGGGGGTGACCAACACTGCAGTTTAATGAGCGTCTGGGGCTGATGGTATGTGTAGTTAGATGATGTGGCCTCCCGAGAGTGAGGCTGGCCCCAGGGGCTCGGGTGTATGTGCGTAGTAGCACAGGTCGCAGAAGAACTCACACACAGTCCAGAACTGTCTTTCAGGGTTTTACTCACTTTTTGCTGGTAGAGTGAGACAACCCGGGCGATGCTATGATGAATCAGGTGAAACCAGGTATCCTTCAGGTTGATCCAGGGGTGACTGTCAACTCGCCTTCCTAGCCCTTCTTGTTTGGGGTGACCCCTGACTTGTAGTACTACGGGAATCACCCAGGGAAGTCGCAACTGCCGTTCTCCCGTTTCTGGCCCATTTGCTGGCAGAGTGGACCAAGTAGAGATGGCTTCTTGCCCTGTCTCACTTATGGGCCCCCTAGTTGCTGCGGACTCTGTGTAGGTTGGTGAGGCACATTCAGAACCCTCACCAGCAGGTTTAGCAGACCGAATACTTGGTTTGTTGCTCTGGGGACCTGTTTCCCCGTGCGGGCCTGGTCTACCAGGAGTCCCCTTACTCAATCACCTCGCTCCTTCCTGAGGAGCCTTTCAGTCTGACTGTGTGGTAACCGATCTCCCCCGCCGACAGCCACTACACGTGCAGGGTCTGACTAGTGACATCACGCACGTCCTCCTTCTGCGACTGCACGCTGCGCTTCCTCACTTCAGACTGGTTCACTACTGTCTCCCCACTGTGCCTGCCACTGCAGCCTAGTAACCAGCTTCTCCACCCCACCACTAGCTGAAATGTGGAGGCCACGCCCCCTCCTGGGTCTGCCCAGGGGTCCCTTCCATGGTGTGTGTAAGAACTGGTCACTATGTGTCTGTGTCTCCACACCATAGTCAGCCATCAGGATTACCTGTTTGTACTGACCCAGAGTGGGTGCAGTACTCGGTGGTGCCTGACCAGGTCAGGGGTGCCACACTGACAGTGACACTGAACTGCACAAGTATTTTTCAGCTAGTATGATTCAAAGTGTATGGGACAATTTAGGTGGTGTGGGAGCCTGAAAAGTTACTAGTGCCAGTGAGAAGACCAATCAGAAGATGGATTCAATTGTCAATCTCTGCTATCCGAGTTTTATTTTAATTTTCTTTGTATTTTCCCCTATGACGATACATAGGACATAGAATTTCTGAACATTCTCAGATTAACCTCTGGATGCCCTTTCTAGATTAACACACTACCTAACACTTTTCTGCCTATTGTTTGTGATTTACCTTCTATGCTCTGACCAAGCTTCTGCTACCCTGATTATGCATTTAGATCTAATTCTTTTATCACAATCTTTCTAGTATGTCTCTCCAGTGTCAAATATGTATGACAACTGAGCAACTTTACTGATTAATATCAAATAAAATAGGACGACCTTTCACTAAATATTTCATGTTGAAATGGACACACAATGTAGTAATGGCTACAGAGCAGAATAAAACTTTTTTTCTTATTCTGCCTCTTTGTTGTGGAGATATTAAGAATCGAAGTCAATGGCCCCCCACAAGTTCATTTTCGTTAAGTCCACGTGAGTTTTATCAGATAGTTTTCACTGGTGGCTTGTACTTATTTTCCCTGTAAGATGGTGACCAATCATATAAGTAGGCAGCAACACTCAAAGGAATGAATTACACGCTCCCACCATAGCTTAGAGCAGGTTTCTAAGTGTGTGAGACGTAATGATACAGTCTTGATCTATCGGTCTAACCTCCTTCATGAGTCCATGTAGGGAGAGGGGCAGCAAAGGTGAGTTTACCTATATCACATTACAAACCATTCTGTCAGCTCTAGTCCTTTCCAAGGTTGAGTCACCTCTGCAGTTTATCAGAAATGTATCTGTAATGACTAATCCCCTAGACAAGGAATTCATTGGTTGCAAGCCATACAGAGATCTTATAAGCCCTGCTCTGAAGCCACTCAGATCCAGTGATGCAGTCAGCTTCAGTGCAACTGCTCTCTTCTGATCCTACAGAGACAAAGATGCCTCCACTTGCAGCATTGAGGAACACACTATTCAAGCTAGGAACGCAATCATGCTGTTATGCCCATACACGGGAATGGAAATAGTAAAACCTACAACAGAGAGAAGGTGCACCCATGCCATAATGGTGCCAGTACAGACTAGCAAATCCCTAGCTGCACAACTAAAAAAAACCCACTTCAGACCTGGCTCCCTAAAAAGCTTTCTAGGATTTCTTGTACCTCCTGAGGAACCAAAGGTGAGGCCGTTATGCACAGCTAACCAAGCAAGAGGAAGTGTGCAGAGGAAACTATAAATACCTGCACAAACGGGGGAAAAAATAGAATAATAAATTCAAGGAAAATAACCTCCCACCAACCTAAGGAAAGAGTAAAAGTTTTGGGAAGTCCTGCAAACAAACACAGCAGAAATGCAAATGGTGTCTGCCCAGCAGGGAAAAATCCCTTTGCCGAAGGGAACGCCTTTGAAATAATCCACCTAGCAATATAATCAGCAAGGAATCATAGTGAAAGGGGAATATGTATTTCCCAACCCAGACTGTGAAAGGGCAAACCATAAGGCTTTGGAAAATACCTGAGGAGTATCAAGCCCAGAAAGGAAAATAAAGGCAATAGGAACCATCAGCATAAGAAACGGTAAGATAAGAGCCATAGCTCAGCAAACAGTGGAACCTACCACAGAGCAAGAGGTCACCGGATTGAATCCAAGAAATCAAGCCATGACAATGCTGGTCCAAATAGTCAATTACAATCTTCTGCACAGCTCTCTCAAAGGCTGATTTTCATTGGAGCACCACCATGACATAAGCAAGGGCCTTCAGTAGACCCAGTCAGACTCAGCACCATACAATTGCGTTGCAGTGGGACCATGGGTGTGAAATGGAATGTCCCAGAGCCATGCTGTAAATGCCTCTATCAGAGATCAACAGTGGTTAATTGGAAATTAAAGGGAATCTGTCAGCAGGATTTTGCTACTTCATCTGAGAGCAGCATATTATAGGCAAAGAGATTCTGAAATTCACCATGTTTAACTTCGATTACTAAGTGCAGCCCTTCAGACATTATCAATGACTTGAGTTTAGCTGAGCTGGGAGAGCAACTTCGCCCACACTAGGCTCTCAACAGAGATTGTCTGTGAAGTGCCAATCACAATAGGGGGTGTGCTAGACAACTTAATATGTAACTACCTAGACATCTAAAGGTCCAGTCACACTAAACAACTTACCAGCGATCCCAACAACGATAGGGATCGCTGGTAAGTTGCTAGGAGGTTGCTGGTGAGATGTCACACTGCGACGCTCCAGCGATCCCACCAGCAACCTGACCTGGCAGGGATCGCTGGAGCGTGGCTACACAAGTTGCTGGTGAGCTCACCAGCAACCAGTGACCAGCCCCCAGCGCCGCGTGGAAGATGCTGCGCTTGGTAACTAAGGTAAATATCGGGTAACCAACCCGATATTTACCTTGGTTACCAGCTCACGCAGCTACACGTGCAGAGAGCAGGGAGCAGCGCACACTGAGCGCTGGCTCCCTGCTCTCCTAGTACAGCACACATCGGGTTAATTACCCGATGTGTGCTGCAGCTAAATGTGCACAGAGCAGGGAGCAGCGCACAATGCTTAGCGCTGGCTCCCTGCTCTCCTAGTTACAGCACACATCGGGTTAATTACCTGATGTGTGCTGCAGCTACATGTGCACAGAGCAGGGAGCAGCGCACAATGCTTAGCGCTGGCTCCTTGCTCTCCTAGCTACAGCACACATCAGGTTAATTAACCCGATGTGTCCTGCAGCTACATGTGCACAGAGCAGGAGCCGGCACTGACAGTCAGAGCGGCGGAGGCTGGTAACAAAGGTAAATATCGGGTAACCAAGGAGAGGGCTTCTTGGTTACCCGATGTTTACATTGGTTACCAGCCTCCGCAGAAGCCGGCTCCTGCTGCCTGCACATTTAGTTGTTGCTGTCTCGCTGTCACACACAGCGATCTGTGCTTCACAGCGGGACAGCAACAACTAAAAAATAGCCCAGGACATTCAGCAACAACCAACGACCTCACAGCAGGGGCCAGGTTGTTGCTGGATGTCACACACAGCGACATCGCTAGCAACGTCACAAAAGTTGTTCGTTAGCAGCGATGTTGCTAGCGATGCTGCTTAGTGTGACGGGGCCTTAATGCCAATCACAGGATAAACCCTTTAGGTTAGGTAAACAATAGATCGCACGCAGATAAGAGAAGCACAGGTTTTTTTTCCTTTTTAACCCTTGCAACATGCTGTCCTCAGCTTACATTGCAAAATCCTGCTGACAGATTACCTTAATAGACATAAATAGAAATTAGCTCCACTTGCTGCCATTAGAGACAGATGATGGCTGAATAACACATTCACTTTCTACCAGTAACATTGCAGGCTCATCTTCTGAGCCTGCTCCATACACCCTCTACTGACAAGCGTTGTAGAAGTACAACATTTGTCCTTAAGGATTTGAAATAACACAGGTTTCATCCAATGATCGAAGGCTTATGTCTGCAAGCTCATTCTGAACTCAAGTTTTCTTTGTGTAGCACATACTTATATTTGACTTTTATCTAAACAGTGACATGGCTTATTGGTCTGCACAGGTCCTAAGCTAAGCACTGTGGATATCCATCTCATAGATGATCTTATTACATGTAACTGAATGGTTAAAAACGACAAACCTAACACCTACTATACAGCTGTATATTTTTTTGTGTAGGAGTATAACAACTGTTGACCAAATTACAACCATTGACAATAAATTGATAAAAATAACATTTGGACAATGGTTTTTCAACCATTAAAATATGTCTACCTAATTTGTGTGGCCACTAAAACCCCTTCACAACTTTTGATGTTTATGTTCCTCAAAAGTCTTGTCTCTGCCTTTGATGCGGTGTCACACTCAGAGCCTGCATCTTTCCCTGCACATGACGGCTGATTTAATCAGGCGTCATGTGTAGAGATGAGCCACCACCCTAGTGTTTGAGTTCGGTTCGTCGAAGGGCGGGTGTGTTCATCAAACGTTCGACGAACGTTTGTCGAAGACTTTTGAACACCTTCGAACACCATTGAAAGCAATGGCAGGCAAACACAAACACATACAAACATGCACAAACATGAACGCACACACACATATTATGCTTATCTTACCTTCCAGTCCATCGCCGGCCTCCTTTGACTTGCAGTTCACCAGTACAAGATGTGTATCAGGTAACCATGCGACCGATTCCCCGTAGCTTCCGCTGCCAGTGTGCTGACGTCAAAGGCAGGAGCCGCTTGCCTCTGATTTGCCAGCGTGCTGCCTTTCAGTAGCGTCTGACTGAGGAAGTTCCTCCCTCGTTGTGATGGTTACCCGATACACATAGTTCGCCGCTACAGGATGTGTATCGGGTAACCATTGCGACCGATGCCAGAACTTCCACTGCCAGAGTGCTGATGTCAAAGGCAGGAGCCGCTTGCCTTTGATGTGCCAGTGCGCTGCCTTTGAGTAGCGTCTGACAGAGGAAGTTCCTCCCTTGTCACGATGGTTACCCGATACACATCCTGTAGCGGCGAACTACGTGTATCGGGTAACCATCGTGATGAGGGAGAAAATTCCTCTGTCAGATGCTACTCAAAGGCAGCGCGCTGGCCAATCAGAGGCCAGTGGCTCCTGCCTTTGACGTCAGCGCACTGGCAGCTCCGAGGCATCGGTCGCATGGTTACCCAATACACATCCTGTACCGGCGAACTGCAGGTCCCAGGAGGCCGGCGATGGAATGGAAGGTAAGGTAAGCATAATATGTGTGTGTGCGTGTATGTTTGTGTATGTTTGTGTGTTTGTGTGTTTTTGTGTGTGTTTGTGCATGTGTGGAATGGCACAATAGGGGACCAGGATGGGACACTTAACAAGTTGTGGAACAAATTGTCTGTATTGCAGTGATTTCCTATGGGAAATCTTGCTTTGCTGAACGAGTAACTTGGTTAACAAGCACACTCCCAGAACGGATTGTTCTCGTTAACCAAGGCTCCACTCTATTAACATTGAATGACAGTATTACTGTGAAAAGCCAGTTATGCTTTTGGTGATCGAAGAACCGTTATCAAACACAACCTCGAACTGTCGAACTTGAAGCTAATTGTTCGCGTTCGTCGAACGACTCGAACATCGCCTAAAACAGGTCAAATATGAGATTGGCAAACAGTTCGATTCGAACACCGCTCATCTCTAGTCATGTGCCTCCAACAGGTGTGGGTGGATCGGAGATCTGCCCGTGGATGTTAACCACTTAAATCTCTCTCTTAATTTCTGACATCGGGAATTAACATTCACTGCGTTCAAAAATGTCTGATTTATCAAAATATAACATAAATTAATCCAATCGATAATTGCCGTAAAGAGAACAAAATCTAAATTCCAGAATTATGTTCTTTTCGTCTCAACAACATTGCAATAAAATGCAATAGAATGTGATCAAAACATCACATCTACCCCCAAAGTGGTATCAGTAAAAACATCAGCTCAGGGTGCAAAAAAGTTCTCACATAGCCAAAGATTCTGAAAAATGTTAACTTATAGGTCACGGAAAATGGTGACACAAGCAAAAATCTTTTATGTACAAATTTCCAATTTTTTCAGCACTTAAATTAAAAACTTCTTGTACTGGCTTGAAAAATCATATTGCCAGGTCAGTTTAACCCCTTCAGCCGCAAAGCATTTTCCGTTTTTGTTTTTGTTTTTTGCTCCCCTTCTTCCGAGAGCCGTAACTTTTTTATCTTTCTGTCAATCTTACCATATGAGGGCTTGTTTTTTGCAGGGTGAGTTGTACTTTTAAATGAAACCTTAAGTTTTACCATATAGTGTACTGGAAAACAGCAAAAAAAACTCCAAGTGTGGAAAAACTGCAAAAAAAGTGTGATCGCACAATAGTTTTTGGGATATGTTATTCACCGTGTTCACTATATGGTAAAACTGATGTGTCATTGTGATGCCTGAGGTCGGTGCGAGTTTGAAGACACCAAACATATATAGGTTTACTTGTATCTAAGGGGTTGAAAAAAAAACACAAGCTTGTCCAATAAAAGTGGCGTACGTTTTGCGCTATATTCCGAAAGCCGTAGCGTTCTCATTTTTTGGGATCTATGGCTCAGTCATGGCTTATTTTTTGCATCTCGAGCTGACATTTTTAACGGTACCATTTTTGCGCAGATGCTACATTTTGGTCGCCTGTTATTGCATTTTGCGTAAAACTTACGGCGAACAAAAAACGTAATTTTGCCGTTTGGAAATTTTTTGCCACTACGCCATTTACCATTCAGATTAATTGATTTTATATTTTGATAGATCGGGCATTTCTGAATGGGGCGATACCAAATGTGTGTATATTTTTAATTTTTTTAACCCTTTAATTTTCAATGGGGTGAAAGGGGGGTGATTTGAACTTTTAGGGGTTTTTTTATTTTTTAAAACTTTTTTTTTTACTTTTTTTTATTTTATTAGTCTCCGTAGGGGGCTATATGGATCAACAATGCGATCGCTCTGCCCTATCTGCTGATCACAGCTACACAGCTGTAAACAGCAGATATGCTCACTTTCTGATTCACTCGGCTCCGGGCCGAGTGAAACCGAAAGTGACTCATGATAGCTACAGGCGTCATCATATGACTCTGTGCTGCCATGGCAACCACCGAAAGTCATGCAATCACGCATGTGACTTCCGGTGCGGCGGTAATTGAAAATAATGGCCGCGCGCATATACATCTCGCTGCCAGACTTTGGCAGCGAAATGTAAGGCATTAAATGTTGCGGGTGGAATGCGATTTGCGATTCCCCTCGTAACATGCAGGCACACATGTCAACTGTTGAAAACAGCTGATATGTGCGCAGATCGCCGCAACCTGCCCACGGCAGGGGGCGGGGATTAACCTCACACGATCCATGACGGATATATCCATCATGGGTCGTGAAGGGGTTAACCATATAATGAACATACGTGAAAAAAAAACCAATTGTACTTTTTTTATTGCAATTTCAACACACTTGGAATTTTTTACCATTTTTAAGTACACTATACGGTAAAATGAATAAAGTCATTCAAAACTACAACTCGGCGCGCAAAAAACAAGCCCTCATAATGGCTATATTGATGGAAAAATAAAAATGTTATGGCTCTGTGAAGAAGGAAGAAAACAAAAAACAAAAACATGGAAAATCGCCCTTTGGTGAAGGGGTTAAACCACTTTCCTCTTGGCTGGTTTTAATTTTCACCACATTTTGCCACTTATTCTTTTTGTTAAAACAGAAATCAAATGAAGCTTTGTAGCTGTAAAAATGAAAATCCTCAGTCATCAATATAATTATATTCATCATACCATAACTCGCAACATAAATAAAGCCACAAAGCCTCCAATGCTATGAATTGTACAATAACTTAGAAAAATTATCACTGTAGAAAGTACTTCTTGGAGGAACACCTATTTGTCTTTTTCCCCATTGTCATATTGAAAAGAGAAAAATGTCTAATTCCTGGTATTTTCACAAATTATACCTTACAGCAGATAATTTGTGACATTTTCCAGAGTAAAAATCGTTCATGCCTTTGAAGATATAATTAGAGACAACACCTTTCTTTAAGCATTTTAAAGCATGCAGTCTCCCGAATACTCTGGAGTTGGAGATGACAATGACTTCTTAGCAAATTCTAATAATAAGAATCACGGTTATTAGGATCAGAATAAAGTACTCTACTTTAAGTAAAAAGTTTCACTAAATAAAAAAAAAGTGATAATTGTATAAATAGAATGTGAATGCATTGAAGTCAGGAGGAAGAACTTTGATATAGCTTAGATCCATGAGAGAACATCTATTGGATGCCAGTTGGCACGTAACTACCGTATGTACTGAAGCGGCAGGAAAGAAACTCCATATCAGAATAATAAAGCTGGAGGACAAAGGAGTATATGGCTTAAAAAGTATAATTTATTAATGTGTATAATTAATAATGTGCAAAAAAATATTTTTAAAAACATACAAAATATTAAAGGGGTAGTCCACTACAAGGCATAGTGGCCACATCGATGTAAAGCTGTGATAGAAGGCTTTTTCTAAATACTTTTTGTTGTCACTTCTGTCTATGATCGACGCTATTGCTGTCCTCACATCCCCATCATGTGACCTTGGCAGCAGTAACCTCTGATGTCTGGTGATGTCACATCAAATTCCAAAATTGGAAGTTGAGCCAGCATCAACGAGGTGAGACCTAGTCTACGTGAGTGAGTGACTGGGCTGTTTGTGGAGTTTCACCGAACATCACAGCCCAGCATCGCTTGTGCTTGCGACACTCTGCTGGGAAGGAAACAACACGCGAGATGATGTGATGTGACATGTGATGAAACTCCACCCACAGACCAGTTACTCACAGAGACTGGGTTCCACCTTGGTTATTGAGATGCCGGGTCAACTTCCAATTTTGGAGATTGACTTGACATCACCTGACATCGGAGATCACTGAAGCCCGGGTCGCATGATAGGGAAGAGCAGAGAGCGATAGCACCACTCACAGACAGAATTGGTAACAGAAGGTATTTAGAAAAAACCTTGTGTCTCAGCTTTACATTGATGTGGCCACTTTGCTTTGTAGTACACCACCTTTTTAAGGAAGAAACAAAAAAGGTAAAACAAGCTGAGGCAAACAGCAGTGCAGTAATAATGTTGGTAACATGTTAACAACAATTGCCATTGATAGATAAAAGTATAATAAAATACATTGGCAATTGGTAATGCAACAAATAGCATAAGTTCTGCACTAAAAAGGCTGTGCTATTTAGATGGACAAAAAAAGCACCTCTAAAGTATACCGTATATTACATATAAACCTGAGACAAATGAACTTCCAAATGTGTGAAGATATTCTAATTAGTGACCGCATTAATAAATGTACATACCCATGTTGTCAAAAAGACCCAGTTAGCTGGAGCCACAGCACAAGTCTCCACATTGGAGGGATCACCAACGTGCGTTTTGCAATATTAACGTGTCAGCTTAATCAAGGGGAAGAGAAAATATATTGCACTTGTTAATGGATAGTCATTTTTATATGCATGGCTTGGGTCACACGAGCAGCAAAGCGTCAATGGGGCCGTCTGAAGCAGCGCATGGTTACACCACCGCACACCATCCCACAGTGTGGCACAGAAAGTCAGGGTCATCAGCGTATTCGCAAAAGTGGGGATGCGTCACCATAGCTCTCGAGCATGCACAGACACCCCAATGGAGCCGGGGAAACAGCCAGGGAGAGAGCAGCCATGCAGTCCCTAGGAGATGGATAACTAAATTCTAGCAGTATTACATTATTTACATGGTTGAAAACTGTACATTGGTAACACCAGGTGAATGATTTCATAATGACATAATAGAATATATATCATACGAATCCAAACATCAAAGGAGAGAAAAATTATAGTCACATACACTTGGTAGGATATTTTTACAAGAGGTACAAAAGTGAATGCAATAGTACATATACAAAAAATGCATCTTTGGAAGAGTATCTCAATGCTCAAGGTGAATGGTATAGGTTGTGTTTATCCTAGTCATACTAGTTTATCCTATTCAATTTGCTTGTTTTAAGGTCCAGCAGGTTGGAAGAATCTGTTGCAAAGACAGAAGAAACAACATAAGAAAATATAAAATAAATGATAACAGCATAACACTATAAAAAAGAAGGAACCAAAAAAGAGGGAATAGTAAAAGAGGTTGGTGATATATAAGGCTACAAAAATGATTCAAAGGTCAGTATCTCATTGAGTCCATTGGGCACCAAGGTGCCCAGGTAAATGATCCATTTTGCCTCACATTATGAAAGCAATTTTTTAATATTGCCACCTCTATTGCTATCATGTATGACATCTATCCCCCTACCCATCAATGATTTTGGGTTGCATGCATGTTGCATTTTGAAGTGGTGTGGTAACATTTCGATGAGTGTGGTGTCACCGGCCTCACCAATATCCCTGACATGCTCCCTTACCCTAACACACAGCTCTGTGGAAGTGAGACCTACGTAAGTCAGGGGGCATGCACATGGGGCAGTTATACCTCATTTATGGTGCTACATGAAATGTAATGGTTAATCTTGAACACGTTTGCTTTCAGTTGACTCAAAAGAGGAGCAGTGAAGGACATTGGTGCAGGCGAGGCAGTAACCTCATGGGAAACTCCTTAATTAAAAGGGTTTGGTGGGGTGGATGTGGTACGTAATGACTTTTCACTTTTCTCCTTAAGGTTCCTCGCATGTCTGGTTGTAATCAATGGGGCATCTGACAACGTATTTGCAAGGACAGGATCCATCATTAATATGGGACAATGATTTCTCAGAATGGTCTGCAGAGTCTGACACTCATGGTTGTAAGTTGAGGTAAAATGTATTTTGGAATCCTGTTTGTCCTTTTTAGGGGAATACTGTAAAATGCTATTCCTGGTAGTATTTTCGGCCCTTAGATACCCCCTTTTGATGTCCCTATTGCTATGACCTCTTTCCTTGAACCATTTTTTTTAAGTCCGTTGCATGTGCATCAAATTTAGCATCGAATGAGCAAATCTGCCTCATCCATCTTATCACTTATATCGTTTGGTGAATGATATAAAAAATAAATAAAATATATTCTTGACCTGCTGTTGTTTTATTTATTCTGTCTACCAAAAATCCAGTAAGGCTTGGCTCATATTTATCTTACACTCTACACTTCGCATTTGCAATATGGTTTACTTGTAAATCACTGAAATATGGGATTCAGATGGAATAGAGCATTCACTATAATGAGGTAGGTGGAGACACTGTGGACTCTCTTTTGCCTATGATCTAGCAATGTCCATCTTTTTAAGCTTTCATAAAAGCACGGTCGGCCACAGTTTTGTGCACTTCTGAAAATAAGGACACCACTGAACAGATGCCAAGTGGAGTCCAGAGTAATTTTGCTGCATCAATATAGTGAATACATTTCTTGAGGGTATCATCTGTATGACGTCATTTGGAAATTTAGACGTAAACCCCAAAGTAAGTGCTCAACACAGAGCACAGGATAAATGTGATCCAAATTTTCATGCAACATGTTACTAATAAAGCTTAGACTCATTTGATAAAAAAAAATTCCCACTCAGGTCTGTCATCTGTTAATAGAAATATAGGGGACTTCCACATTATGTATTACACACAAGCTCTGTAAAAACACCATGGCTTCCCCCAAATAGAAATAAAGCAACATCTGCACTCCAATCTAAATGTCCATCTCCTTCTGAGCCCCACAATATGCCTAAACCCCATGCTGCATCCTCATGTTTCAATAGTCTGTAATCAGGACAAATCCTCTTAATTTAACAAGTGTGAATCTACAGATGCAGGAGCTGGGCACAATGTACGGGCACTACAATGGTAAATTTGCAATTTTCACTCAGCAACATCCATTGCTGCTTGTTTTTGGGAAACAGCCATGGAGTCAAAATTGTGGATAAATTCACAGATGGCTGTCATTTCCAAAATGGAGACAATTAAGGGGAGATTCTGCTCTTCTGGCATCTAGGGGTTTTATACTGTATATGAAGTTCGCAAACTATTCAAGGAAAATCTGCGCTTCCTGGGTCAAATATCACTCCTTCCCTCCCTCGCCAGTCTTGCTGTGTGGCTAAGCAGTACTGAACAGTTATGTATAAAGAATTGCCATACTTAGTAGAAAAATACATGACACATTTTAGTGCCATTGTTACACATTTCCTGGGTGAAAATGTAAAATCTGGGGCAAAAACAAACTTTTTGTGGTAAAAATGTAACGATTTATTCTTCATCACCTAATGGTATAAAATTCTGTGACACATCTGTGGTGTCAATATGACCCATAGATGAGAGGTGTACTTTGTAAAATGAGGTCACTAATGGATGGTTATTGTTCCCATACCCCTGCCAGTATGAACAAGACACAACTTGGAGACCCATCTTGCATTCTTGATATTTAAAAACATTTCAGATAGACAGAAGGACAGAGGCATCAATTGCTGCCCCCCAATTTCCCGTTAGAGCATACACTAACCGTGCCTTCTGCAGCAGGCCAGAAAATGTATGTACAACCGGATTAAAGATATGAGCCATGCAAAGCACGTGTGATGTTGCTCAGGCATAGTGCCACCACCAGGTTTAACACCCTTATCGGATACGGCCTTCCCTTGCTTCAAGTTTCGTGGAGACAGGCAAAAGATTAGGCCTTTTGCTCTCAGATCCCTGCCAGTACAGATAAGACACAACTTGGAGACCTATCTTGGAGTCTTGAGAGTTAAAAAAACTTTCAGGCAAACAGCAGGACAGTAACATCAATTGAGCCTCCCCTCTCCCCATAGTGTCTTTGCACATCAGGGAAATAAGGTCCATGCAACAAACATGATGTGACCTGGCATTTCAATTTTAAAAATAAAAAGGGCCAAAAGGCAATTATCAGGCCTGCGGCGCTCTGGTTACCACAGGTGGATCATATTGGATGATTTTCGGTCATATGACTAGACCAATATACGAATAAGGGAAACAAAATATTTTTATTTGTAAATTAAAACATGGTTAATTATACAATGCGTTTCGGCTCGGATGTTTTCATCCTTCAGCCTTCTTCAGGTATAATTGAGAGAAAAAAGATGTTTACATCTAACTTCATGAAGAAGCATGCTTATATGGAGACTAATGCCTCATTTCAAGGTGGAGACATCCTGAACAGATAACCGCGCCCACCTGCCTCTAATCCCATTATATAGGATTCGTTTCTAATAATAAACTAAGAATTATACAACCATAAAAAATGTTAAACAACATCAGGAATATAAAATATTGTTATTTTTTATTTATTTTTTTAATTATTAAAAGTTAAATAAAATTTAGCCTTCTTAAATTTTCTTCCTTTCTCCTTTTCTTTATGAAGTTGTTATACATTTTCAACTATGTCATTCAAACCGTTAAGGCCACTTTACACACAGAGATAAATCTGCGGCAGATCTGTGGTTGCAGTGAAATTGTGGACAATCAGTGCCAGGTTTGTGGCTGTGTACAAATGGAACAATATGTCCATGATTTCACTGCAACCACAGATCGGCCAAAGATTTATCTCTGTATGTAAAGTTGCCTTAAGGATACAAACTTTGGAAGCGAAAAATCCAATAGGCTTCCTTATGGTTTAACATTTTATATCTATTATTTTTACTAGTAGATATTTGTTCTAAAGGTATAACTTTTATACAAAATTTTCTATTGTGTTTTATTAATAGGTGTCTTGACAAACTATGTTTAATAAAACCATTTTTACAGTTATGCTGGTGGCCATTCATTCGTGACCGCAGACTTTGAGTTGTGCGCCCCTCACTACACTCAGATTGGCACCGCGGTTGTCTCTTTCTATCTTTCCCTGTCCCCAGTGCATTTTATTAAAAATAAAATGGGGAATGAGTGACAGGATTAGGCCTCTTGCTCCCACACCTCTCCCAGTACAGACAAGACACAACTTGGAGACCCATCTTGGAGTCTTGATATTTAAAAACATTGCAGGCAGAAAGCAGGACGGTGGCATCAATTGCCCCTCCCTCATTTCCCCATAGCATCTTTGTTCAGCAGGGAGGTATGGTCCATGTAACACACACGATGTGGCCTCTGTGCCTCACATGTGTGAAAAACATCAGGCATGGTCTCTTCTGTAACAGCTGATGGATTCTCACTCACCCCCACTGTAGCGAGTAAACAAGTGAAGGTTCTGCGGTCAGAGACCTGTGTGAGAATAGTTTTGACAGTGACGCAGGAGGAAGAAGCAGCAGACGTGGTTGATTTGTCGGCCGGTACTTGAGTAGGCCTTGTAGTATGCATTTTAGTGCAGTAAGATTCCCACTGTAATGCATGTTGGTTGCGCATATGCTGGTTCATGCATGTAGTAGTCAAATTATTTTAATCTTTGCCTCTTCTGAGTCATTGTTTACAACTTTGACAGATAAAAAAAAGTTGGGTCATTCTTTGCGGTCTCAAAAAAGGCCCAGAATAAGCAACCCTTCCTGCAAACTGCAAACTTGTGACCGCTGCTGGCCACAGCCTGAGTTGTGGCTGAGGATTCAGTGCTTCTCATCGTTGCATCACTA
The DNA here is from genome assembly GCF_048569485.1 of Anomaloglossus baeobatrachus. NCBI lineage: Eukaryota > Metazoa > Chordata > Amphibia > Anura > Aromobatidae > Anomaloglossus > Anomaloglossus baeobatrachus. Next base: position 630,195,682 of record NC_134354.1, read on the forward strand.
GGTGTTTGTGTGGGAATCACTAACGTAACCGCCTCATCTTCTTCCTCCTCCTTCTCCTCATCTGCTGAGCTACTCAGCTGCGTGCCTGTGGGTTCACACCTAGTGCAATCTACAACTTCAGCGTCAGGCTCTATGTTATCTCATTCCTCCTCTTCCTGACCTGACATCACAGAACAGTACGCATGTGCCACAGGTATCTGAGTCTCATCACCTTCACCCACGAGGGTTAGCATCAGTTGACGCGGGTCGGGATCCTGCTCAGACCTTACATTGTCCGGGCCAGGATCCAACTGATAAAGATTTTGGGCATCAGTGTAGATGCTTTCCTCCTCTTGAGTATGGGAATCTTTGGAGCAGACCTCTCATGTCGATGGGATAGAATGTGTGAACAGCTCTGCAGACTAGCCCATGTGTGGTTTCCCACAGTCAGTTTGTTGGTTGGAGATTTTGGACGTGAGGGGAAACAAGTGTAATTTGGTTGGTACCTCTGAGGATTTAACTGTGTGTGATGTTGAGGTGAAGGAAGAGGACTGGCCACTTGATATAGCACTTGCCATCCACTCTATCACATGCTGTTTATCACCCTCATTTCGAAGTTGAAGTGATGTGTGGCTGCCAAAGAAAACTAGTAAAGTAGGCAGTCCAGTAACAGAAGCTGTTCTCATTTCTCTTGGGATTGGATGAGCCGGTATTTGCTCACTAGAGCTTTGACTAACATTAGCATGTCCCACACATAGACTTTAAACACCCCGCCTATTCATCCTCCCACCACAACCTTGGCGTGATTTACCACTCATGGTTGATGTACCCTTCCCTTTTCAAATAGATGTTTTGCAACCCTATGCCACACCTGTCAGACACCTGACACAAAAGATAAATTCTTTATTTTTTGCCTGAGATGGCAATATTGTGAAAGCACTAAAATGAATCAATAACTAGAAATGTGGTTCACTGCATAATTTGAAGCAGGCACGGAAAAGTGCAAAACCTAGTTATCTAGTTCAATAGCAGATTTAGAGCAGGCACTACTAAGTAGAAATGTGGTTCACTGAGTAATTTGGAGTAGGAGGAATAACAGCAGGGACTAAAACTTAACTTTTACTGGTATATAGATAAAATCAGTAATAACAATAATAAGGTGCTTGTGCATAAATTGTGCAAACAACAGTAAAATGCCACATGGCAGCGCATAGGCTTGATCTCACCCAAACTTCATCCATGGGCTGGACTGCACATCGGTCCCAAGGTAAAAGGTCACAGGCCGGAAGGATCAGGTAAACAGGTATATTACAAACCACCAATGGGCGCCACCATTTGCCTAGCACACATAGGTCCATTACCTTGTTGGCCTGTGTTGATCCCTGCCACTGCAGGTTGATCTCTCCCAATTTTTTCCTCCGTCTCCCCTGAGGAACTCTCATTACTGAGAGGGAAACGCGTCGGGAGGAATTGTTTGTTGTTTTTTTGGTTGTGGGGCAGACATTCTACTTGGGTGCTGCCCTTGTCAGGGCGGAAGTTTATGCACGGGGCACAACAGGGTTTGTAATATACCTGTTTACCTGATCCTTCCGGCCTGTGACCTTTTACCTTGGGACCGATGTGCAGTCCAGCCCATGGATGAAGTTTGGGTGAGATCAAGCCTATGCGCTGCCATGTGGCATTTTACTGTTGTTTGCACAATTTATGCACAAGCACCTTATTATTGTTATTACTGATTTTATCTATATACCAGTAAAAGTTAAGTTTCAGTCCCTGCTGTTATTCCTCTTACATTTTGGACTATAGGGCACTACTTCTTCTGCTTAGCAGATTTGCTGTTATCAGTAATTTGGAGTAGGACATAATACGTAGCAATACCTATTTAGATGGTTCACTGGCAAGTAGTGATCCCTATATCTATCATGAAAGGCCAATTTGTAGCACACACCTTTCCCTACTGTCACAGCCAGGTGGACGGGCAGACCCAGGAGGTGGATCCACTGGGCCGAACTCCTAGATGGTAGTAAAGAGTCCGGTAGCTGGAACACTAAAAACAGCAGAACAGTCCGTGCACACGAGTATAGCGGAGAAGTCCCTGGGACCACGGAGTCACGGGTGGTAGTCCGGGTGACGCAGCTCAGGTTCGGAAGCCGAGATGATGTCAGGCGGGGTCCGGAACCTTTGGAGCGAGGTGACGAGTCACCGCAGGGATCCGGGATGGTGCGGACTGTCAGGATGGCAGATGGACAGCGTTTGGGGTTCAGGATACGGCAGGACTGGATGGCGAGGCAGGCACGGCTCTACAAGAGAGATAGGTGAGTATATGCACAGAGACACCAGGAGACCTGACTCCTAGCTTAGGAAACATGAAGATCAGGCCCCGCCCCCTTGGACAATAAACCCCTTTATACCCTGTATCTGATTAGCCTCATTTCCTGTTAATGGACGCTGGCCCTTTAAGAAAGGGTCAGTGACCGCGCGCGCGCCCTAATGCGCATGCGCGCGGCCCGAGTGCCAGAAGCCAGGGAAGGAAGCTGAGAGGAGGACGCAGGGGAGCCGGCCAGGGCCTGGGAAGCCGTCGGGCGCCGGGATCGGAGACCAGGGGGCCTGGGAAGGACGGGCACCGGAGGCTGGAGAGCGGGGAGCGTGGCAGGTGAGCCGGGGAGCGGGGCTGAGGACCCGGGGAGTGGAACAGAGGACCCGGGAAGGGGAGCCGAGGACCCGGGGAGCGTGACAGTACCCCCCCCCACGCCCCCTCCCCGCAACCGGGACATGAAGGCACGGATCAGAGGAGTGCCCACGTTCTCCCTGGGCTCCCAGGACCTATCCTCAGGACCATACCCTTCCCAGTCCACCAGGAAGAACTGTCGACCTCGAACGGTCTTCATGGCCACGATATCCCTTACCGCATAGATGTCGTCATCGGCAATAGGTGGAGGAGCCGGACTGGCAGCAGCGGAGTAGGGACCAAGGACAACCGGCTTGAGCAGGGAGACGTGGAATGAGTTGGGTATCCTCATCGTGGCCGGGAGCTGTAGCTTGTAGGAGACCTCATTGATCTTGTTGAGGACTTTAAACGGCCCAATGTAGCGAGGACCCAGCTTGTATGATGGTATCTTCAGGCGGACGTACTGGGAAGCAAGCCAGACGAGATCTCCAGGAGAGAAACACGGAGGGTCCAGACGTTTCTTGTCTGCGTGTCTTTTCATCCGCAGGGAAGCACGCCCAAGGGACGCTTTGACAGAGTCCCAAATGGTTGCAAAGTCACGGGCTACTGTATCTGCAGCAGGGACAGCCGAAGAAGGAGATACAGGCAATGGGATGGAAGGCTGAAGTCCGTAAACGACATGGAAGGGAGAGCTGGAGGACGACTCACTGATGTGGTGGTTGTGGGAGAATTCAGCCCAAGGAAGAAGAGCGGACCAGTCGTCGTGATGGGCGTTAACATAGTGACGTAAGAAAGAGGTCAAGATTTGATTGACCCTCTCTACCTGGCCATTAGACTGAGGATGGTATGCAGATGAAAAGTCCAGAGTCACTCCCAGATGAGTACAGAGAGCCCTCCAGAAGCGGGAGGTGAACTGAGTTCCTCTGTCGGACACGATGTGTAATGGAAAGCCATGCAAGCGGAAGATGTGTTGTATATAGGCGTCCGCGAGTTCCTGAGCAGAGGGCAGTCCAGCCATAGGGACGAAATGGGCCATTTTAGAGAACCGGTCCACCACGACCCATATGACTGTGTGTCCGGAGGACAATGGCAAGTCCGTAATAAAGTCCATTGCTATGTGTTGCCACGGAACTGAGGGTATCGGCAGAGGCAGAAGACGGCCATATGGGAGGTGTTTGGGCGTCTTGTTCCTGGCACAAGAGGAACAGGCGGATACAAAAGCAGCGACGTCCGTGCGAAGGGATGGCCACCAATAATGACGTACAATCGCACCCCATGTCTTTTTCTGACCAGCATGACCGGCTGTTTTCGAGGCATGACCCCAGTGTAACACTTTTTTCCTGTCTAACTCGGAGACGTAGGTCTTCCCGGGCGGTATCTGGGCCAGGGTGACAGGGGCCACCGGAATGATTTTACTAGGACAAATGATGGGTTGGGTAGTCTCTTCCTCCTGCTCCATGGGCATGAAAGACCTGGACAAGGCATCAGCGCGTACATTCTTGTCCGCGGGTCGGAAGTGAAGCTGGAAATCAAACCTGGCAAAGAATAGGGACCACCTGGCTTGCCGTGGGTTCAGACGCTGAGCGGACCGTAGGTATTCCAAGTTCTTGTGGTCCGTGTAAATAATCACGGGGTACACTGCCCCTTCCAGGAGGTAGCGCCATTCCTCCAAAGCCAGTTTGACTGCCAAGAGCTCTCGGTCACCGATGGTGTAGTTGCGTTCAGGCGCTGAGAAGCCCTTGGAGAAGAATCCGCAAGTCACCATCCTCCCGGAGGAGGACTTTTGCATGAGCACTGCTCCGGCTCCTGAGGAGGAGGCATCCACCTCCAAGGTGAACTGGCGGTTTAACTCCGGACGGTGGAGTACAGGAGAGGAAGCAAAAGCCCGCTTCAGAGAGCCAAACGCGGCGTCAGCCGCAGGTGACCAGTCCTTTGGATTAGCCTCCTTCTTAGTCAAAGCGGAGAGAGGAGCAGTCAAGGCAGAGAAGTGAGGGATAAACTGGCGGTAGTAGTTGGCGAATCCCAGGAAGCGTTGGATTGCCTTCAGTCCAGAAGGAGGAGGCCAGTTGAGAATGGCGGAGACCTTCTTGGGATCCATCTGCAGTCCAGTATCAGAGATGATGTACCCCAGAAAGGGGAGAGAAGACTGCTCAAAGACACACTTCTCATACTTTGCGTACAGACGATTCTCTCTCAGTCTTTGTAGAACCAGCTGTACGTTTTCTCTGTGGGTTTGGAGGTCCGGAGAGAAGACAAGGATGTCATCTAGATACACTACCACACAGATGTAGAGAAGGTCCCGGAACACGTCGTTCACCAGTTCTTGAAAGACGGCAGGAGCGTTACACAGGCCGAAGGGCATCACGCAGTATTCATAATGCCCATCGCGCGTATTGAACGCGGTTTTTCATTCGTCACCAGAGCGGATGCGTACCAGATTGTAAGCACCCCGAAGATCCAGCTTGGTGAACACACGAGCTCCTCTAAGCCGGTCAAACAATTCGGGAATGAGCGGCAGAGGGTACTTGTTTCTTACGGTGATTTGATTCAAACCCCGGTAGTCTATGCATGGGCGTAAGTCGCCCTCTTTCTTCTTGACAAAGAAGAAACCTGCTCCAGCAGGAGAGGAGGAAATCCGAATGAACCCCCTTGCCAGGCTCTCTGAGATGTAAGCAGACATGGCCCTTGTTTCGGCTGGAGATAAAGGATATATCCGTCCTCGTGGTGGTGTTGTTCCTGGGAGCAGGTCGATGGCACAATCGTATGGACGATGCGGCGGCAGTACCTCGGATTCCTTTTTATCAAAGACATCTGCAAAGGACCAATAGGCCGAGGGCAGCCCCGGTAGGTTCTCTGGAACCGGAGGTCGTCGGATGGGTTGTATGGACTTTAGGCACCTCTCATGACACGAAGAGCCCCATCGGGTGATTTCGCCAGTGCCCCAGGTAACTGATGGTTCGTGTGTCCGCAACCATGGAAGTCCCAGCAGGATCTGGTGGGACATGTGTGGGAGGACGTAGAAAGCGATGTTCTCGGTGTGAAGGGCACCGATACGCAGTTCGACCGGCCTGGTGATCCAGGAGATGGTGTCAGAGAGGGGTCTCCCATCCACCGAGGCAATCACTAGGGGCTTGTCGAGTGGAATAACAGGCACCCGGTACTTGTCCACCGTGGCCTGCTGGATGAAATTGCCTGCTGCCCCGGAATCGAGGTAGGCATCAGCCGTGAACCGCGTCTCTCCCGTTGCCACTTGCACTGTCCATGTAACCGGGTCAGAGAGAGTCCCAGCACCTAGGGTGGCCTCTCCTACCAACCCTAGGCTTTGGAGTTTCCCGGCCTTTCTGGACAGGAGCGTAGCAGGTGTGTGCCCTCACCGCAGTAAAAGCAGAGACCCTTGGCGAGCCGCTCTGCTCGACGTTGTTCAGACTGACGCACTCGGTCGATCTGCATGGGCTCGTGGACGGGAGCCCCAGCTGTCGATGACTGAAGTACGGAGGGTTTCTGCGGAGGAGAGGAATGCCGTACCGGACGTCTCTCACGGGACACTTCCTTGGATCGCTCCTGAAAGCGAATGTCCACTCGAGTCGCTAGGGCAATCAGGGCATCCAGGGTGGTCGGTACGTCACGACCCGCCAGCTCGTCTTTAATTCGCCCTGAGAGTCCTTCCCAGAAGGCGGCGGTTAGGGCCTCGTTGTTCCACCCGAGTTCTGAGGCCAGGGTGCGAAACCGGATCGCGTATTGACCCACCGTCAGAGTCCCCTGACGTAACCGGAGAAGAGACGAAGCAGACGCGGAGGCGCGTCCGGGCTCATCAAAGGTACCACGGAATGCCTGCAGGAAGTCCTGGATGTTCGTGGTCACAGGATCCCCCTTCTCCCACAAGGGGTTCATCCACGCCAGTGCCTCACCCTCTAGATGGGACATGATGAAGGCGACCTTGGCTTGGTCGGAGGCAAACAAATGCGGCAGCTGCGTGAAATGGAGGGAGCATTGGTTTAGGAATCCCCTGCAGGTCTTGGGGTCTCCGGCGTACCGGGGTGGTGAAGCCAACCGAAGTCTGGTGGTATCTGAAGAAGTCGCCACAGGAGCTGGATCCGTGGATTGACTAGTGGAAGCCCGGGATGTTGAAGTCGTAACTGCCGCTTGTAGCGTGTTCAGGCGAGCGTCCACAGAAGACATGAATTGCAGCATGCGGGTCTGAGTCTCACGCTGGCGTTGGAGTTCCTCCTGTACGGCTGCTAGTGCTGCAGCGGGATCCATGGCCTGATCTTACTGTCACGGCCAGGTGGACGGGCAGACCCAGGAGGTGGATCCACTGGGCCGAACTCCTAGATGGTAGTAAAGAGTCCGGTAGCTGGAACACTAAAAACAGCAGAACAGTCCGTGCACACGAGTATAGCGGAGAAGTCCCTGGGACCACGGAGTCACGGGTGGTAGTCCGGGTGACGCAGCTCAGGTTCGGAAGCCGAGATGATGTCAGGCGGGGTCCGGAACCTTTGGAGCGAGGTGACGAGTCACCGCAGGGATCCGAGATGGTGCGGACTGTCAGGATGGCAGATGGACAGCGTTCGGGGTTCAGGATACGGCAGGACTGGATGGCGAGGCAGGCACGGCTCTACAAGAGAGATAGGTGAGTATATGCACAGAGACACCAGGAGACCTGACTCCTAGCTTAGGAAACACGAAGATCAGGCCCCGCCCCCTTGGACAATAAACCCCTTTATACCCTGTACCTGATTAGCCTCATTTCCTGTTAATGGACGCTGGCCCTTTAAGAAAGGGTCAGTGACCGCGCGCGCGCCCTAATGCGCATGCGCGCGGCCCGGGTGCCAGAAGCCAGGGAAGGAAGCTGAGAGGAGGACGCAGGGGAGCCGGCCAGGGCCTGGGAAGCCGTCGGGCGCCGGGATCGGAGACCAGGGGGCCTGGGAAGGACGGGCACCGGAGGCTGGAGAGCGGGGAGCGTGGCAGGTGAGCCGGGGAGCGGGGCTGAGGACCCGGGGAGCGGAACAGAGGACCCGGGAAGGGGAGCCGAGGACCCGGGGAGCGTGACACCTACACTGCACATCCCTATTCTATACTATTGCTTTCCTATCTATCTCAACTACCTATCATTAAACCCCTAGTGAAGCTAGCTGTCTAGCAGAAATGGAGGCAGTAGCGGCGGCATCAATGTCCCTAATCTTTACATTTACAAAATGGTGCCAATGCCTCATGTCCTCATTTTATATGCAGAATGACATGTGAATTAGGCAGCCCATGACACAAGCCCTTCTGTCAGAACCTTGTGGATGTTTGCTGTGTCATGATTGACAGCAGGAATATCCACAAATAAAGTTAAAAAAAAGAAAGAGTCCTCACTCCCTCCACTCATTAAACACATCCCCTCGTTCATCAAACAGCACCACAATCCTATCCAAAACGATAACGATATTAGAAAAGCATTTTTGAAAAACACAATCAGTTATCTAACAAAACTGAACATTGCTGACTTTTGGGGAAGGTGCTCGTGTTACCGAGCCCGAGCCAAAAAGGCTAAGGCTCGTACCAAATTCGAAATTGCTGTACTTTTATTGAACCGGTTCGATTATCTCAAGCAAGCATCTGAACTTTTAACGTCCAGACTTAGGGGTACTTTGCACACTACGACATCGCAGGTGCGATGTCGGTGGGGTCAAATTGAAAGTGACGCACATCCGGCATCGCAGGCGACATTGTAGTGTGTAAAGCCTAGATGATACAATTAACGAGCGCAAAAGCGTCATAATCGTATCATCGGTGTAGCGTCGGCGTAATCCATAATTAAGCTGACGCGATGGTCCGATGTTGTTCCTCGCTCCAGCAGCAGCACACATCGCTGTGTGTGAAGCCTCAGGAGCGAGGAACATCTCCTACCGGCGTCACCGCGGCTTCTGTAGGATATGTGGAAGGGAGAAGATGGGCGGGATATTTATATCCCGCTCATCTCCGCCCCTCTGCTCCTATTGGCCGCCTGCCGTGTGACGTCGCAGTGACACCGTACGACCCGCCCCCTTAATAAGGAGGCGGGTCGCCGGCCAGAGCGACGTCCCAGTACAGGTGAGTCCATGTGAAGCTGCCGTAGCGATAATGTTTGCTACGGCAGCTATCACAAGGATATCGCAGCTGCGACGGGGGCGGGGACTATCGCGCTCGGCATCGCAGCATCGGCTTGCGATGTCGCAGCGTGCAAAGTGCCCCTTAATGAAAAAAATCTTATAAAGGCGGAGGTTAAAATCACAGCCTATTGGACAAGAGAAGAGAGGATTCTGCCGTATTTCAGCTATAAGGAAGAACTTGTATACTTCAATTATATCTCAGGAATTGTATTTCAAATGGGACCATTGGAATATCAACCAGAAAACTGGCAGCTTTGTATAGACCGCTCCATTAGAAGCTTGAAATGTGTTCTCTTGCACAATGGTAACCGTCAAGTGTCTCTTCCCATTGCTCATTCAACAAAACTTAAAGAAGAGTATGAAAATGTAAAAATCAGATTACAGAAAATCAGTTATCATGAACATTAGTGGTCGATTTGTGTTGATCTGAAGATGGTGAACATCTTGCTTGGACAGCAATCTGGCACAAAAAATACTCATGCTTCATGTGCCTCTTGGGAAGCAGGGCAAAGCAAGATCATTGGACAAAAGTATTGTGGTCTTCAAGGAAAGAAACAATTGTTGGCACTTCAAATATCAACAACAAGCCGCTGGTGGACAAGAACAAAATCATTCCCGCACCACTTCATATTACGCTAGGAATAATGAAGCAATTTGTTAGGGCTTTGGACAAATTGGGTAATTGCTTCAAGTAGATTTGTAGATCGTTCCCTGGACTGAACATGGAAATATTAGAAGCTGGAATGTTTGATGGTAATCATATTTGTAAACTAATTAACGATTCTATTTTTACAATATGCATGATTGACACTGAGGTTTCGGTCTGGAAGAGTTTTGTCTCTGTTATGAAGAACTACTTAGGCAATCACAGAGCAGATAATTTTTAAGAACTGATGCAATATATGCTCGCTAACTTCAGAAATTTGATAGTTCATGTGAGCATAAAGATGCACTGCCTCCATAGCCATTTAAACAGATTTCCAGATAACCTTGGAGAATTCAGAGAGGAAAAAGGCGAGAGGTTCCACCAGAATATGGGATATGCATATGGAGGCAGAGGGGACATACATACGATGGCAGTCGGGACATACACATTATGGCTGACTACTGTACTGTTGAAGTCTCCAACATAATTGTCCTGCTGACATACACAAAAAGAAAATGCATAAACAGCGTTTTTCGAAGCATTGACATTAATAACAATTAAGAACTATTTTCTTTTTTTAGTATGATTTTAGCTTGTTTACTTACTGGTTGTAACAAAAATTATAAAATTCTTGCAATTCTGAATGCTTTTTAATTGTATTGCGTTAATTAACTATTAAATATCACAGAAACTAGAGCCAATCTGGCGAAACCAAAATCATATTCTTAATCAGCATTCAGCACCCTAAACTTAACATAAAACCGTTTAGACATCGTTTCACCAAAATCACTGTATACCAGCGTTATCATATTTCACTTAAGTGTGCTTTACACGCTGCGACATCGCTAGCGATTGCTAGCGATGTCGTGCGCGATAGCACCCGCCCCCATCGTTCGTGCGACATTTGATGATTGCTGCTGTAGCGAACATTATCACTACAGCAGTGTCACACGCACATACCTTTTCAGCGACGTCGCTGTGACCGCCGAACAATCCCTCCTTCAAGGGGGAGGTGCGTTTGGCGTCACAGCGAAGTCACTGCGGCATCACTAAGCGGCCGCCCAATAGTAGATGAGGGGCGGAGATGAGCGTCCGGAACATGCCGCCCACCTCCTTCCTTCCTCATTGCCGGTGGACGCAGGTAAGGAGATGTTCGTCGTTCCTGTAGCGTCACACATAGCGATGTGTGACGCCGCAGGAACGACGAACAACCAGCGGCATGCACCACCAACGATATTATAAAAAGGAGCGACATGTCAACGATCAACGATTTTTGACGTTTTTGTGATCGTTGCTCCTTGGTGTCACACGCTGCGATGTTGCTAACGCCGCCAGATGTGCGTCACTAACGACGTGACCCCGATGATATATCATTAGCGATATCACAGCGTGTAAAGCACCCTTTAGAGGAGGCCATTACATTCTTCACTTTCCTGTACTTTGAGAAGAATAATACATTCACTATTTAGGAACATTTTGCAGATAAATATGTATTTTAAACGTTTAATAAGATGAATATACTTAGTAAAGAGAATGTGCCTTATAATTTTAAGAAATCCGATGCTACATTGTACACAAGTATAATTAGATGAGTACAAACAATGAAGAGAATGGGTCATAAATAAATTCACTCATCCATGGCAGAGCACACTAGAGTCACCTTTATACTTGAGAAATTGCTTAAAAATATCAAAGAGTAATCTCATAGTTTACACTCTGATTCTTATGCAAAGAGGACATAGACAGAAATATTGTACATGTCAAAACTGGATGTGCCCTGAAAATGCATTGTTGATACAGTATACAGCAATAGCATACAATGACATCTCAAATAAACCACTGATGCAATGTATAGTGAAGATATAAAATATCAAATGTAAATAGATAATATAATCAGATCAAGATGTTCTATATTCTTTAAAGGGAATTGGTCAGCTGGTTTTTACTATTTCATCTGAGAGCAGCATGATTTAGGCAAAGAGACCCTGAAACCAATGATGTATCACTTAGATTACTGGATGCAGCCATTCTGACACAATTAAAGTTTTTAGATTTAGCAATGCAGCAAATCTCAAAGAGCTGCCCTCATCCACACCAGGCTCTGCATACAAAGTCTATAGACAATGAGCAGCTGCTAATCACTGAAGGGGCATAGACAGACAAGCTAGTCACAGCAGCTCATAAGCTACTGGTGCTAAAGTAGACATTGCAGGTAAACAACAACTTCTAGTGAGATAAGAGACTGTTGTGCCTTCAGATTCAAACCCTTGAGCTTCTCTGTCCCCTCGCCCACAAGAGATATCCCTTTTCCTTGGGTGTTTCATTTCTGTTATCCTTGCTTTAGTTCTATTAGGGTAATGTGGTGCCCCTGCGGCTTCAGGCGCCACAGGGTACTGCACCTCGCCCGGGGTGCAGTATTCATCTCGGATACAGATGAGGTCATTGCCAGTAAACCACCACAACACATCCAACATACAATTCGGGAGCTCTGTCACTGGGACTGGGCCACGGTAGGTGCCAGGGGTGGCCATCATGAGGTATGGGACCTCTTGCCCACTAATTCAGCAACCTGGGAGGCGGGGCACCTTTGGGGGAAGTGAGGAGCCATCTCACACAGCATGCAGTTAGCTCCAGGCACAGCATACGCCAGGTTAGACTCAGGAAGAGACGTGGCAATACACTGCACAGAAAGAACCCCGTGGTCAGGAGCTGAAGGCTCAACCTGGGTTCTTAGGAAGAAGGGGGATCCCAGGGTTCACGGGGAGTGCAGCAGGCACAACGGGAAAGGACACACAGAAGGAAACATCGGCCTTGACCTCTGAACTCACCCTCTGTGTCGTCCCATCATTGCCGGCACTCCCATCATCGCGCCCCTGCGCCATAGGTGACTACTACTCTCAACATCCTCCCTGGGGCCTAGCTCTACCTGTGGAGAGCTGCAACACCCAAGATGCATCACCATCTGTCCCAGAAGAGAGAGACTTTCCGCAGCGGCGGCTATTAACTGACCGCAGAGCACAGGTGGCGTCATGAATAACTACTCCCATCATCCCCATCCCCATCTTTATTGACACCGCCGGGGTCACAGAACTGGGCCAGGCCGCTGTTACAAGCCGAATCTACACTGATCCGGTGACGAGTAACTCTTGGACCCTGTGGGCGCATCAACTTTGGCGTCACAAACAGGATTTCGTGCCCGCAACAACGGTTACTATGCGCTTCATAGACTGTATAAAACGTGAGCATTGAAAATGCCATTAACTGCGCAACGCTGGAAAAGAAGGGGCATGGCATCGTGGGTGGAGCCCAGAAAAGCACACGAAAAGAAAGCCCGCTGCCAGAAACAGGAGAGATGTTACATAGTTACATAGTTACTAAGGTTGAAAAAAGACCTAGGTCCATCTAGTTCAACCTTCCTCCACCAGTTCTACATTTGATCACTAAGTCATTTATAACCAACAATGTTGTGTGTACTGAGGAAATCATCCAGCCCTTTTTTGAAAGCTGTTATAGTATCTGCCATTACTACCTCTTGTGGTAGGGTATTCCCCAGTCTGACTGCTCTAACTGTAAAGAACCCTTTCCTATTTAGCTGTCGGAATCGCTTTTCTTCCACACGCAGTGAGTGCCCCCTTGTTCTTAGTATTGTCTTCGGAAGAAATAAGTCATGTGCCAGTCCTTTATATTGACCACACATATATTTATACATATAAATGAGATCTCCTCTGAGACGTCTTTTTTCTAAGCTAAACATATCTAACTTTTTCAACCTGTCATCATATGGGAGGCCTTCCATTCCTTGTAGTAGTCTAGTTGCCTGCCTTTGAACTGACTCTAACTTCTGAATGTCCTTTTTAAAAAGTGGAGTCCAAAACTGGATCCCATATTCTAGATGTGGTCTTACAAGTGATTTATAGAGGGGTAATAATACGTTGGGATCGCGGGATCTAATCTCTCTTTTTATACACCCTAGAATCTTGTTTGCTTTAGCAGCTGCTGCCTGACATTGAGTGCTGCTGCTCAGCTTATTTGTAATGAGAATACCCAAGTCCTTCTCCTGTTCTGTAGTTCCGAGTTTACTTCCATTTAATGTATACGCAGTTATAGGATTACTCCGTCCTAGGTGCATTACTTTACATTTATCAACATTAAATCTCATTTGCCAAGTATCTGCCCATTCTGACATCTTATCCAGATTTTTTTGTAATATTATACTATCAAGGTCAGTTTTTAATATCCTACATAGTTTGGTGTCATCAGCAAAGACTGACACTTTACTATCAATCCCATCCACAAGGTCATTAATAAAGAGATTAAAAAGAATTGGTCCTAGCACAGATCCCTGCGGCACCCCACTGCTGACTATGGCCCATTTAGAGAATGTTCCATTTATGACTACTCTTTGTTTCCTATCTTTTAGCCAATTCCTTACCCAGTTGCATATAGTTTCCCCCAGTCCTTGCTTCTGGAGCTTTAGTATAAGCCTATTATGTGGTACAGTATCAAATGCCTTTGCAAAGTCCAAATAAATCACATCAGCTGCATTACCAATATCCAGGTTTGCACTTAGCCCCTCATAGAACCCCAACAGGTTGGTTAGACACGACTTATCTTTCATGAATCTATGCTGTCTGTCAGTTATTATATTATTTTCTGCAACATATTTTTGCATGTCATCCCTTAAAATGCCCTCAAAAACTTTGCATACTACTGATGTCAGGCTTACTGGACGGTAGTTGCCTGGATCTACCATCTTACCTTTCTTAAATACCGGTACCACATCAGCAATCCTCCAATCCTGAGGCACCAACCCTGTTACAAGCGAGTCTAAAAAGATGAGATACAGCGGTCTGTCAATTACGAGCTCAATTCCCTCAATATTCGTGGATGAATGCCATCTGGCCCTGGGGATTTGTCAATGTTTAATTTACTCAGACGTAGGCGTACTTCTTCTTGTGTTAAATTAATTATATCGGGTGGTGAACTTTGATTTTTCACTTGTTGAATGATGCCTGGTACAGTCAGTTCCTTGGTGAACACAGATGAGAAATGCCTATTTAATATCTCAGTCTTTTGTTTGTCCTCTATAACTAACTTGTTATTATATTTTAAGGGGCCAATACTATCCTTTGTTTTCCTTTTGGCATTAATGTATTTATAAAAGATTTTGGGATTTATTTTAATGTCATTGGCGATTTTTGTTTCAGTAGCTAGTTTTGCTTGTTTGATTTCTTTTTTGCATTGCCTATTGATATCTTTATACTCCTGCAATGCTATTTCTGTATTCTCAGCCTTCAAGATTTTAAACGCCCTTTGTTTTTGTTTTATTATACTTTGTACAGTCTTATTTATCCATAGTGGTTTCTTTTTATTCCGGGACATTTTATTACCAGAGGGTATAAGTTTTTTACAGGACTCTAGCAATATATCCTTAAACTTTCCCCATTTATGTTCAGTATCCCCAGTTACCATGACTTTGTCCCAATCTACACATTTAAGCTCTTCCCTTAATTTGTTGAAATCAGCTTTCCTAAAATTCCAGGTTTTAGCATTTCTCCTTTGAAATGTTCTATTGAATATTACGTTGAAGCTTACCATATTATGATCGCTGGTGCCCAAGTTGAATGTGTTGAATATGTTGAATATGTCAATGGAGGAAAAAGACCAGGTTGTCCCAGCCGTCACAACTGCAGTGCCTGAAGTGCTAATCTCGGTGCCTTGCACCTTGGGAAAGGCATGGTCACTGTGGTGACTGGGGGAGTTACCACCGCTGCACACCTCTGGAGAAAGACTACATAGACTGCCGCCTATGGCCTATCCAGGCCCCTGGGGAGCCCAGTGTTGGAAATTCCAGCACCTGGAGCATGGTGATGGAAAGCAAAGCAAGGTGCTAATGATCAAACCCTTACGGGGAAGTTCACCAGGGTGTTGCCCAAGGAGCGCGTCGGACCGCGGACTTGCTCCAGACATCGTGAGCGCCATCAAGGCAGAGCCCTGTGACCAGGGACTTGACCAAGGGTCTTGGCTGCAGGATATTTGGGCACGCAAATGACATGTGCGGTTGTGGGCCAAACGTTAAGTCCCATGACCAGGGGACCCAGACGGTTTTGCCTATGGCTTATCTGTGACCCCGGAGGGCCTCAAGGCGGCACAAAGTGGAGAAATGGTAAACCTACCTGTAAATAGCGAATATATAGTTGAATGATACTTTTCCTTAAAGTATAAGTGTTTTGTGTTGAAAAGGACATCTGGTCCAATGGACTAGGTGTGGCCAGGACTGCCTTGTATATAGTTTGCACCTGTTGTGCTCCCTACCATAATTATCCTTCCTGACCCAAAAACCTGTTGTGCATGCTGAAGAGGTGACGCAGGGTCTGGAACCCTCTGAGCACGCCCAGAGCCTACGTTGGGGGTTCAAGACAGGTCCCCCATACTGTTGTTATTGCTAAATTTATTGCACTTGGTCAGAGAGATGCAAGGTGCAAAAGCAAAAGTTTTATGCAAAAGTGAAAGTTTTATGTAAAAGTGAAAAATTTTATGCCAAAGGTAATGTTTATTGCCCAAAGTGAATGTCTTATGCTGAGAACCAGTGTTTTATCTGTCAAAGATTGTACTTGGCGTACTATGACGTCTGTAAGAGTTTGCAACATTTAAGAAACCATGCCTCCCTAAAGGGAAGAAATGTTCATGTTTTACAGCATAACCAAAATGTTGCAATATTCGACTGTATTGTTTTATTTCCAGTCCACGGACATGTTGGGATTCGCTGTGGGGGGTGTGGTGCCCCTGCGGCTTCAGGTGCCACAGGGTACTGCACTTCACCCAGGGTGCAGTATTCATTTCAGGTACGGATGAAGTCATCGCCGGTAAACCACTACAACACATCCAGCACACAATTCGGGAGCTCTGTCACTGGGACTGGGCCAGGGAAGGTGCCAGGGGTGGCCATCATAAGGTATGGGACTTCTTGCCCACTAGTTCAGCAACCTGGGAGGCGGGGCACCTGCAGGGGAAGTGAGGAGCCCTCTCTCACAGCATGCAGTTAGCTCCAGGCGCAGAAAACGCCAGGTCAGACTCAGAAAAATACGTTGCAAGACACTGCACAGAAAGGGGCCCTGCCTGTATACTGCACAGAACTGTCTGTACCCCCCAACCCCAGTGCTGTCTGTATACCCCCCCAGAACTTTCGGCTATCCCCAATCATAGTGCTGCCTGTATACCCCCAAAACTATATGTACCCCCAACCCCACAGTTGTTGTCTATATACCCCCCAAGACTGTCTGTCCACCCAAACCCCAGTACTGCCTGTATACCACCCAGAACTGCCTGTCCGCCCCCAACTCCAGCCCTGTCCACCCAAACCCTAGTGCTGCCTCCTGTAACCTTCCCAGAACTGTCTGTCCCCCTAACCCCAGCGCTGCCTGTATACCCCCAGAACTGTCTCTTACCCAACCCCAGTGCTGTCTGTATACCTCCTCAGAACTTTCTGTCCCCCCCAAAACCCAGCGCTGCCTGTATACCCCCCAACCACTGTGCCTGTATGTCTCTCCAGAACGGTCTGTCTGCACAATCCCAGTGCTGCCTGTATACCCCCAGAACTGCATACCACCCAGAACTGTCTGCCCCCCAACCCCAGTGCTGCCTGTATACACCCAAGAACTGTCTGTCCCCCCAACCCTAGTGGTGTCTGTATACCTCGACAGAACTGTCTGCCCCCAACTCCAGTCCTGCCTATATACCCTCAGAATTGTGTGTTCTCTGACCCCAGTGTTGTATATGTGGCGCCCATGACCTGGTCAGGCACCACTGAGTATGCACCCATGCTGGGGGCAGTACAATACAGAAAATCCAGAAGGCTGACCGAGGTGTGATTACAAAGGCGCATAGTAATCAGGTCTCCCACATCTACCTTTGATAGGGACACCTGGGGAATCCAGGAGGGGGAGTGGACTCTATGTTCACTCAAGGGGTGTGGTAGAGAGCCTGGTTGCTAAGTTGCGTAGGCAGGCACAGAGGGGAGGGAGTAGTGAGCCAGTGTAGCGCCTGGTCCCGCCAGATACCGAGGGGGGCGCTCTCCCTCACATCTGCCCAGCCCCAGCATGGCCCCCACGTGCACTCCCGGTCCCAACCCCCGGCAGCGACGTGCTTCCTTTTACCTGTCCCATGGCTCTGCTCACTCCCGGGTCAGGCGTCCTCTTCCTGGAGCTGCTGCAGTCTCTTCCTGTCTCCCATCCACACACAATTCTGCAGTGAGCAACTCTAGGCTGCACGCGAGGCCATGCCCCCTTTCTTAAAGCAGCAGTGCCTCATTTTCTGGAAGTGACCTCAGAGGCCACCTGTTACCTAAAGACTATTTAGGTTCACCTCCCCCGGCAGCAGGCGCCCGAGCAACGCTTCTACTAGAGCCCTGCTAGTGCTCAGGCCCCTTTGTACTACTGTTATCCGTGTGTTCCTGCCCGTTACTAATACTCTATCTCAACGTAGTGCCATCTGTACCTTCCGGCAGTGGACGTCACCGGTCATACCCGCAGTGGACGTCACCGGTCATACCCGTAGTGGACGTCACCGGCCTTACCCACAGTGAATGTCTCCGTGCCACCTGCTGTGATCATCTTCTGTGCCACACCTGTGTTCTGCCTGCTGCGGACGTCGTACCCGAGCTACGCCTGGCCGTACAGAGACTCCTACCACCGATTCCTGGCTGCCGTGCCTCTAGGCCTTCTGGGGAGGCTTCTGCTAAGTTGCGTAGGCAGGCACAGAGGGGAGGGAGTAGTGAGCCAGTTAGTGAGTGCAGCTCAGGGAGAGCAGACGCAGGAAGCAGACCCTGGAGCCTGGCACAATCTGACAACGCACGTGCAGTGGCTACCAACGGGGGAGATCGGTCACCGGTTAGCGCCACCCGAAATCCGCCCAAGGCTAGAGAGAGCAAAGGGGTGGCTGAGTACGGGGACTGCCAGGGAGGTACCAGGCTCGCGCGGGTTGCAGGTTCCCAGAGCAGGGGCCCCTTCACTTGGCCTGCTCAATCTGCAGGTGGGGATACTTCATGCCCTCACCATCACACCAGAGTTTGGAGCCACATAGCAAAGAGAGGGCCCATAGCTCACAGGAGGCAAGCAGCTGGAGTGACCTGGTCCAGGCTACAAGCAAATGGGCTGAAACGAGGGGAGAATAGGCAGCAGCAACTTCCCTGGGCGACCCCAGCAGGACTACAAGTCAGGGTCACCCCAAAAACGCCAGGGCTAGGAAGGCGAGTCGGTAGTCACCCTCACAAATCAGCCTGATGGAGTGCCTGGTTTCCTCTGGTTCATCCCAGCTACGCCGGGGTACTCACCCTGCCATCAATTGTGAGTAAAAACCCTGAAAGACTGTCTGGACTGTGCCTGAGTCATTCTGCTACTTGTGGTTCCGCACACACTCCAACCAGACCCTGGGTCCTGCCTCACTCTTGGGAGGCCACGACACCCAGCTGTACACAACACCAGCCCCAGGCATCCCGTAACCTGCAGTGGCGGTCCCTTGACTGCAATACCGAGAGTGGCATCACGAAAATCCAAAGAAGATAACTTACCTGTGACCGGACCATCACACGTGGAGTCCCTGAAGGTAATGCTACACAACACCTGTGGGGCTTCACATCTGGCGTCACGAACAGGATAAGGACTAGACCTGTTAAGACAGGTGACTATGTGCCTGGGCGATCCGCTTGAAAAATTGGAAGCGCTTGCCACCACAGAAAGCGCACCAAAGAACAACAGCAGCCTGCGCTAGAAGAAGTAGCCACCCATGAAGGGGTGTGGCTACCCAGAGAACCCCTGCAGCGTCCTGACCTTGCAAGAGAGGATGAGAGGCGGATCTGTCCCTGGACGGCGGGAAGCTATCAGTCTGCAGAAGAAAACGAAACTGAGCAGAGGCAGAGAGAGCTGCAGGAGGTGAAAGGCTGTGCAGAGGCGACGCTGAAAGCAGAGAGCATGGTGTCTGAAGACAGAGACCCAGAGCCAGGCTCCGCTGCCTGGTGGGACTGGGGGCTTGCCCAGTTCTGCGAACGGCTGGAGGCCAGGATCTTACAGCAGCTCAGGGAAGGACGCACGGAGCTCCGGGAGATGGCTACAGCAGTGTGGGCTTATGAGAAGCGGACCGCACGATGAACGCCACACCGGACGGTGATGACTCAGACCCCGATGATGCTGCTGATAGGTGAGTCCTGTGTTACCCCTGCCCGCTCGAGTGCACCGAACCTACCAGCGCTGCCATATCTAGAGCCCGCTGCGATGCTCGTGGCACGCCACACTGCCACGCCCGCTAAGATCCCTGCTGCGACCCCGGAGGCGACACCTGTGCGGATCCCTGCTGAGAGGCCCACAGTTCCCGCAGAGATGCCCTGCCCGGCCTGCCAAGACCAGGCCGCCGCAGCGATGCCCTGCCCGGCCCGCCAAGACCAAGCCGCCGCAGCGATGCCCTGCCCGGCCCGCCAAGACCAGGCCACAGCAGCGATGCCCTGCTCGGCCCACCAAGACCAGGCCGCAGCAGCGATGCCCTGCCCGGCCCGCCAAGACCAGACCGCAGCCACGCCAGGCTCGGCCCACCAAGACCAGGCCACCGCAGCGATGCCCTGCCCAGCCCACCAAGACCAGGCCACAGCAGCGATGCCCTGCCAGCCCACCAAGACCAGGCCTCCGCAGCGATGCCCTGCCTGGCCCGCCAAGACCAGGCCACAGCAGCGATGCCCTGCCCGGCCCGCCAAGACGAGGCTGCAGCAGCGATGCCCTGCCCGGCCCGCCAAGACCAGGCCGCAGCAGCAATGCCCTGCTCGGCCTGCCAAGACCAGGCCGCAAGGCCATCTACCCCGGCCTGCAAGGCCAGCGCAGACACTGATCCCCAGTCCAAGGAACCGGGTCACACGTCCCTGCCAGAAGGAGAAGACCCAGAGTTTCTCAAGTTTAAGAAGGATATGGTGGACCGCTACTGCTCCCCTGGCGCTCACCCAGAGTGTCCTCAGTGATTCGATCCACGGATTGTGGCCCACCACCCTGGCCTGCTGATGAAAGCCTGTCCCTAGCGCTGCTGTCCGAGGAGTGTTCAGAAGAACTAAGGGGGAGGGGAGACCTGAAGGCTGAAGCAGCAATCCCAGAACAGCCGGAGGAGGATGCAGCATCCTGTAAAGCTGAAGGGGGCCTGGAGCCGTAAATGTTGCCAAACTCCCGCTGGGATGAGGAGAGCCCGATACCCTCTGAAGATGAACCTCTGGCCATCACTATACCACGTGTGTACATAACCTGGGAGCCTGCAGTCACCAAGAGCCCCACAACCAGAGCACAGCGCCGTGCCCGCGCGAAACAGGCCGCCACACAGCAGTTCCCGGATAGGAAGGACGAAGTAACAGCCAGAGATCTTGAAGACAAACAGTTCCTAAAAAAAATCCGCCAACAGGAAAGAGGACCCCTTTGTCACGGTGTTGTAGAAGAATTTAGTTTGAAATCTGGATACGGCTTCATCGTTGCACCTGGTCTCAGACAAGGCATCTTCGTAAGTAGGAGAGATGTAAGAGCTCATTTACCCAGAGGACATCCTGGAAGAAATCTACATATGGGAGACCTAGTAGAGTTCACTAAACATCAAGGAGAACGTGGCTGGTTTGCACTGGATGTTACACCATGCCCCAGAAACCCTGATTGTGGCCCAGCTGCCTCAACCCAATCTCTAAAGCCCATAAGTACAACAAAAGAAACAATAGAACAAGACAGCGAAAGAGAAAAAGAAACAGAAGATGAAGATAGAGATACAGAACAAGAGAAAGAAACAGACGACGACAGAGATGTGGAAAATGTCAGGTGCCGTAGCCCTACAGGCAAAAGCCCTGTTAAGAAGGAGGAGTAAAGAAAAGTAAAGTGAAGTACAGAAAGTTCCAGTTTTGCAACGTTTCAAGTTCAAGTAATGTGCCCACATGAACTTATGTGAGAACCCTTTTTAAGCACACTTAGCACCAGTTTTTGTGCACTTTTAAGGACCATTAGGCTATGAACTGGCTATAGCCACAAACTCTCGCAGTGTAAGTTACCTTGAATGGTACCACCACCAGAGCCAACCTGTTTAGGGGCCTGGCACGCCTGTGACCAGGGAGCACGCCTGTTTATGGGGCCTGTCTCTCCACCACAAAGAGGGTATCCTGTCTGCATCCACTGTGGGAGTTGCCTCTACATTCCTGCCAGAAGAGGCTAAAGGCGCGGCTCCACAAGGCAGGGTATACCCTGTAAACCACCAGACCACGAAAGCTGCCTCTACATCCTGCCAGAAGTGGCTGAAGGCACCGCTCGACGGGAGAGGAAGATTGGAGGAAAGGTCTGGGGAAACGGATGGCCCAGACCTGGTTACCAAAAGGACCGGTGACCTGCCTCCTGAGTGGGTTTTTGGTGGGTAACGGACTTGTGGGTGGAGGGTGGTGATGTATAGTACCGGGTATGTTTTATAATGTTTTAAATGTTTTACCTGTTTTATGCATTTAAAATGTTTGTCTCGCAGCCCGAGGACGTGCTGATGATAACTAAGGGGGAATGTGGCACCCCTGACCTGGTCAGGCACCACTGAGTACTGCACCCATGCTGGGGGCAGTACAATACAGGTAATCCAGAAGGCTGACCGAGTTGTGATTACAAAGGCGCATAGTAATCAGGTCTCCCACATCTACCTTTGATAGGGACCCCTGGGGAATCCAGGAGGGGGTGTGGCCTCCATGTCCACTCAAGGGGTGTGGTACAGAGCCTGGTTGCTAAGTTGCGTAGGCAGGCACAGAGGGGAGGGAGTAGTGAGCCAGTGTAGCGCCTGGTCCCGCCAGATGCCGAGGGGGGTGCTCTCCCTCACATCTGCCCAGCCCCAGCATGGCCCCCACGTGCACTCCCGGTCCCAACCCCCGGCAGCGACGTGCTTCCTTTTACCTGTCCCATGGCTCTGCTCACTCCCGGGTCAGGCGTCCTCTTCCTGGAGCTGCTGCAGTCTCTTCCTCTCTCCCATCCACACACAATTCTACAGTGAGCAACTCTAGGCTGCACGCAAGGCCATGCCCCCTTTCTTAACCCCTTAACGACCGCGGGCCGTAAAATTACGTCCTAAATGACATAATCTTACTGCCCGCGGTCCTCCGGCGGCAGCATGCCGCGATCGGCACACATCTCAGCTGATTTTCACAGCTGAGATGTGTGCCTGCTAGGCACGAGCAGAATCGTTATCTGCTCGTGCCGATTAACCCCTTATAATGGCGCTGTCAATACATGACAGCGCCATTATAAGCGCAATCGCGGTAAAGTTTTACTTACCGCCGAAACCGGAAGTCACGTGACGCGATCACGTGACTCCCGATAGTTGCCATGGTAGTACAGGGTCATGTGATGACTCCTGTACTACACATGAATTGGTTTCACTTTCGCTGTGCCCGGAGCACAGCAAAAGAGAAAGACAGCGTATCTGCTGTTTACAGCCTTCCAGCTGTGATCAGCAGATACTGCAGAGCGATCGGAATGCTGATCGCAATAGCCCCCTAGGGGGACTAGTAAAATAAAAAAAAAAAGTAAAAAAATAAGTTTTAAAAAATTAAAAAAAAACAAAAAAACCTAAAAGTTCAAATCACCCCCCATTCGCCCCATTAAAAATTAAAGGGTTAAAAAAATAAAAAATATACACACATTTGGTATCGCCGCGTTCAGAAACGCCCGATCTATCAAAATATAAAATCAATTAATCTGATCAGTAAACGGCGTAGCGGCAAAAAAATTCCAAACGCCAAAACGACGTTTTTTTGTCGCCACAACTTTTGCGCAAAATGCAATAAGAGGCGATCAAAACGTAGCATCTGCGCAAAAATGGTACCGTTAAAAACGTCAGCTCGAGACGCAAAAAATAAGCCGTCATTGAGCCTAAGATCCCGAAAAATGAGAACGCTACGGGTCACGGAATATGGCGTAAAATGTGCGCCACTTTTTTCGGACAAACTTCCGATTTTTTTTTAACCCCTTATATAAAAGTAAACCTATACATGTTTGGTGTCTACGAACTCGCACTGACCTGAGGCATCACACCCACACATCAGTTTTACCATATAGTGAACACAGTGAATAAAATATCTCAAAAACCATAGTGCTATCGCACTTTTTTTGCAATTTTTCAGCATTTGGAATTTTTTTGCCATTTTCTAGTACATAATATGGTAAAACTGATGGTTTCATTTAAAAGTACAGCTCGTTCCGCAAAAAATGAGCCCTCACATGACCATATTGACTGAAAAATAAAAAAGTTACGTCTCTCAGAAAAAGAATGGCGAAAAAAAAAAACGGAAAGCGAAAAATCGGCCGGTCGTGAAAGGGTTAAAGCAGCAGTGCCTCATTTTCTGGAAGTGACCTCAGAGGCCACCTGTTACCTAAAGACTATTTAGGTTCACCTCCCCCGGCAGCAGGCGCCCGAGCAACGCTTCTACTAGAGCCCTGCTAGTGCTCAGGCCCCTTTGTACTACTGTTATCCGTGTGTTCCTGCCCGTTACTAATACTCTATCTCAACGTAGTGCCATCTGTACCTTCCGGCAGTGGACGTCACCGGTCATACCCGCAGTGGACGTCACCGGTCATACCCGTAGTGGACGTCACCGGCCTTACCCACAGTGAACGTCTCCGTGCCACCTGCTGCCACACCTGTGTTCTGCCTGCTGCGGTCCTCGTACCCGAGCTACGCCTGGCCGTACAGAGACTCCTACCACCGGTTCCTGGCTGCCGTGCCTCTAGGCCTTCTGGGGAGGCACCGCACAGTCCCTGTATAGGGGTTCGCTGCTGGTCGCCTTCTCAGGGGAGTCCGGGGCATGGTCCAGTGAGTCCACCTCCAGATGTTCACTGCTCCTCGGTGAGCGTAACAGCCAGTTAGTGAGTGCAGCTCAGGGAGAGCAGACACAGGAAGCAGACCCTGGAGCCTGGCACAATTTGACAACGCATGTGCAGTGGCTACCGACGGGGGAGATCGGTCACCTGGTAGTGCCACCCGAAATCCACCCAAGGCTAGAGAGAGCAAAGGGGTGGCTGAGTACGGGGACTGCCAGGAAGGTACCAGGCCCGTACAGGTTGCAGGTTCCCAGAGCAGGGGCCCATTCACTTGGCCTGCTCAATCTGCAGGTGCGGGTACTTCATGCCTTCACTATCACACCAGAGTCCGGAGCCACGTAGCAAAGAAAGGGCCCATAGCTCACAGGAGGCAAGCAGCCGGAGTGACCTGGTCCAAGCTACAAGCAAACGGGCCGAAACGAGGGGAGAATAGGCAGCAGCAACTTCCCTGGGTGACCCCAGCAGGACTACAAGTCGGGGTCACCTCAAAAACGCCGGGCTAGGAAGGTGAGTCGGTAGTCACTAACCCTCACAAATCAGCCTGACGGAGTGCCTGGTTTCCTCTGGTTCATCCCAGCTACGCCCGGGTACTCACCCTGCCATCAATTGTGAGTAAAAACCCTGAAAGACTGGACTGTGCCTGAGGCATTCTGCTACTTGTGGTTCCGCACACACTCCAACTGGACCCTGGGTCCTACCTCACTCTCGGGAGGCCATGACATCCAGCTGCACACAACACCAGCCGTCCCCTAACCTGCAGCGGCGGTCCCCTTACCGCAATACCAAGAGTGGCGTCACGAAAATCCAAAGAAGCTAACTTACCTGTGACCGGACCATCACACGTGGAGTCCCTGAAGGTAATGCTACACAATACCTGTGGGGCTTCACATATACACCCCTAGAACTGTCATCCCAACCCCAGTGATGTATACCTTCCCAGAACTCTGCTGCCTGACTTCAGTGCTATATACCCCTCCAGAACTGTCTGTCTTCCCCCACCCCAGTGCTGTATACTCCCAGAGCTGTATCTCCCCCACACCAGTGCTGTATATCCCCCAGGTCTGTATAGCCCCCCACCCCAGTGCTGTATACCCCCAGAGCTGTATGAGTGGCGTGTGTGTGTGTGTGTGTGTGTGTGTGTGTGTGTGTGTGTGGGTATGTATGGGTGAAGAATGGCATAATAGGCGAGACTATTACAGGGCATTGCTACAAAAAGAGGACCAGGAAAGGGGACATTAATACAAGAAGAGCACCAGCGTTGGCACATTTGTAAAAGGGGACAATGAAGGGCACATTACTACAGGATGGATTTTTTTTGGTGCGGTGCGGTAAACATTATTGAAAATTTTATTACCTATTTGAACAACAACTCATGCAATCTTTTTTTCACGTATCAGTATGATGCCCAGATGATTTCATTTTTGGATATCAACTTGAATTCCAATATGATGACAGGATTAGTGGAATGTGATATTTATAGAAATCCTACTGCCGGCAATTCACTGTTATTCGCAACAAGTTGTCATCCAAAACATATCGTACATAATATCCCCACCGGGGAACTTGTGAGAGCAAAAAGATGTTGTACTTCCCAAATAACTTATGATAAACAATGTGAAATTATTAATGATCGGTTTAGGAGAAGGGGTTATTCAAATGATATTTTGGTTATGGCAAAAAATAAAGCAGATAGTAATAAAAGGGAACAATATTTGAAAAATAAGAAGTGTCCACCTACTACCCAAGTTGGTGAATCACCTGAATTTTTTTTCCACAAATTACAGTAGTGATTATTACCAAGTGATCAAAGTCATACATTTTTTTACCAATTCTATCTATGGATGAGACTTTGAAAAAAATCCTGAGTCATGGAGTAAAATTTCGAAAGGAAGAGCTGTGGAGAATAAAGCGCAATAGGGTCTTACCCTTATAGGCACAGGGCAATAGGCAAGGGGAGCAATTATACTCACCAACTTTAGTTGTGACAGTCACAACTACTGTAATCGCATTTACAAATGGATCCAGGCAGCGGCAACCCAAGGCGGCTGATAACAGAGAACAATTGTAGAAAAAGGGTTTCTATACCGCGCCAATGATCACAAATCTGGAAGTCGGATTGATGTGGCTTTATTGTAGCACAGGTCTACGCGTTTCAGGAGCTCTGCTCCCTTCCTCAGGACCATAGAAAACAACATCAAATCTCGAGATTTGATGTTGTTTCTATGGTCCTGAGGAAGGGAGCAGAGCTCCTGAAACGCGTAGACCTGTGCTACAATAAAGCCACATCAATCCGACTTCCAGATTTGTGATCATTGGCGCGGTATAGAAACCCATTTTCTACAATTGTTCTCTGTTATGGAGTAAAATTTGATTCCAGGAGGAATAGGACTATTACAAGTCAAATTTCTCCTAGTGACCACACTATTAGAAAAAATAACAGAAAAAATAATAGTGAGAATTCATCTAATTGGTTGCCCACATTGGGTTCATATAAGTGTGGACAAAATAATTGCTTTCCCCTTGCTGGCATTTCCTGCTAGTGATATTCTCATCTTGAAGTCCAGCCATACTGCTGTTTATTTATGCCAGTAAGTGTAATAAGGCCAGCTAGGATACTTCTTTCTGCTGTTTATGTTCTTTACTTTGCACTTATCTTCTGTTAATAGTAACAAGGCGGCATATTTTTTTTAACTTCGTTTTATTAATTCCAAAAACATGTGGTACAGAATAAATCACACATAGCATTACTCAAGTACTTTCCAGGAATGTCTGTCAATAGCATGAACAAATAGTAACATTAACGGATAAGGTAATAAGATTTTCATAGCACTATCTGCACCTCTGTCGACCTTGTCAACTGCATGCTACAACACTGATCCTGCCAGTACATACAGATATATATATATAGCATGTAGTCAATTTTAATCAATGTAATCTGTAGTCTCTAAACCTAAAGAAAACGAAAATTAGTAACAATAACTATTCCTATTCTATACCGCCTAGCTATGCCACTGGAATGCGCTTCATTATCCAATACTGAGTATGAATCTATTATTGTAACAGTAATCAACCTGAGGCTTCTTCGAGTGTGCCGGGGGAGGAGTTCCACATATCCCAAATTTTCCTAAATTTTTCCGGATGTCCTCTATTAAAGTATACCACCCGCTCATATGGAATTATCGAGTTAACCAGTTTAATCCAGGCTCGCACAGTTGGATTTGAACCCCCCATCCACCTCAAGGCAATTAATTTCCTGGCCAGGAACAATGTCTCTCTAAGAAGTATTCTTATGTACTGATCTCCCATCCCGTCCTCCATTACTCCAAATAGGCACAACAGAGGGTTGCATGGAACAGGCATCAACACCATTGAGGACAACTGGGAAGTCACTTCCTGCCAATACGTGTATATGATCGGGCAATTCCACACCATGTGCAGAAAGTTTGCGTCTGGTCCATGGCATCGTGGGCATTCCGACGATCGGCGCTGGCCCATAGTAAATAAGCGAGTGGGAGTTAAGTATGCCTGATGTATAAAATAGCATTGTATCAATCTGTTGTTGATGGATGGAGATACCATAGTTGGAGACTCCAGTACCTCATCCCACTCCTCTCCCAGTAGACAGGGAATTAGGAGCCTCCATTTATCCTGTACCGGCAACGGCACCGATTCCACTCCAACCGATAACAGGTGTGTATAGATAGCTGAAATCATACCCCGGGGCCCCTGTGACTTCAGTATGCCTATCATTGGGAACGACGATATCAATGCCCCTGACCCTGTCCTCCGCAGGTAAGATTGAATCGCTGTACGGAGCTGCAGATACCTAAAGAATTGTGAGCGTGGAACATTATAATCGGTTTGTATCTGCCCAAAAGATTTAAAAACAGCAGTTCCTGATTAGAGTTGAGCGCGGTTCACGGTTCGAGGTTCTCCAGTTCTAAGCTCGAGTGATTTTTGGGGCTGTTCGAGATCGAACTAGAACTCGAGCTTTTTGCAAAAGCTCGATAGTTCTAGATACGCTCGAGAACGGTTCTAGCAGCAAAAAGCAGGGCTTTTTACAGCTACAGTGTGCAGGAGCCATCGCTGGCAGCCTGGCAGAAGCTGGTAACCAAGATAAACATCGGGTATCCAAGCAAAGCGCTTTGGTTAGTAACCCGATGTTTATCTTAGTTACGTGCAAGAAGCCCACACTTCCCCGCTCAGCTCGCTCCGCCCCCTCCTGCCCGCGGCATGTACACATACATACACACACACACACACACACACACACACACCCCGCTCGGCTTACCTGCGGTGATGAAGTCCCGCCATCCCGACCTCAGCGCTGTCACTGTCCTCCATGGCCGCCGCTTGTCACATCACCTCTCGCTTCCGACCCGAGACTGACTAGCGGTGACGTCACGGACCTCTCGCGATACTTGAGGGGAAGGCGCCGGTCATTGAACTCAGTGACGGGCTGTCAGTGTGCTGGAGATCAGCGCAGGTAATGTACCTCGCTGACAGCAGCACTTGTCACCCCCCTGCAGTGACCTGGGCTGACCCATTGATGTTAGCTCAGGTCACTGCACTGCTCTCCCAGCCAATGGGGAACATCCTGCTCTTCATTGACTGGGACAGTGTGGATCGTCATGGCAACCCCTTGGACTACACCAGACCTGGATTTGTTTTTCATTCTAATAAATTGGTTAAAGAGGGAATGTATTGGGGAGTGTTTTTTCAAATAAAAATGTGTTTGTCGTCTATTTTTTTTTATTACTGACTGGGTTGGTGATGTCGGGTATCTGATAGACGCCTGACCTCACCAACCCCAGGGCTTGATGCCAGGTGACATTACACATCTGGTATTAACCCCATATTTTACCCCGTTTGCCACCGCACCAGGGCGCGGGATGAGCTGGGGCGAAGCACCAGGATTGGCGCATCTAATGGATGCGCCACTTCTGGGGCGGCTGCGGCCTGCTATTTTTAGGCTGGGGAGAGTCCAATAACCATGGACCTCCCTAGTCTGAGAATATCAGGCCCCAGCTGTCTGCTTTACCTCGGCTGGTGATCCAATTTTCGGGGACCCCTACGTGTTTTTTTTTTAAATTATTTATTTAATTTAAAATAACAGCGTGGGGTGCCCTCAGTTTTGGATTACCAGCCAAGGTG
The DNA here is from genome assembly GCF_048569485.1 of Anomaloglossus baeobatrachus. Lineage (NCBI taxonomy): Eukaryota > Metazoa > Chordata > Amphibia > Anura > Aromobatidae > Anomaloglossus > Anomaloglossus baeobatrachus. The sequence goes on from NC_134354.1 coordinate 630,225,115, forward strand.
AGGTTGCCAGCTGTGGTCTGCAGGCTGCAGCCGTCTGCTTTACCCTAGCTGGCTACAAAACTAGGAGGAACCCTACGTCATTTTTTTTTTCATTTTTTTGGCTAAATACAAAGCTAAGCACCCCTTAGTGCCACATGAAAGGCACCAAAGGGTGCTCCACTTTTTCTCCACTTTTTCTCCACTTTTTCTCCACTTTTTCTCCACTTATGGAAAAAAAAGTGGAGAATAAGTGGAGAATAAGTAAAGAATAAGTGGAGAATAAGTGGAGAAAAAGTGGAGGAAAAAGTGGAGAAAAAGTGGAGAAAAAGTGGAGAAAAAAATGGAGAAAAAAATGGAGAAAAAGTGGAGAAAAAGTGGAGAAAAAGTGGAGAAAAAGTGGAGAAAAAGTGGAGGAAAAAATGGAGAAAAAGTGGAGAAAAAGTGGAGAATAAGTGGAGAAAAAGTGGAGAAAAAAATTCTCCACTTTTTCTCCATTTTTTTCTCCACTTTTTCTCCACTTTTTCTCCACTTTTTCTCCACTTTTTCTCCATTTTTTTCTCCACTTTTTCTCCACTTTTTCTCCATTTTTTTCTCCACTTTTTCTCCACTTTTTCTCCACTTTTTCTCCACTTTTTCTCCATTTTTTTCTCCACTTTTTCTCCACTTTTTTCTCCACTTTTTTCTCCACTTTTTTCTCCACTTTTTCTCCACTTATGGAGAAAAAGTGGAGAAAAAAATGGAGAAAAAGTGGAGAAAAAGTGGAGAAAAAGTGGAGCAAAACTGGAGAAAAAAAATGGAGAAAAAGTGGAGAAAAAGTGGAGAAAAAAATGGAGAAAAAGTGGAGAAAAAGTGGAGAAAAAAATGGAGAAAAAGTGGAGAATTTTTTTCTCCACTTTTTCTCCACTTATTCTCCACTTTTTCTCCATTTTTTCCTCCACTTTTTCTCCAGTTATTTCTCCACTTTTTCTCCACTTTTTCTCCACTTTTTCTCCACTTTTTCTCCATTTTTTTCTCCACTTTTTCTCCACTTATGGAGAAAAAGTGGAGAAAAAGTGGAGAAAAAATGGAGAAAAAAATGGAGAAAATGTGGAGAAAAAGTGGAGAAAAAGTGGAGAAAAAAAGGAGAAAAAAATGGAGAAAAAGTGGAGAATTTTTTTCTCCACTTTTTCTCCACTTATGGAGAAAAAGTGGAGAAAAAGTGGAGAAAAAAATGGAGAAAAAATGGAGAAAAAGTGGAGAAAAAGTGGAGAAAAAAATGGAGAAAAAGTGGAGAATTTTTTTCTCCACTTTTTCTCCACTTTTTCTCCATTTTTTTCTCCACTTTTTCTCCAGTTATTTCTCCACTTTTTCTCCACATTTTCTCCACTTTTTCTCCACTTTTTTTCCATTTTTTTCTCCACTTTTTCTCCACTTTTTCTCCAATTTTTTTTCCACTTTTTCTCCACTTTTTCTCCACTTTTTCTCCACTTTTTCTCCAATTTTTTTTCCACTTTTTCTCCACTTTTTCTCCACTTTTTCTCCATAAGTGGAGAAAAAGTGGAGAAAAAGTGGAGAAAAAGTGGAGAAAAAAATGGAGAAAAAGTGGAGAAAAAGTGGAGAAAAAGTGGAGAAAAAGTGGAGAAAAAAATGGAGAAAAAATGGAGAAAAAGTGGAGAAAAAGTGGAGAAAAAAATGGAGAAAAAGTGGAGAATTTTTTTCTCCACTTTTTCTCCACTTTTTCTCCACTTTTTCTCCACTTTTTTCTCCACTTTTTCTCCACTTTTTCTCCACTTTTTCTCCATTTTTTTCTCCACTTTTTCTCCACTTTTTCTCCACTTTTTCTCCATTTTTTTCTCCACTTTTTCTCCACTTTTTCTCCACTTTTTCTCCACTTTTTTTCCATTTTTTTCTCCACTTTTTCTCCACTTTTTCTCCATTTTTTCTCCATTTTTTTCTCCACTTTTTCTCCACTTTTTCTCCACTTATGGAGAAAAAGTGGAGAAAAAGTGGAGAAAAAAATGGAGAAAAAGTGGAGAAAAAGTGGAGAAGAAAATGGAGAAAAAGTGGAGAAAAAGTGGAGAAAAAGTGGAGAAAAAGTGGAGAAAAAGTGGAGAAAAAAATGGAGAAAAAGTGGAGAAAAAGTGGAGAAAAAAATGGAGAAAAAGTAGAGAAAAAAATGGAGAAAAAGTGGAGAAAAAGTGGAGAAAAAAAGTGGAGAAAAAAAGTGGAGAAAAAGTGGAGAATTTTTTTCTCCACTTTTTCTCCACTTTTTCTCCATTTTTTTCTCCACTTTTTCTCCACTTTTTCTCCACTTTTTCTCCATTTTTTCTCCACTTTTTCTCCCCTTTTTCTCCACTTATTCTCCATTTTTTTCTCCACTTATTCTCCACTTATTCTCCACTTTTTCTCCACTTTTTCTCCATTTTTTTCTCCATTTTTTCTCCACTTTTTCTCCACTTTTTCTCCATTCTTTTTCTATGGTCGGTCTACTCATTAGCTCTGCCATGCACACTGTAGCTCTACACCTACTGCACATGTTACTTTATGATTGACATCTCTTTCGTACCAGAGCTGTCTAAGTCTACTCTGACCCCATATTTGTCATTACTATATTGTCCTTGTACTGTATTATGACATTTGTATCATGTGTTTCATTTCTTGCTGTGTTGCAATTTTTTTGCTGCATCCCAATTGTACCTCTACATTGTTCGAGTTTATGTTATTGTTCTCTCACTCTTATGTGATACTGATTATTGTCCTTTTTCATGATTACATGCAGATAAGTTCAATCTGACGAAGGCTCAGGCCGAAACGTCATTTGTAACTTGTTTTGGACAAAAACATATATGCTTATGAAAAATTTTTTTTTCTTAATACGGACCAATAAAGAGTGATTTTGCATTACTATCCGTTGTGACTTACTGACTTAGTCTGGGAGATTTAGAGTGCCGATGTTACTCACTAATTTTATCTATTATTACCTCTGAGCACCTATATACCAGTGAGCAGATCTTCCTCTACAGTAGTTCTCCTGATTAGGCATGCCCTTACCTCATGAGCAGGGCATTGCAGCTTTGGTAGCAACCATTACGACATGGACTCTGCTGCTGTGGACCCGAGAAGAGTGAGTGCAGATTCATTGCACCCACACTCCTCACATGAAGGGTCCGCACTCCTAGAAAATGGGGGATACGTTCCCTGAGTGTCTCCCCCCCATATTCTAGACGGTCCAGAGTCGTCGTGGGACCCCTTTATTTTTTTTCTTACAATAAATTGGTGAAAGAGGAAATGTTTTGGGGACTGTTTTTTCAATTAAATTTCTTTTGTCGATTTTTTTTTTTTTGTTAGTACTGACAGTTTATGATGTTGAGTATCTAATAGACGCCATGACATCACAAACTGCTGGGCTTGATCTCAGGTTACTTTACAGCTAGTATCAACCCGATTTATTACCCCGTTTGCCACTGCACCAGGGCACGGGATGAGCTGGGGTGAAGCGCCAGGATTGGCGCATCTAGTGGATGCGCCACGTCTGGGGTGCCTGCGGCCTGCTATTTTTAGGCTGTGAAGGCCCAATAACTATGGACCTTCCCACCCTGAGAATACCAGACCACAGCTGTCCGCTTTACCTTGGCTGGTGATCCAATTTGGGGGGGACCCTACTTTTATTGTGTAATTATTAATATTTATACAATAATTATAAAAAAGAGCCTGAGGGGACCTCCACATTGGATCCCCAACCACGGTAAAGCTGCCAGCTGTGGTTTTCAGGCTACAGCCGTCTGCTTTACCCTAGCTGGCTATCAAAAATGGGGGGACCCAATGTCATTTTTTTTTTTAACTATTTTTTAAATAGAAAAAATTAATGGGCTTCCCTGTATTTTGATTGCCAACCAAGGTAACGGCAGGCAGATGGGGGTGGCAACCCATAGCTCTCTGCTTTATCTGCGCTGAGAATCAAAAATACTGCGGAGCGCTACGTCATTTTTTTAAAGATTTATTTTTACAGCACTGTGATGTCCAGCAATCAAAATACAGGGAAGCCCATTTTATTTTTAGTTATTTAAATAAATAATTAAAAAAAATATATATGGGCTCCCGCTGCATTTTTTGTATTGCTAGCTAAGGGTAATCCAAGCAGCTACTGGCTGCTAACCCCCACTGCTGGGTGTTACCTTCACTAGCAATGGAAAATCCAGGGAAGCATTTTTATTTTTTTTGCCAAAAAACTACAAAAAAAGGACGTGAGCTTCGCTATATTTTTGTATGTTAGCCAGGTATAGCAGGCAGGTGCTGGAAGAGTTGGATACAGCGCCAGAATATGGCGCTTCTATGAAAATGGCATTTTCTGAGGCGGCTGCAGACTGCAATTCGCAGCAGTGGGGCCCAGAAATCTCAGGCCAACCTGTGCTGCGGATTCCAATCCCCAGCGGCCTAGTTGTACCTGGCTGGACACAAAAATGGGGCGAAGCCTACGTCATTTGTTTTCTAATTATTTCATGAAATTCATGAAATAATAAAAAAAGGGCTTCCCTTTATTTTTGGTTCCCAGCCGGGTACAAATAGGCAACTGGGGGTTGGGGGCAGCCGTACCTGCCTGCTGTACCTGGCTAGCATACAAAAATATGGCGAAGCCCACATAATTTTTTCAGGGGGCAAAAAACTTCTGCATACAGTCCTGGATGGAGTATGCTGAGCCTTGTAGTTCTGCAGCTGCTGTCTATCTGTATGGAGAAGAGCAGACAGCAGCTGCAGAACTACAAGGCTCAGCATACTCCATCCAGGACTGTATGCAGAATTTTTTTGCCCACCAAAAAAATGACGTGGGCTTCGCCATATTTTTGTATGCTAGCCAGGTACAGCAGGCAGCCACGGGCTGCCTCCAACCCCCAGTTGCCTATTTGTACCCGGCTGGGAACCAAAAATATAGGGAAGCCCGTTTTTTTTAATTATTTCACTTATTTCATGAAATAATTAAAAAACAAATGACGTGGGCTTCGCCCCATTTTTGTGTCCAGCCGGGTACAACTAGGCAGCTGGGGATTGGAATCCGCAGTACAGGTTAGCCCGAGGTTTCTGGGCGCCTCTGCTGCGGATTTCAGTCCGCAGCCGTCCCAGAAAATGGCGCTCTCATAGAAGCGCCATCATCTGGCGCTGTATCCAACTCTTCCAACAGCCCTGGAGCCGGGTGGCTTGTTGGGTAATCATGAGTTAATACTGGCTTTGTTTTACTAGCCAGTATTAAGCCAGAGATTCTTAATGTCAGGCACGTTTGACCCGGCCATTAAGAATCTCCAATAAGGGGTTAAAAAAAACACCACACAGAGAAAAAATACTTTAATAGAAATAAATACACAGACACATTAGAGACTCCATCTTTATTACCCCCTGTCAGCCCTCCACGATCCTGCTCTTCTGTCTTCTTTCTTTCTAGTGTAGTAGTAGTGACGATTGTAGTGAGGATGAGGTTCCCCAGCCCATCATGGGCTGAGGCATCTCATCCTCACTACAATCCTCACTAGTGTAGTAGTAGTGACGATTGTAGTGAGGATGAGGTTCACCAGCCCATCATGGGCTGGGGAACCTCATCCTCAGTACAATCCTCACTACAATCGGGAAGCAGCGTGCAGCCTTCACTCCGTGAGTGATCAGTGCTGGCTGTCAGCGCTAACAGCGGTAACGCTGACAGACACGTTACCATAGCAACGGTGCTCTCGGAACCGCGGTTAGCGGTGATGTCACCGCTAACTGCGTTGCTATGGCAACGGTGATCTCCGTTAATGACCGGCTGTGTCAGCCGGTCCCTAACGGAACGGGGAGTCGACCGTCTGCTAGAGCATGTCGCCGGTACACGGCGATACACATATGTGCACCGTGTACCGGAGAGATGCACTCGCAGGTCCTACATGACGTGTCATAGTCATGTGACCAGTCTGTAGCCAATGAGATAATAGCCACGTGACTGGTCACTTGGCTATTTTGACGTCACGATAGGTCCTGCATCTCTGCTGGCAGTGCAGGTCACCAGGAGGATTCAGCGATCATCGGATGGAATAGCAGCAGGAGACAGAGTGCAGAAGGGATCGCGAGGACCGGTAAGTGTTATGGCAATGTTTATTAACTGTTTGTGTACATTTATAATGCATTTTTATGTGTTTGTGATTGCCTCCCATTATAGCCTATACGTTCGAGTTTGGTTCGTCCAATGTTCGACGAACCGAACTCGAACGGGACCCCCGTTCGGCGAGCCGACCTCGAGCCGAACCGGGACCGGTTCGCTCATCTCTATTCCTGATACATAAAGATTTCCCAACTCGAGGACTGTATGAGCTATCCAAAACTGTGCCGACGGGTGGTCCTTTAGGGTAGGAAAGTAACCATTGCCCCATAACGGAAGCTCTGCCACTGCCCCCTCAAAGCGCGTTACTTTTTTGGCTTGTCGCCACACTGATCGTGCCAACCTTAAAATAGGCAACAGCCTCGGGACATTCGCCCTGTCCGACTCCAGAAAGCCCAACAGACAGTCTGCCCCTACCGCACGTGCCAAATGATCCTCTGAGTTAGGCAGCTGACAGTCCAGCATCCATGTACCCAGCATCTTGAGTTGTCCTGCTAAATAGTATAGGATAAATTCTGGTAAGGCCATCCCTCCCAATGACTTAGATCTCTGTAGGATGGACATCCGGACTTTAGGCCGAGCTTTCCCCCAAATAAAGGATGAGGTGAGTGAGTTAAGTGTGGAGAAGAAGGACCTGGGCACCAGGACCGCACTATGTTGCAAAGCATAGCTAAGCTTAGGAAGCAAAATCATTTTAATTAAATTTATCCTTCCGACCACTGAGAGTGGCAATTTTCCCCATAAGTTATACTTAAGTTTGACATGATCTAAAAGTTGTAATATATTCATCTTAAGATCCATTGTGTGGTCTTTCTGAATATGTATACCTAAATATTTGAAGCTAGATACAACAGGCAAGGGTGACATATTCCATCGGGACCTCTGAAAGGCGGCATATTTTGATCATGAAAATTGTCAACAACACATATAATCAAGTGTAAATAATTTTCACCTATAGAACAAATGATATTAAAAAATTGCCTATATCCCAGTGAATTTTGGGATAAGAGCCAAAAAAGTGAACATGTACACAGGCATATTGAATATGAAAATGTCAAATTTATTTATTAAAATACAATTAAAATAGTTAGGAGCCATGGGGTAAGCAAAAAACACTGTCAGGCAAATATGTTACAATGACTAAAAGCAATAATACCTAGTATACCATAGACCTAAACTTAATAAAGTGAATCTAATGCTTCATAGTATACAATATATTCTTGGCATAGTAAAATACCTGTGAAGTGATCCTGCCACGGTCTGTGATATAGCCCAGGTGTCCCACCAACCCCAACACACATTTTACAGTCTGCAATATAGTTCAGGTGTTCCTCCACGCCAATTTTGCTCATTGGTCCATATAGGATATTTAAGATTCTCCCCATCCTGACACGCCTGCTGAGGAAGTTGTCGAAACATGCGTCAGAGTACTTGGACACTGTGGCAGCATGACTTGCATGCAGGTATTTTTCTATGTTAGTTCTCTCAAAAATAATCAAGTAAAAATTATTGAAGAGGATGAAGGGAAGGCCAATCTATTCAACGCCTTCTTCTCTACATTATTTACTCAAGAGAATACCATGACTGATGACATGGTAAGAGATACTAAAAATTTTACATTAAATGTCACCTGTTTAACACATCAGGAAGTATGGTGTTGCCTCAAAAACAGGGGATTTCGGCTCAGTGCGCATGATCCCGGAGTTTGGGTCATGCGCACTATGTAGCCAGGTGTACGCATCCTGACTTCAAACTGAAGTAGTGTGCATGACCCAAACTCCGGGGTCATGCGTACTGAGCCAAAATTCCCCATCAGATGCGATGGCGGTGGATAGGTGAGTGAAATCATCCTGTGACGCTGCGTATTCATTAGCATGTTAGCACACCCACATGGACGTACTAACATGCTAATGGGGGTGACAGGCAAGGGAAGCAACACCCAGGGGACTACTGCCCTTGCTCATTATTCACAATTATGAAAATATAAAAAAATTACTTTATTTAACATATATGCAAGACAAGACAATTAAAATACAGCTAGAGTGCAAAGTGCATGGAATCGGACAATTCTGGAATCCACATTTCCAGATATTGTAATGGGAGGAGAAGATATCTCCACTGGGCTATGTGTAAATTATAAGGACACGAAACAGAACGATTAACCTATGCATACAATGGAACAGATAGCATATGAATTCCATGCATAAACAGTACCATATAATGTCACCAATCATCCATTTATGGGTGTAAAATACACAGGTTATATTCAGGTAAAGGAGTCCCAATGTACTTGTAAGTTACACATTTATACTGTATCCACCCAGTGCATGGGCTATAGATTAAGGTCTATGTTTGAAGTTTGTGTATGTTATCCATATGTACCAACTCTGTGAAGCATCCAGTCTCATTGTAATGAGCTTAAGTAAGCATGAGTAGCTATAACAACATAGATGGTAACTCCATAATGGTGTCCTAGTATAGTAATTATAGTAAACGTGCTACCTAATCAAAAATTACAATTACCCATGTTACACCCAGTCTGGAAATGTGGGTTCCTAAACCTCTATGCACATTTCGCGTAGGCTTCGTCGGGGGAACCTTGTCTTGTCTTGCATATATGTTAAATAAAGTAATTTTTTGATATTTTCATAATTGTGGATGCATGGCTCTATTTTTGTATAGGTCTAAACATGTCTTGGGGAGCCTTTCCCAGAATATCTTATGGTTTATTGAGGTTTAGTCCCTGGTTTACATTCCCAAATCCAGGAGTTGACTATAGCCGATGTCAGATGTGTGTTCTGCCCTCGCTCATTAACATACGGTAAAAGATTTTTAGAAATACTCTTTCTAAAGATCTCTTTATCTATGCTAGTGTATACAGGGACAGTTAAGCAGGGATTAGCAATATGCACCCAGAACTGCTCGTGATTCTGGGTGCACATTGGACCTGACAGGTTCACTTTAATCAATATAGGAGATGATATTTTAATATTACTAAAGCATTTATGTAAAGCCAGAGTTACACTTGCGAGTAACTTGCATGAGTCTCACATTGGATCACAAGACACGGCAGCACACTCTTCTGACAGGAGCGGGTCATCTGCATGTATTTCTATGCAGCTGAGATGCCCCAGTCCAGAGAGTGTGTGGCCGTGCCGGGTGATACGATGCGAGTCACTCGCAAATGTGACTCTAGTGTAAGCTGGAGACTTGGGCTGAGAAATGGAAATTGAAGTCTAAGATAGATAAATACATGGGAAAAAACAAAACAGAAATAAATGCCATACCTAAAGCAATTTGAGTATCTCAATTTATCTAAAATAGTAAATTATTTGGGTGCTTTTATAATATACAAAATATTAGTAGGGGAAAAAAAGAAAATAAACAAAGTAGAACTAATAAGCACACAAAAAATAAAAAAAGATAAATAGTTAATTAGTATAAATTTTATAAATTGTATTTTTTTAAAAAATCCCCTCGACTTTAAAAAATTAAATACATTGCTGGATAAATTGAGCACATGAAAAGAAAAATAGTGTGCATACAAACAAATGGAACATAAATAAAGCCATTACAATACATTAGCTGGTCATTGGCCAATGAGAAAACAAAAATGTTTGCAAAAATATATTTAAATATTTAATCTAATATATAAAGCTGAGTGAGTGTATCTATGTACAGTACAGACCAGAGGTTTGGACACACCTTCTCATTCAAAGAGTTTTCTTTATTTTTAGATTTACATTGAAGGCATCAAAACTATGAATTAACACATATGTGGTATGAAATACTTAAAGGGAACCTGTCAGCAGAAATTTCCCCTAAAACCTAACAGATTCCCCCTCTGCAGCTCCTGGGCTGCATTCTAGAAAGGTCCCTGTTATTATTGTGCCCCCTTTCTGACCAAAAAAAGAGTTTATAAAGTGGTACCTTTTTGGCTTCGGATTCTATAAATGTGACATGGGGGCGGGCTGCCTGGCGTCCGTTATTCTGCCCCCTGGTCCTGTATGCCGCCCCCATCGCTGATTTCCATACTTGTGGACGCCGCCCACTGCTCCAGCCATCCCCGCGCATGCCCAGTGCCCATCTCTCGTGGATGAGCACTGTGCCCAGTGTCACCGCTGGTGACGTGCGCGCAGGGTTTAGATTATGGGCGGTGCTGTGATGTTTATTACCAAGCAACCGCGCATAATCGCGGGACCGCGCTTTCCCCCTCGGCGTCCTTCGTTCTGCGCAAGCGCGGTGTTGCTGACCCCACGTCACCTCCTTCCCATCTATTTCATGCCTCAGGGCAAGATGGGAAGGAGGTGACGTGGGGTCAGCAGCACCGCGCTTGCGCAGAACAAAGGACGCCGAGGGGGAAAGCGCGGTCCCGCGATTATGGGCGGTTGCTTGGTAATAAACATCACAGCACCGCCCATAATCTAAACCCTGCGCGCACGTCACCAGCGGTGACACTGGGCACAGTGCTCATCCACGAGAGATGGGCACTGGGCATGCGCGGGGATGGCTGGAGCAGTGGGCGGCGTCCACAAGTATGGAAATCAGCGATGGGGGCGGCATACAGGACCAGGGGGAAGAATAACGGACGCCAGGCAGCCCGCCCCCGTGTCACATTTATAGAATCCGAAGCCAAAATGGTACCACTTTATAAACTCTTTTTTTTTGTCAGAAAGGGGGCACAATAATAACAGGGACCTTTCTAGAATGCAGCCCAGGAGCTGCAGAGGGGGGATCTGTTAGGTTTTAGGGGAAATTTCTGCTGACAGGTTCCCTTTAACAAAAAAGTGTGAAACAACTGAAAATTTGTCTTATATTCTAGGTTCTTCAAAGTAGCCACCTTTTGCTTTGATTACTGCTTTGCACACTCTTGGCGTTCTCTTGATGAGCTTCAAGAGGTAGTCACCGGAAATGGTTTTCACTTCACAGGTGTGCCCTGTCAGGTTTAATAAGTGGGATTTTTTGCCTTATAAATGGGGTTGGGACCATCAGTTGTGTTGTGCAGAAGTCTGGTGGATACACAGCTGATAGTCCTACTGAATAGACTGTTAGAATTTGTATTATGGCAAGAAAAAAGCAGCTAAGTAAAGAAAAACGAGTGGCCATCATTACTTTAAGAAATGAAGGACAGTCAGTCCGAAAAATTGGGAAAACTTTGAAAGTGTCCGCAAGTGCAGTGGAAAAAACAATCAAACGCTACAAAGAAACTGGCTCACTTAACCCCTTCAGCCCCCAGCCTGTTTTCACCTTAAAGACCCGGCCATTTTTTGCAATTTTGACCAGTGTCACTTTGACAGGTTATAACTCTGGAACACTTCAACGGATCCTGGCGATTCTGAGATTGTTTTTTCGTGACATATTGTACTTCATGTCAGTGGTAAATTTAGGCCGATATGTTTTGCGTTTATTTGTGAAAATTTCGGAAATTTAGCGAAAATTTTGAAAATTTTGCAATTTTCAAAATTTGAAATTTTATGCCCATAAATCTGAGAGATATGTCACACAAAAAAGTTACTAAATAACATTTCTCACATGTCTAGTTTACACCAGCGCAATTTTTGAAAAAAAAAATTTCCGTTAGGAAGTTAGAAGGGTTCAAAGTTCATCACCAATTTCTCATTTTTCCAACAAAATTTACAAAAAAAAATTGTTTAGGTACCACATCACATTTGGAGTGATTTGAGAAACCTAGGCGACAGAAAATACCCAAAAGTGACCCCATTCTAAAATCTGCACCCCTCACTCTGCTCAAAACCACATCCAAGAAGTTTATTAACCCTTTAGGAGCTTCACAGCAACCAAAGCAATGTAGACGAAAAAATGAAAATTTTACTTTTTTAACACAAAAATGTTACTTTAGCCATAAAAATTAGTGTTTTCACAAGGGTATCAGGAAAAATGCATCATAAAATGTATCGTGCATTTTCTCCTGAGTACGCAGATACCCCATATGTGGTGGTAATCAAATGTTTGGGCACACAGCAGGACTCGGAAGGCAAGGAGCGGCATTTGAATTTTTGAGTGCAAAATTAGCTGCACTCATTAGCGGACGCCATGTCGGGTTTGAAGACCCCCTGAGGTGCCTAAACAATGGAGCTCCCCCACAAATGACCCCATTTTGGAAACTAGAGCCCTCAAATATTTTTTCTAGATGTTTGATGTGCACTTTGAACCCCTGGGGGCTTCACAGAAGTTTATAACGTTGAGCCGTGAAAAGAAAAAAAAAAATTTTTACCACAAAACTGTTGCTTCAACCAGGTAGCTTTTTTTATCACAAGGGTATCAGGAAAAAATGCACCATAAAATTTATGGTGCATTTTCTCCTGAGTACGCAGATACCCCATATGTGGTGGAAATCAATTGTTTGGGCGTACGGCGGGGCTCAGAAGAGAAGGAGCGCCATTTCACAGTAAAATTGATTGGAATTATTAGCAGACGCCATGTTTCATTTGGAGACCCCCCTGAGGTGCCTAAACAATGGAGCTCCCCCACATGTGATCCCATTTTGGAAACTAGACCCCCCCCATACAAAAAAAATTAGTTTGGCGAAATAAAAAATACAGACATCAGTAAAAAAAAAAAAAAAAAAAAAAAAGAGCGCCTGCCACTAAGACCAGTGCCAAACGTGAGAGCAATGCACGAGTCTCGCATCGCATCATCCACTGCAGTCTGGAAGTGAGCAACTGCGCTGGATAATGCGATGCGAGAGGGCGGGGCGGCAGATGAGAAAGGGCGCAGCGGATGGAAGATGGGAAAGGGCGCAGCGGATGGAGGAGCGGCAGAGGATGGGAAAGGGCGCAGCGGATGGATGATGGGAAATGGTGCAGCGGATGGAGGAGCGGCAGAGGATGGGGGGGTGAGATGGGGATACCTACCTTACAGGATGGATCTAGGCAGCAGGATCACAGCAGACAGAAGAGGCAGCAGATGAAGGAGGCAACAGATCGAGGAGGGTGAGAGGGGGCAGTAGATGGAAAATGGGAGAGAGCAGGCAGCAGATCGGGGAGGGGGGCAGAGTCTGATGTGAGAGAGAGATGGCACATGTAGGGGAAGGGAGGGGGGCTTGCAGCACATGTAGGGGGAGGGAGGGGGGCTTGCAGCACATGTAGGGGGAGGGAGGGGGGCTTGCAGCACATGTAGGGGGAGGGAGGGGGGCTTGCAGCACATGTAGGGGGAGGGAGGGGGGCTTGCAGCACATGTAGGGGGAGGGAGGGGGGCTTGCAGCACATGTAGGGGAAGGGAGGGGGGCTTGCAGCACATGTAGGGGAAGGGAGGGGGGCTTGCAGCACATGTAGGGGAAGGGAGGGGGGCTTGCAGCACATGTAGGGGAAGGGAGGGGGGCTTGCAGCACATGTAGGGGGAGGGAGGGGGGCTTGCAGCACATGTAGGGGGAGGGTGGCTGGCTTGCAGCACATGTAGGGGGAGGGTGGCTTGCAGCACATGTGCTGCAAGCCAGCCACCTTCCCCCCACATGTGCTGCAAGCCAGCCACCCTCACCCACATGTGCTGCAAGCCAGCCACCCTCCCCCCACATGTGCTGCAATCCAGCCACCCTCCCCCCACGTGGGGGGAGGGTGGCTTGCAGCACATGGAGGGATAGGTGGTGTGGCGATGGAGAAGGGGCAGCCGATGACGGAGGCGGCGGCGGCGGCCGCCGCCGATCGGGGGCAGCAGCGGCTGAAAAAGGTGGGTGCGACGGCGGCGGGGAAAGTGGCGAGCATGGCGGCGGGGACGGCGGTGGATCGGGAGCGGCGGCGGGGACGGCGGTGGATCGGGAGCGGCGGCGGGGACAGCGGTGGAGCGGGAGCATGGCGGCGGGGACGGCGGTGGATCGGGAGCGGCGGCGGGGACAGCGGTGGAGCGGGAGCATGGCGGCGGAGACAGCGGTGCAGCGGGAGCATGGCGGTGGGGACGGCGGTGGATCGGGAGCGGCGGCGGGGACAGCGGTGCAGCGGGAGCATGGCGGCGGAGACAGCGGTGCAGCGGGAGCATGGCGGCGGGGACGGCGGTGGATCGGGAGCGGCGGCGGGGACAGCGGTGCAGCGGGAGCATGGCGGCGGAGACAGCGGTGCAGCGGGAGCATGGCGGCGGGGACGGCGGTGGATCGGGAGCGGCGGCGGGGACAGCGGTGCAGCGGGAGCATGGCGGCGGAGACAGCGGTGCAGCGGGAGCATGGCAGCGGGGACGGCGGTGGATCGGGAGCGGCGGCGGGGACAGCGGTGCAGCGGGAGCATGGCGGCGGAGACAGCGGTGCAGCGGGAGCATGGCGGCGGGGACGGCGGTGGATCGGGAGCGGCGGCGGGGACAGCGGTGCAGCGGGAGCATGGCGGCGGAGACAGCGGGAGCATGGCGGCGGGGACGGCGGTGGATCGGGAGCGGCGGCGGGGACAGCGCTGGAGCGGGAGCATGGCGGCGGAGACAGCGGTGCAGCGGGAGCATGGCGGCGAGGACGGCGGTGGATCGGGAGCGGCGGTGGGGACGGCGGTGCAGCGGGAGCATGGCGGCGGGGACAGCGGTGCATCGGGAGCATGGCGGCGGGGACAGCGGTGAAGCGGCAGCAGCGGCGGGGCGATCGGAGACAGCGGCGGTGAAGCGGGAGCAGCGGCGGGGCGATCGGAGACAGCGGCGGTGAAGCGGGAGCAGCGGCGGGGACAGCGGTGAAGCGGGAGCAGCGGCGGGGCGATCGGGGACAGGGGCGAGCGGCGGGGCGATCGGGGACAGGGGCGGGCGGCGGGGACAACAACTTACCGCTCTCCTCGGCTTCTAGGGACGATCACAGGCCGCAGATCCACATTGATTGGAGAGAGCGGTCACAAGACCGGTCTCTCCAATCAGAGCTGGGGGCGGGTGAAGCATCGATCACCCAGCTCCAGCCAATGGCCAGTGCTACAGCAGCACTGATCAGGGCTGGATTTCAATGTTCCAGCCATTTTCAATGGCTGGAACATTACAGTGGCTGTAATTGGCTGAGCGGCGTTCGTCAGCCAATCACAGCCTCTGTAGGTTCGGGGAGGAGGCACCACCCCTCCTGACGTCAGGCAGAGGTCCCCTCCTTCCCGAATCCACCGTTTAAGTAAATAAATTTCACTCCCCGGGGCTCCGGGACCGCGATTTCGCCAGGACGTACTGAGTACGTCATGGGTCGTTTAGCACCATGTCACCATGACGTACTCAGTACGTCCAAGGTCGTTAAGGGGTTAAAGGACCAACCCAGGAAAGGAAGACCAAGAGTCATATCCGAGTCACCAGCCTCAGAAATCGCAGGTTAACAGCAGCTCAGATTAGAGACCAGGCCAATGCCACACAGAGTTCTAGCAGCACACACATCTCTAGAACAACTGTTAAGAGGAGACTTTGTGCAGCAGGCCTTCATGGTAATATAGCTGCTAGGAAACCACTGCTAAAGAGAGGCAACAAGCAGAAGAGACTTGTTTGAGCTGAAGAACACAAGGAATGGACATTAGACCAGTGGAAATCTGTGCTTTGGTCTGAGGAGTCCAATTTTGAGATCTTTGGATCCAACCACCGTGTCTTTGTGCGACACAGAAAAGGTGAACGGATGGACTCTACATGTCTGGCTCCCACCGTGAAGCATGGAGGATGAGGTGTGAAGGTGTGGGGGTGCTTGGTGACACGGTTGGGGATTTAGTCAAAATTGAAGGCATACTGAACCAGCATGGTTACAACAGCATCTTGCAGTGGCATGCTAATCCATCCAGTTTGCGTTTAGTTGGACCATCATTTACTTTTCAACAGGACAATGACTCCAAACACACCTCAAGGCTATGTAAGGGCTATTTGACTAAGAAGGAGAGTGATGGGGTGTTACACCAGATGACCTGTCCTCCACAGTCACCAGACCTGAACCCAATCGAGATGGTTTGGTGTGATCTGGACCGCAAAGTGAAGGCAAAAGGGCCAACAAGTGCTAAGCATCTCTGGGAACTCCTTCAAGACTGTTGGAAGACCATTTCCTGTGACTACCTTTTGAAGCTCATCAAGAGAATGCCAAGAGTATGCAAAGCAGTAATCAAAGCAAAAGGTGGCTACTTTGAAGAACCTAGAATATAAGACATATTTTCAGTTGTTTCACACTTTTTTGTTAAGTATTTCATTCCACATGTGTTGATTCATAGTTTTGATGCCTTCAATGTGAATCTACAATTTTCAGAGTCCTGAAAATAATGAAAACTCTTTGAATGAGAAGGTGTGTCCAAACCTTTGGTCTGTACTGAGTGTGTGTGTGTGTGTGTGTGTGTGTGTGTGTGTGTGTCTGCTACAGGAATCCGCACCGTCGCATTTACAATCACGAAATTTTGCACAGACACCCCATGTGCCTCAGGGACTGTCATGGACTATCTTGAGAGGAAAGTTTAACCCCGCGCTTTAAAGTTGCTGTCCAAAACACCTGCCTCCATTAAAGTCAATGGAGCTGCGAGCAAAGGTTAGTAATAGCAGCTGTGAGTGGTTGCTGTAGGAACAAAATAAATTGTTAGTATAAGAAACTTATGTGAAAGGTAATAAGATGTCGGTGGGGAGACGGATAGAGAGAGAAAGACAGAAAAAGGTAGACAGAGACAGAGTAAGAGTCAGACAGGGAAAGAGACAGATGACAGAGTCTGACAGAGACAGACAGGGACAGACAGAGACAGATAGGGAAAGAGACAGAAAGGAAAAGAGAAAGAGAGAGACAGACAGTCAGAGAGACAGAGGCAGACAGAGACAGGCAGACAGGGAAAGAGACAGAGAGAGAGACAGACAGTCAAAGAGACAGAGGCAGACAGACAGGGAAAGAGACAGGCAGACAGTGAAAGAGACAGAGACAGGGAAAGAGACAAAAACAGAGAAAGAGACAAAAAACATGAAAAGACAGCGACAAGGAAAGAGACAGGGAAAGAGACAGAGACAGACGGGGAAAGATACAGAAGGGGAATGAGATAGACCTAGAGTGAGACAGACCTAGAAAGAGACCGATGGGGAAAGAGACAAGCAGGTAAAGAGAATGACAGACAGACAGAGAAAGAGAGACACAGACAGACACAGAGATAGAGAGAGACAGACAGAGAGAGAGACGGACACAGAGATAGAGAGAGACAGACAGAGAGACTGATACAGAGATAGGCAGAGAGCTAGACACAGACAGACAGAGATAGACACAGACAGACCTGGATAGAGACAGAGACACACATGGACAGAGACAGACATAGACAGACAGAAAAAGACAGAGACAGGCACACAGACAGACACAGAGACAGACAGACAGAGACAAACAGACAGATGGGGAACGAGAAAGACAGGGAATGAGACAGACAGGGAACGAGACAGACCTGGAAAGAAACAGATCGGGTAAGAGACAGGAAAAGAGACTGACAGACACAGAGATAGAGAGACACAGGCCGAGAGATAGAGACAGACGGACACAGGGATAGAGGGACAGACAGACACAGAGATAGAGACAGACAGAGAGACTGATACAGAGACAGACAGAGATAGGCACAGACAGACAGAGATTGACACAGACAGACATGGATAGAGACAGAGACACACATGGACAGAGACAGATGTAGGCGGACAGAGACAGATAGAGACAGGCACACAGACAGACAGACACACAGACAGACAGAGACAGACAGAAACAAACAGACAGAGACAATAAGACAGAGACAGACAGAGAAACAGAGACAAAAATACAGCGACTGGGACAGAGACAAAGAGACAGTTACTATCCCGGGAACGCCCGGGTACTACAGCTAGCATATTATATAATGTAGATAAATGTAAGGTCATTTACTTGATCTGAGGGAATAAAATGTACAATTATGTACTACATGGTAAAATACTTGGTAAAACTGTCACTGAAAAAGACTTAGGTGTACAGGGGGCCAGTAAACTCAACTATATATGCTCATAAGTACCATCAAACAAACAAGCAGTGTATCCACAACTGACTTCCTATATAAATATTAGACCAAAGAAAAAAATGGAAGTGATAAAGCCGCTAGAAAAACTACAATTTTATTCTCACACAATTAACAAAATGTAAATAACTAGAGTGCAAAGAGAACAAAGACACAAAAATAATAAATAGGTACACGTCAGGAAACCAATCAAATGATGTGCAAAATTAGCAGAAATGATATACTCAATATAATCAAAAAAATATGAATCTATCATGGTCATACATATGGGGAGCACTAGCTCGTGTTAATCCCAGAACACGTGGTTACACACCTCCCGAGTGGGAATATTAAAATGACCAATGTTTAGCATTCAGTCTCAGGCTAAATATGTACTGTGGCACCCAGGGGGCAGGGGAATCAGGCACGGGGTCTTGTACCTGAGTGACTTGTCACTGGGCCGGTGTGGTGACCTGGAATGTTGCGGTGGCCTGCCCGGCTTCGTGCCCCTAGGTGTACACCAATAAGGAAGGAGGATAATGGGGGTTGTAATAGGATGATTGTTGTGATGCCACCTGTGGTACACGACCAGGGTTTGGCCGCCGCTGCTGTCGCTGTACTCCAGAGCGGATGGTAATAGCAGCAAGGATGGTATCGCTCCCCAAAGGTGGAGCAGGCCCCGTGGAAATGAGGACAGTGGGGACGGCCAGTGGCACAGTGTGGTTGCGATGGCAATGACAAGGACGACACTGGGGCTGCAGTTCAAAGTTCTTTTTACTGACAGTTCGTATGATGTCTCGGTGGTGCCGCTCTTCGCCGCAATGGGCTCCAGCCAGTCTTGGGTAAATCAGTAGCAATCACCGGTGTCTGTGGAGTGTGAAACCTTCCTGCTCTGTTCTTACTTGTGGATCCCTGTGGCTTGAAGCAACTTGGGGACCCCAGTGTTCTTGTAAAGTGTCCCGTCTCGTATGCAGGTGGCGCGGATCCTCGCCGTGGGGCCTAGCTACAATCCCGACCCCGGATCCTATGTGTCACTGTGATCCGGGAAAATGGGTGGTGACTTGAGCGATGGGACTTGAAATACCCATCCTCAGCAGCTTCACCTTGGCTGGTAATCCAAAACTGAGGGCACCCCACGCTGTTATTTTAAATTAAATAAATAATTTAAAAAAAAAACACGTGGGGGTACCCCAAAATTGGATCACCAGCCCAGGTAAAGCGGACAGCTGGGGTCTGATATTCTCAGACTAGGGAAGTCCATGGTTATTGGACTCTCCCCAGCCTAAAAATAGCAGGCTGCAGCCGCCCCAGAAGTGGCGCATCCATTAGATGCGCCAATCCTGGTGCTTCACTCCAGCTCATCCCGTTGCCCTGGTGCGGTGGCAAACGGGGTAAGATATGGGTTTAATACCAGATGTGTAATGTCACTTGGCATCAAGCCCTGGGGTTCGTGATGTCAGGCGTCTATCAGATACCCGACATCACCAACCCAGTCAGTAATTAAAAAAAAATAGACGACAATCACATTTTTATTTGGAAAAATACTCCCCAAAACATTCCCTCTTTCACCAATTTATTAGAAAGAAAAACAGATCCAGGTCTGGTGTAATCCAAGGGGTTCCTATGACGATCCATACCATAGTCAATCTCCCAGTCAATGAAGAACAGAATGTTCCATATTGGCTGGGAGAGCAATTCAGTGACCTGAGCTAACATAAATAGGTCAGCCCAGGTCACTGCAGGGCATGACAAGTGCTGCTGTCAGGAGGATAGCGAGGTACATTACCTGCGGTGATCGCTGCACTCCTGATAGCAGAGCTGTCACTGCAGGGCATGACAAGTGCTGCTGTCATGAAGACAGCGAGGTACATTACCTGCGGTGATCGCTGCACTCCTGATAGCAGAGCTGTCACTGAGTTCAATGACCACCGCCTTCACAACCAAGTATCGCGGGTGCCTGTGACGTCACCACTAGTGACAGTCTCGGGCCGGCAGCAAGAGGAGATGTGACAAGCGGCGGCCATGGAGGACAGTGACAGCGCTGACGTCGGGAGGGCAGGACTTCATCACCGCAGGTAAGGAACTTCACTAACCTCCTGACGGCAGCGCCTGTCATCCCCGCGGCTGCTATCACTGCAGTGTGGGCAGCTGCGGACACCGTACAGTGCGGGCAGCTGCAGACACTGCTGAGCGGGCAGCCGCGGGGCTTGGGCTAGGGCTGGAGCTGGAGCGGGACACAGGCTGCAGCGCATCTGACGGAAGTCACACGGAATGCTTCTGTGTGGCTTTCAGGGATTTTTGCACACGTAGCCAGGGTAAACATCGGGTTACTAAGCAAAGCGCTTTGCTTGGATACCCGATATTTACCTTGGATACCAGCTTACCGCAGGCTGCCAGCGATGGCTCCCTGCACACCTAGCTGTAAAAAGCCACGCTTTTGGTGATCGAACCGTTCTCAAACGTTACTCGAACTGTCGAGCTTTTAGCAAAAGGCTCGAGTTCGTCGAACATCTTGAACACCCCCCAAAATCACTCGAACATGAAATTGGCGAACCTCGAGCCTCGAACATCGCTCATCTCTAGTCACAACTCGTGTGCAGAGATTACAACAAAGACACATCTGACTTCTCATATTCTCAGCACCACGCCCATCTATTCCCAACCTGCACAAACTCCTTTTCCTGCTCTCACCCCAATGCTGAAGCGGTGGTGCTGTATGTGTACCTATTACTGATCCTCTTATTATCCCACATGTCAACCACTGTGCCGCTTACAAAGTAAAATGCCTCCTTTGTGCCCTCTAGAAGGTAATATGGCACCAATAGTAAAAAATATTGCTGCCCTGTGCAATTGCCCTAGAATACAGTGCCCACATTTTGCCCCTTAGAAAGTGATAATGTCCCAGTGTGTTTATATCACAGTCACAACATACTGACTGTCTCTATTACAGTAATGCTTCTTAAGTGCCTACTTAACATTTATTGTCTCCTGAGTCCCCCGTATATAGTTCCCCTCTACACAGTACTCACATACAAAGCATGATAGATACACAGCTACCTATACCCAGTATAATGGGCCCCACAGTAGCCCCCTCCCACAGTTTGATGCCTCCAGTAACCCCCCATATAATGGCCCTCAGTATGTCCTCCACTTTATAATGGCCCCCATAGCTTCCCCACTGTATAATGGCTCCATAAGCCCCCATTATATCATGTCCCTCAGTAGCCCTACTTACACTTTATGATGACCCTCAGTATTTCACCCACATTGTATGGATGGCCCCAAGTATTTCTCCACACTGTAATATGGCCCTCAGTATCTCTCCACTCCGTAATATGCCCCCCAGTAATTCTTCATAGTGTAATATGGCCACAGTATTCCCCCAAGCTACATCATGGCCCCAGTATTCAACCTACACTGTATCATGGCCCACTGTATTTCCCCCACCCTATACAATGGCTCCCAGTATTTCCCTCACAGTGTAATATGGCCCCCAGTTTCCCCCACACTGAATCATGGCCCCCAGTATTCCCCCACATTGTACCATGACCCACAGTATTCCCCCCACAGTGTGATATTACCCCAGTATCCTTCCCACACTGTATCATGGCACGAATATTTTCTCCACACTATATCATGGCCCCCAGTATTGCATCCTTTCCCCACACTGTAGTATAGCCCCCAGTATTTCCTCCTTTCCCACACATTATATAATGTCCCCCAGTATTTCCCTCACACTATATAATGGCCCAAGGTATCCCCCATGAGAAAAAAAAAAGCAAAAACATCTTATACTCAGTTAGCCATGGATTCTGAGGAGTCCGCTGGCAAACAAGATCCACAGTGATGTTATTGCACTGGGGTGCGCAAAGTCACAGTGTGATTACATCTTCACACCGCTCCACGTTCCCACCTCATGCGTGGGTCACCTGCTGTTCTATAGACCACAGGCCTAAAATGACCTGCGGCCTATAGAATAAAGAGCGGTAGTGCATTCAGTGTACAGCAGCGGTTGGGCCCCTCTGATCGCAGGGCCTGTGACAACCGTACCCTTTGCTCCTCCAGTAGCTATGGTACTGTTAAGAGGGTATGGCTAGGGAGGCCTAGGGAAAAGAAAACACCACGAGTTTGGGATTTTTTTTTAGGAATATCTTTGTTTTTGCTAAATATTGCTAAATATTCTCAATATCATTTATCCTGATCGTATATGAAAATTTTGGAAGGTACTTTCAGTATATACCCAGGAAAGATTGAAAAAAAATATTTATAGGTCAATCAGCTATTATGATGTCTTTTTTTAGTAAATACTTTTATATCCTATGATATTCCAATTTTAAATCATCTTATCTTAGACCTCTGCATTGTGTCTTTCTTGTTACATAGTTACATAGTTACATAGTTACTTAGGTTGAAAAAAGACCTAGGTCCATCTAGTTCAACCTTCCTCCACCAGTTCTACATTTAGTCACTAAGTCATTCACCTTAGTAGTATATGAATAAATTGACAACTGTGTATTACCAATTGAGGATGTGAAATTACACATTGTGACACTAGCCAATTAGCGCTGATATTGCTGGTGTCACCATTGTCGCTGGTGTCACTGGGTGTCACCATTCCTTAGACAACACGAATGGTGACACCCAGTTGTCGAGTTTTACATAAATGTCAATGCACAATACAGATTTGTAAGAGAAGGTGCTCCTAAATTTGTATTCCCCACAATACAAGGATTTAGTAAAATAGATATGTCAGAAGTCAGAACAGCAGATAGGCCCTTTTTAAACAATTTGTTAAATCTTGATAGGAAAATGGTCGATAAAAAATAAAATTACGAATAGGGTGTTGTGTGTATTTATTTGTGCTTTTCTAAACTACAATTTATAGTATCTATGATGGACATATTATTTTGTTATAACATTTACCATACTGAAAAGTGAATTTCATTTTATGCAGAAAAGAGATTGTATATATCATTGACTTCGGATAATGCAATTCCACACTCCATTACGACAGAAGGCCATAGTGCCACTCAATTGCTTTGTGAGAAATCTCTATGAAGTTTCCAAAAAAGTATTATTTTATTGACCATCTTTTCTTGTGTAGTAGTTGTTTATTTTCTGCACAGTTTACAAATGGGATTTTGTTTCCTTTGAGATATGGAACATTTGAAGAGAGGAAATTATATTCTCGAGAAGGAGCTACCTGGACTTTTATGCACCATCTGCTTCTTCTTCAACTTGGGACACTTCAGACAGCTGGTACATGCAAGACAGAGGTTGGAGGTTACAATCAAAGAAAAAGAAAGAAACTATCGAATAATTCCCATTAGTACTACATTGTTATTTAGCCATGAAAGTACAAAATCAAGGAAAAGTGCTGAAGTTTGTGTCTGATGTTGAAAGCAATGGCATTGCTAGCATAAAATGTCATTTCTTTGAAGCACTAGCTTCAATAAGAAGTGCTTCATTCCTCAATCCTTTATAATGTATGTACAAAACAAAATGCAAAGTTGATTGCATGAGACATCCCCAAAGGGCAGCTTTTATCTGTATTTGACCGAATCTGTTTGAAATTGGAGGGGTAATTCTTGTGTTATAAATGTGTGTATGGGGAATTATATTTGCTGAAATGCAGACCTCCATGATATTAACAGCACTAGGAATGAAATTGTGTTGAGAACTGTGAGGCAAATCCCGGGATATGAAGATGAATTATGACTCCAGTCATAATCCCTCATCACTCCCTGGCAGTGCCCCCTCCCTTCTTGTTCTCAGTGTTCCACTTACACCTCCATGGCCATGTCCTGTGATATGGAGATGAGGTGGTGTGGGAACAATGGACACAGGATGACTCCCTGCCGTCACCCTGTAGTAGGAGCTGCTAGCTAGTTAGCAAGGCTATGGAAATAGCCAGACAGAACGACTCCAGTAAAAAATGGTTCATATCTCGCAAGCCATATTTCCGATAAATATGGCAACCATAAAAATGGTGTCTCCGCATGCGGACGATGCCGGCACACCCTTTTTATGGGAGCAGGACATTGGGAAATGCCCCAGGCGTGATATCAGCCAATGGGGAACTGGCAGACAGGTCATGAGTCCCCTCGTTCTGTGGCTAAATTCATAGCTGTCACAATGAGAGCATTGGCGTCCGCCTACGACGCTCCCAGGCAAAGTTATGGCCCATATTCCATGTTGTGGATTGTCCATAACTCAAGCCAGGGGTGGAGCAGTGCTCCCTCTGAGGTCACTAAGGTAGGAGGGGACCTGGATCTGCCCAGGTTGATAACCCTACTTCGGCCATTTTCCAGGGTTCTTTTCGCTGGGGGCACGTGTAGGAAACATCTGTGGGAAGGATCCTAGAAACCTGGGTACAGCGCCCCCCTGTGGCCAGACGCAACAAGGTAACTGCTGGAACTGTGTATGCCTGTTTGTAACCCATGCTTTGATTGTAACTGTACTCTGACATATGTATATTCTGTAGATTCCCTATTGTATATATTGTAGTTTCTAGTGTGCTTTAGGCTGATTAAATTATATAATTAATCTTGGGCTGTTCTGTTATCTCGATCTTGAATCCCACGTCTGTGTGTTCGGCTAATAGTTACCGTAAATCGGTTGGTGGCAGCGAATTGTGCCAAGGATTATTGTGGGGAGGCCAGTGAGATTCGGGGAGATTTTATATATTCCGCCCGTGGAGGTCGGGGGAATATATACCTTACTCTCACCGGGGACCCTTCAATAATCGGCATAAGTAGTATAGAGGCCTCCTTGCTTATGGTCGGGCAATTCCATAATTGGCCTGACTATAAGAGGGGCGCTAGAGAGCGCGTCACGTGCTCTGTCTGTCGGTCGGGAGGTATAAAGGAGGGGTGACCCCCACTTGTTACCCCCCGATTGTGACGTACTGGTAGCCAGCGCGGGGGATTTCTGAGTGACCCCCCCCGGTGGTTTGTGACATATTGGTGGCATAGCGGTGGGATCGAGATAATAGTGTGTGTGAGTGTGAGACCCATACTCCCAGACACTAAAGACTGCCTGCAGCAGCTGTGGCTGCTGGGGTCTTCAGACTAGCTCAACACTAGAGTGTCAGAGTGCAGATACTGTAAGGTGTGTGGAGGCATCAGGTGTCAGTTCTGTGTCAGTGACCAAAAGTCTGCAAGAATGGCTGATGGCACCAGGAGCAGAGCTATGCAACTGGCCAATGCTAAGGCAGGAGCCGAAGAGAGGGAGGACGGTGCTGTGGACAGCAATGAGGAGGTTGCCCACGAGTCCTCCAGGAGCTCGACGCCAGAAAACCGTTCTGCCGAGGACATTGCACAACCTGGCACTGCTGGACAAGATGAGGAGGAGCTCACCCAAGGTTCCTCAACGAGCCAGATGCCAGCCCTCCGCTCTGAAAGGGACAGTGAATCGCCTAGCTCTGCAGCGTGCCGCAGATCACCACGTGCCATTCCACCGAGCCTGGGAGGCTCGGATAGCCTTCTTCAAATGGCTATGGCCCTTCTCCAGGCTGGAGACCAGAAGGGCTACAAGGAACTCCTGGCAGAGCGCAGGGCAGAGCGGCAGGCAGCGCGTGACGCTGAGGCTGCGGAGCGGCACGCAGAGCGTGAGGCTGCGGAGCGAGAGCGGCAGGCAGCGCGTGAAGAGCGAGAGCGAGAGCGACAGGCAGACCGTGACTACCAGCTGCAGCTAGCTCAGCTCCGGCCCTCATCAGCCACACGTGACCTTCCAGACACCAAACTTCCAAAGGTCCGTGTTGAGGACTTCCCAGTGCTGGAGAAGGATGGAGACTTGGACTCTTTCTTGACTGCTTTTGAACGGACTTGCCTGCAGCACCATCTGGACAAGGACCAGTGGGCCAAATACCTGACCCCCCGTTTAAGGGGTAAGGCCCTGGATATCCTTGGGGACTTGCCTGCTGAGGCAGATCAGGGCTACGACACCATCAAGCGGGCCCTGATCCAACAGTACAACCTCACTCCGGAGTCCTACCGCAAGAAGTTCCGGACCCTGCAGAAGGGACCAAAGGACTCCTGGGCTGACCACCGGCGGGCACTTGCCCGAGCTGCCGACCACTGGACCCAAGGCCTGCAGCTTTCCACCGGACCGGAGATCCTGGACTTGTTCATCACGGAGCAACTCTTGTGGAACTGCCCTGAGGATCTCCGCCAGTTCATCCGAGACCAGAAGCCAAAGGGGTCCACGGCTACAGCTGCCCTTGCCGATGACTACACCAACAACCGGGCTCCTGAAGCCAGGAGAGCAGCCACCAGCAGCACCTGGAGAGGGGGTAAGATGAATTCTGCGACTGCCCCACCTGCCCCTAGACTGCAGGGGGTGTCCCCCTCAACTCCCCTCTCCAGGCCCGTGGCAGAGCCAAGACGGTGCCACCAGTGCAACCTACCTGGACACTTCAAGGCCATGTGCCCTCAGCGTCCCAAGGCCCCGGCTCCGTCCCCGTCCCAAGGGCCGCCCAAGGTGTATTGTGTGGGTGGGGGTGGTGGTAGGTCCCTGGACAGCTTCCAACCTGTCACCGTCGGCCGGTCTGTGACCATAGGACTGCGAGACAGCGCCTCGGAGGTGACTCTGGTGCGGCCTGAGATGGTGTCCCCCCAAGACTTGATCCCTGGAAAAACCCTCGCTGTCTCCGGGATTGGAGGCACTGACCCGGCGCTGCCTGTTGCTGACATTTATGTGGACTGGGGCGCAGGGCGAGGGGTGAGGGAGGTGGGGGTAACTGATCGGATCCCTGCAAACGTGCTACTTGGGACAGATTTGGGGCAGATAACCTCCCAGTTTGGGCCCCAACCAAGGGCTGAACCTTCAGCCCGTACTGACATGCCTCCGGACAATGTTAATGTGTTATCTATGAATGATGTAAGGGAGGAGGGAGTGAACTCTGATATTTCTGCTTGCATAGACACCATAGACACACACACAGCTGCAGCTGTGACAGGGGAGGGGGTCAGAGAAAGGTGTGACAATGCCTCTACAAGTAACCAGCCTGTGAGCTGGGATCTGTTGCCCTCTGCAGGGATAAGCAGAGAGCAGGGTGCTGCAGGGGGAGGACCAGTGTGTGGGGTGGGGGCTACCACAGCAAATGTGGGGTCCCCAGAGATTTCACAGCGGGGTTCTGTTGCTGCAGGAGGGGAACAGGCAGGTGAGATTGGGGCCGGTCCAGGAGCGGAAGTGCTCCCAGGTAAGATCTCGGTGCATGGTTCCCCCACAACCGGGGTGTCAGGAAGCCAGGTAGGTCTGCCTGAACCGGCGACTTGGTCAGGAACGGAGGAGGAGCAGGCACGACCCACGGTCGCAGCGGCTGTGGCCGCTGTCACCCGCAGTGGGAGTGCTGGAAGCCAAGGGGCCTCCCGGAGGTCCGATAGCTCTTCCCCTTCTGACCAAGTGGCAGCCGAGTCAGGTGGAGGCCAGGACACAGGTCCCGGGGTACTGACTGAAGATGTGACAGTCTCGTCGATTCTGGCCACATCTAGTCAGGGGTTTCAGGCAGCGTTAGAAGCTGACGACAGCCTGAAAGCTCTTAAGGAGCAGGCGGCACAGCCTCCCTCGGACTCGGACCCGGAGCGAGTGGTCTGGGACCAAGGACGGCTGTACCGGGCCACGGTCCAGCAGGGTTCACCGGAGGCGTGGCCCAGGGACCGACAGTTGGTGGTACCCTATCCGTTCCGGACGGAGTTGTTGCGGATCGCACATGAGATTCCGATGGCCGGACACCTAGGGATCGCTAAGACCAAGGCCAGGTTAAACCAGCATTTCTACTGGCCAAAAATGGGGGCCGATGTGGCTGCCTACTGCCGTTCGTGTGAAACCTGTCAGAGAGTGGGGAAGGCGGGGCCACGCCCCAAAGCCCCACTGGTATCTCTGCCAATCATCGATGAGCCTTTCAGGAGGGTGGCTGTGGATCTGGTCGGCCCGCTGGCCATCCCCAGCAGCTCCGGGAAACGCTTCATACTGACGGTAGTGGACTATGCCACCCGGTACCCAGAAGCAGTGGCCTTGTCGTCCATTCGGGCTGACAAGGTGGCCACCGCATTGCTGGAGATTTTCTCCCGAGTGGGTTTTCCCCAGGAAATGCTCACTGACCGGGGGACCCAATTCATGTCCCAGCTGATGGAGGCCCTCTGTAAGCAAGTCCAGGTGCGACATCTGGTGGCCAGCCCGTACCATCCACAGACTAATGGCCTGTGCGAGCGGTTCAATGGCACCTTAAAGCAGATGCTTAAGATGTTGGTCGACTCCCATGGGCGTGACTGGGAGCGGTATCTCCCACACCTGTTATTTGCTTACCGGGAGGTTCCACAGGCCTCAACAGGATTCTCACCGTTTGAGCTCCTGTACGGGCGACGTGTGCGGGGCCCCCTGGCTCTGGTGAAAGAGGCTTGGGAAGGGGATTTGGCCACCCCTGGAGTGTCGGTTATCGAGTATGTCATGCGCTTCCGGGACAAAATGCAGGCCTTGACGCAACTGGTACACGACAATATGGCTCAAGCCCAGGCCGATCAGAAGCGTTGGTACGACCAGAACGCTTGTGAGAGGACCTACCAAGTGGGTCAAAAGGTGTGGGTACTGGTCCCCGTACCACAGGACAAGCTTCAGGCAGCCTGGGAAGGCCCATACCTCGTGTACCAGCAGCTCAACCCTGTGACGTACCTGGTCACCCTGGACCCTGCCCGTGGAAGGCGGAAGCCCTTCCATGTGAACATGATGAAGGCACATCATGAGCGGGAGGCATGTGCGCTCCCCGTGTGCAACCTGCCCGAGGAGGGAGAAGCGGAAACCCTCTTGGATATGCTAGCCCAGGTTAGGGCAGGCGGATCCATTGAGGATGTGGAGGTTGGCCACCAGCTCTTGGAGGACCAACGGTCCCAGCTGTGGGCCACCCTACACCCCTTCCGGGGGTTGTTTACCAACCAGCCCGGAAGGACTGACTTGGCTGTCCATCACGTGGACACTGGGGATCATCCCCCGATCCGGCGTTCAGCATATCGGGTCTCCCTGGAGGTGCAGCAACACATGCGCCAGGAGATTGACGAGATGCTGAAGCTGGGGGTGATCCAGGCATCCAACAGCGCTTGGGCCTCGCCTGTAGTCCTCGTCCCTAAGAAGGACCGAACCACTCGGTTCTGCGTGGACTACAGGGGGCTCAATGCTGTCACGGTCGCCGATGCGTACCCAATGCCACGCATCGATGACCTGCTCGATCAGTTGGCCGGGGCTCAGTACCTGACCATCATGGACCTGAGCCGGGGATATTGGCAGATCCCCCTGACTCGCAAGGCCAGGGAACGCTCTGCCTTTATTACCCCATTTGGACTGTACGAGTCCACGGTGATGCCATTCGGGATGAGGAATGCCCCTGCCACTTTCCAGCGGATGGTCAACACCCTGCTCAAGGGACGTGAAGGGTACGCGGCCGCGTACCTGGATGACATTGCCGTCTTCAGTCCCACCTGGGAGGACCACCTAGAGCATCTAGCACAGGTGCTCAGGCAGGTCCACCGGGCAGGTTTGACCATCAAGCCGGGCAAGTGTCAGCTGGCCATGAGCGAGGTCCAGTACCTCGGTCACCGGGTAGGTGGGAGAACACTGAAGCCCGAGCCTGAGAAAGTGGAAGCCATCGCATCCTGGCCCACCCCCAGGACCAAGAAGCAGGTGATGTCCTTCTTGGGGACCGCTGGGTACTATAGGAGGTTTGTTCCATGCTATAGTAGCCTGGCAAAGCCCTTGACGGACCTCACCAAGAAGAAGCTGCCCTCTGCAGTCGATTGGACAATGGACTGCGAGACAGCCTTCCGGGCCCTAAAGGACGCCCTGTCCAGCCCGCCCGTGCTACAGGCAGCCGACTTCACGCGGCCGTTTGTAGTACAGACCGACGCCAGTGACTTCGGCCTCGGTGCGGTGCTCAGCCAGGTGGACTCTGCGAGCCAAGAGCACCCAGTCTTGTACCTGAGCAGGAAGCTGTTACCAAGGGAAGTTGCCTATTCCACGATGGAGAAGGAGTGCCTGGCCATAGTGTGGGCCCTGCAGCGTCTGCAACCCTATCTATACGGGCGCCACTTCATCGTGGAGACGGACCACAATCCCCTCAGCTGGTTGCACACCGTCTCTGGGACGAATGGGCGATTGTTGCGATGGAGCCTTGCGCTCCAGCAATACAACTTCACCATTCGCCACAAAAGGGGCCGTGACCACGGTAACGCAGACGGGCTGTCCCGACAAGGAGAGGTCGCGGACGGGCGCACGGGGGAACACCGGAGTGTGCTGCCCCCTAGCGCCCTCAAAAGGGGGGAGGTGTGAGGCAAATCCCGGGATATGAAGATGAATTATGACTCCAGTCATAATCCCTCATCACTCCCTGGCAGTGCCCCCTCCCTTCTTGTTCTCAGTGTTCCACTTACACCTCCATGGCCATGTCCTGTGATATGGAGATGAGGTGGTGTGGGAACAATGGACACAGGATGACTCCCTGCCGTCACCCTGTAGTAGGAGCTGCTAGCTAGTTAGCAAGGCTATGGAAATAGCCAGACAGAACGACTCCAGTAAAAAATGGTTCATATCTCGCAAGCCATATTTCCGATAAATATGGCAACCATAAAAATGGTGTCTCCGCATGCGGACGATGCCGGCACACCCTTTTTATGGGAGCAGGACATTGGGAAATGCCCCAGGCGTGATATCAGCCAATGGGGAACTGGCAGACAGGTCATGAGTCCCCTCGTTCTGTGGCTAAATTCATAGCTGTCACAATGAGAGCATTGGCGTCCGCCTACGACGCTCCCAGGCAAAGTTATGGCCCATATTCCATGTTGTGGATTGTCCATAACTCAAGCCAGGGGTGGAGCAGTGCTCCCTCTGAGGTCACTAAGGTAGGAGGGGACCTGGATCTGCCCAGGTTGATAACCCTACTTCGGCCATTTTCCAGGGTTCTTTTCGCTGGGGGCACGTGTAGGAAACATCTGTGGGAAGGATCCTAGAAACCTGGGTACAGCGCCCCCCTGTGGCCAGACGCAACAAGGTAACTGCTGGAACTGTGTATGCCTGTTTGTAACCCATGCTTTGATTGTAACTGTACTCTGACATATGTATATTCTGTAGATTCCCTATTGTATATATTGTAGTTTCTAGTGTGCTTTAGGCTGATTAAATTATATAATTAATCTTGGGCTGTTCTGTTATCTCGATCTTGAATCCCACGTCTGTGTGTTCGGCTAATAGTTACCGTAAATCGGTTGGTGGCAGCGAATTGTGCCAAGGATTATTGTGGGGAGGCCAGTGAGATTCGGGGAGATTTTATATATTCCGCCCGCGGAGGTCGGGGGAATATATACCTTACTCTCACCGGGGACCCTTCAATAATCGGCATAAGTAGTATAGCGGCCTCCTTGCTTATGGTCGGGCAATTCCATAATTGGCCTGACTATAAGAGGGGCGCTAGAGAGCGCGTCACGTGCTCTGTCTGTCGGTCGGGAGGTATAAAGGAGGGGTGACCCCCACTTGTTACCCCCCGATTGTGACGTACTGGTAGCCAGCGCGGGGGATTTCTGAGTGACCCCCCCCGGTGGTTTGTGACAAGAACATTTTTTTGCAACTGGACATTGACGATTTTTAGAGCTATAGTAGCAATTATGTATAGCAAAAAAAAAATATAAACATGAATAATAAGAAAACAAAAAGAGAAAAAAGTTTTTGTATTAATTTGTATGTACAGTACCTTGCAAAAGTATTCACCCCTCTTGGCATTTTTTGTGTTTTGCTATCTCACAACCTGTAATTTCCCTTTTTCTTGTTTTTTTTTGAGGTTTTGCATTGTTCATCTAAAGAACATGCCTACAATTCTGAACATTTGGTTTTCTTTTTATTGTGAAGCAAACAACAAATAGGAGAAAATAACTGAAAACATCAGTGTGCATAACTGTTCACCCCCCTAAAGTAAATACTTTGGGGCAATTACAGCTGCAATTTGCTTTGGATAAGGGTACCGTCACACTTTAGCGACGCTCCAGCGATCCCACCAGCGATCTGACCTGGTCAGGATCGCTGGTACGTCGCTACATGGTCGCTGGTGAGCTGTCAATCAGGCAGATCTCACCAGCGACCAGTGACCAGCCCCCAGCCCCCAGCGACGCGTGGAAGTGATGCTGTGCTTGGTAACTAAGGTAAACATCGGGTAACTAAGCGCTTGGTTACCCGATATTTACCTTGGTTACCAGCACACACCGCTTAGCGCTGGCTCCCTGCACTCCTAGCCAGGGTTAATAAGCAAACCGCTTTGCTTATTTACCCGATGTGTACTCTGGCTATGTGTGCAGGGAGCAGGGAGCCGGCACTGGCAGCCTGAGAGCCGCGGACGCTAGAAACCAAGGTAAATATCGGGTAACCATGCAAAGCACTTCACTTGGTTACCCGATATTTACCTTGGTTACAACTTACCGCAAGCTGCCAGACACCGGCTCCCTGCACATTCACATCGTTGGTCTCTCGCTGTCAAACACAGCGATGTGTGCTTCACAGCGGTAGAGCAACGTCTAAAAAATAAACCAGAGCAGTGTGTAACGAGCAGCAATTTCACAGCAGGGGCCAGATCGCTGCTCAGTGTCACACACAGCGAGATCGCTAATGAGGTCACTGGTGCGTCACAAAAACCGTGACTCAGCAGCAATCTCGCTAGCGATCTCACTATGTGAGAAGTACCCCTAAGTGTCTATGAGCTTTCCATATCTTGTCACTGGGATTTTTGCCCATTCCTCAAGGTAAAACTGCTCCAGCTGCTTAAAATTAGATGGTTTCCTCTAGTGAACAGTACTCTTCAACTCTGACCATAAATTCTCACTTCGATTAAAGTTTGGGCTTTGACTAAGCCACTTCAATACATTTACAAGTTTTGCCTTAAACCACTCGAGTGTTGCTTTGGGTCTTTGTCTTGTTGGAAGGTGAACCTCCGTACCAGTCACAAATCACAGCCATAATTAAACAGGTTTTGCACAAGAATATCCCTGTATTTCACACCATCCATCTTCCACGTGACTTGGACCATTTTCCCTGTCCCTGCTGTTGAAGAATATCTCCACAGCATGATGCTGCCACCAACATGTTTCACTGTGGGGATGGTGTTCTTGAGGTGATGAGTTGTGTTGATTTGGAGCCAGGTATAGTGTTTTTTTGCATTTTTTTATTTATTTAAGATAAACAGAAGTACAAGAATACAAAGTCACACAACCAATACAACAAGTTGTCATCAGAAGAACACACTTCTTACATAAATAACAACCAACATACTTATTTATGCTTAAAATAACAGACTTCTAACCCTCTGAAACTTTTTTTGCTTTATAAAAATTATAAATGGGAATAAAAATAAATAAGAAGAGAAAAGAAAGATAAGGGGGGGATAGGAGGGAACAGTGGCAATATAGACTATATATTTCTATACAGGAGAGAATATTCCATCTACTGAAACCAAGTATTGTGAAACCTATTATACGACTCCTGAATGGAGGAGGTGAGATCCTCCATGAACATAATCTCATTAACTTTTAATAACCATAGGGAGATAGAAGGGCAAGCAGACTTTTTCCAGACAGCAGGAACACAGGTCGGTGCCACCATAATTGGAATTTTAGTAGGAAGCATTTATAAGTGGAAGTTTGCAATTATGCAGTAGTAGTAGGGCAGGACCCATTTCACAAGAAGACATAGTGTTTACCTTGGGGCCAAAAAGTTCAATTTTAGTTTTATCTGACCACAGCAACTTCTTCCATACATTTGGGGAGTCTCCCACATGTCTTTTGGCAAAATCAAAACAAGCCTTCCAATTTTTGACTGTAAGTAAAGGCGTTTTTTCGGGTCACTCTTTCATAAAAGCCAGCTCTATGGATTGTACTGTTTACTGTGGTCGTGTGGACAGATACTCAATCCTCTCCATGGGAACTATACAGCTCTTTCAGGGTTACCTTTGGTCTCTGTGCTGCATCTCTGATTAATACCATCCTTGCTCGAGTGGCCCTCTCTTGGCAGGTTTGTTGTGGTACCATGTTTTTTCTATTTGATCAAAATGGAGCCACCCCCAGGATTTTGCTATATGAAGTAAGGCAGTGCCATACTGGCACAAGGATGCTGAATACAGGCATATCAATTGTTGAAAGATTGGATGCTTGGTTGCTGAAATATCTTAAATCAAAATTGCAGAAAAACACTGCACTTTGATTGCCACGTGCAAAAGCTAGCGGTGGGCACCACTTAAAGAAGGTGGGATCAACCAAAAAACATGCAAAGAAACATGTGACTAATTAGAAGAAGAAAGGATGGCACAAATTCGTTTGGGATCACCATATTAGATACAAAAATCCTTTACTATACACATAAGGACAACAGTGACACATATTAAAAACATTTAAAAAATGAACAAAACATTTGTTCATATGACATCAATTAGTTCTTCCACTTGCACCAAGGAAAGTAATACAATGATTGGATCACAATATTATAGTCACGATGAAAATGTAAATAGAAAAAAAAAGAGCTCAAAACTGTATCACCTAATGAAAATGAGTCACACATATGTGAATTCAGCTACAGGGTGTGAGATAGTAACTGCATGGCAACTATGAGAAAGAAAGAAAAAAAAATTATATAGTGACTTCACATGCGATATATCTGGGGCATAACCATACCAGATATCATGAGGAAATTGTGGAATGCAAAAGACCCCTATGGTATTTATAGCATAATGTATAAGCAATATATATGAAATGCTAGTTAAGGTGTCCAACCAGCATGTTATTAAATAACACTTATAAAGCATCCATGGGAGCAGAGAAAAATTGCATATATAATATCAATATAACCTGACCAATTAAGGTACTTAGTAATCAATACTATAGAAAAGGACCCCCTATGGCATCAACAGCCAAATAAACGATTGTATGCATGTAATGCGTATACCACTATAAGTTGCCCAAATGTGCTGAAAAACCAACAAATGGGAAGTATCTCATAAGGGCATAAAATAATCAGAGTCCTGCAGCAGAGATGACATAGGCAGGAAGGCTCTAGATAAGACAAAAAAAGTGATACGAGAGCTTAATGAATGGAAATTCCTGAAGCAACTTTGATTGCCAGGTGCAACAAGGGCAGGCCTTTGTGGGTCGGGTCCTTGGTATATATTCCTCCTCCTGCATCTTGTATTGCATGCCCCCTTTTCTTTATTTAAATATCACGTCACACCGCCATTGCTGCTGTTAGCGTGTAATACAAAATGCAGGAGGTGGAAAATACACCGATGATCTGACCCACAAAGGCCCGCCCCCGATGCACACGTCAATTAAAATGCAGTGCATTTCTGCAACTTTAAAGATATTTCAGCAACTATTCATCTGATCTTTCAACAAAAGGTATGCTTGGACACAGCATTCTAGTGCTAGTATGGCACTGCCTTTAGTTTATATAGCAAAATCCATCCTTGTGGTTGGTCAGCAGACATGTGCGGCTAACAGGCGCTGGTGGATTAGAGGTCCACCCGCGCCTGCTTACCATTTAGATTGCGTTTACAAGATCTGACAGCAAGATTTAAATGGTCACAATCATGGGGCACCATGGTGTTGCCATAGTAGCACGTGGTCAGCTAATGACCCTTGACATTACCATGACTTATTTCCTGTCAGAGCCAACAGAGCACAGACACTCACAGGAACAGTGCCTTTTCGCTGATCAGAGGGATGCTGCAGCATCGCTGTGATCAGCACAAGCGATTGGATGGTACAGTGAAAAAATTAAAAAGCCTAAAAGTTTAAATCACCCCTCTTTCGCCCCATTGAAATTAAAACAATATAAAATATACATATATTTGGTATCACTGTGTTCAGAAATGGGAGACCTATCAAAATATATAGTCAATTAATCTGATCAGTACATGGCGTAGCGAGAAAAAAAAAATTCAAATGCCAAAATTACGCTTTCTTGGCAATATTGAATCAAAATGCAATAACAGGTAAAACAAAACATTGCATCTATGCTAAAATGGTATAATTAAAAATGCCAACTGAAGATGCAAAAAATAAGCTGTCACTGAGCCCCAGATTCTAAAAATTAAAACACTACGGGTCTCGAAAAATGGCGACAAAAGTGCTTTTCTTTTTTTGGACAAACTTCTGAATTTTTGTTCACCAATTAGATGAAAGTAAAAGTATACATGTTTGGTATCTTTAAACTCGTACCAATGTGAGCCATCACACTGACATGTTAGTTTTACCATATAGTAAAAGTGGTAAAGACCCCCAAAACAATAGTGCACAATTGCACTTTTTTTTGCAATTTCATCACATTGGGATTTTTTTCCCTTTTTCCAGTACACTATTTGGTAAAACTAATGGATTCATTCAAAAGTACAACTCATCCAGCAAAAAAGCCCTCATATGGTAATATTGATGGAAAAATAAAGTGTTATGGCTCTTGGAAGAAGTTATGGTTCTTGGAAGGAGAGGAAAAACCAAAAACGAAAAATAAAACATTGTGGGGGGGTGTGAAGGGGTGAATGGTCCTCTGGGGATCATCAGAGATTGGGATATTTTTTTACAACCCAACACTGACTTGTTCTTCTCAACAACGTGGTCTCTGACTTGTTTGGAGATCTCCTTAGTCTTCATGGTGTTTGGTTAGTGGAACCTCTTGCTTAATAGTGTTGCAGCCTCAGTGGCCATTCAGAAAAGGTGTACCGTATATACTGACAAACTATGTGACAATTCAATTTATTTACTTTCACTAAGCATGTGACTAATGAAGGTAATTGCTTGCACCAGAAATTTGTAGGGGCTTCAAAGCAAAAGGGGGGAGTAACTATGCCCACTACAATTTTTTTATGTATTTCATCCTATAAATTTAATTTTTACCTATATTTTTTTCACTTCTCTTCATATTTAAACACAGGTTGCAATGTAACACAATAGGTAAAAAGCCAAAGGGGTGAATACTTTCCCAAGGTTCTATACATTGTAGAATTAACAGACTAGAAGTTTAAAGGTGTTTCCCAAAAATCATACATTATGCCTTTTTTTATAGGATAGGCGATAACTTGGTAATCACTGAGGGTTTAAGTGCAGTGACCCCAAGATTGAGCTTCTGGAATTTTGATAAGAGTCTTGAATGGAGGGAAAGTGCACATGCTCAGCCTCGGAGGTCAAGCATGCGCACATTTCCACCATTCAGGACGGGCTGCAGAGCCTTGTTTTCTGGATTGCTGTGGGTCCACATGGACAGACCTTCAGCAATCAGAAACATATCCCCTATTCTATGGACTGGGGATTACTTATGATTTTGGGGAATAACCTTTTAAATGAAGGATAGAAAATCAGGATGAATTTGGTGTTCATGTAGGAATTGGTTGCAATCAGCCAGCATGAATATACTGTAAATTGAAGGGTTTTTCTACTGTCATACAACCACATTTCAAGTTAGCCTACTTCACAGGCTGAGCCATAAACCTCCTGTAAACTTAGTTATCCAAGAAAAGGTAAAAAAAAAAGGAACATTTATTGCAATGGTGACGTGAGCCAGTTTAACTTATAGTGGAATGTACTTTTTCTACAAGTTTCGAAATAAAGAATATTTGACTTTAATGGAATTTCTATATTAACCTTTGATGCTCAAATATACCACACAATCATCTAGGAATTCATACAATCAACCACTGATGACTTCAACAATATAACCGGTGATTATAGATAGTGGAAAAATGTAATTTCTGTTTCCACAAAGGCAGTAGAATAAATTATGGTATGTAAATATGGCCAGTCTTCCCAGCACATCCTTAAATGTGTAAGTATCCACTTTTCTGAAATTTCTCCTGCTTCTTCATTTCCCTCTTTCATACAGAATAGTTTTTCTTTAGATTGCATTTTATGTGCATAAATATAAGTAGATAGGTACACTGGTAATCAAAATTAGAGAACAGCAAGCCCACTCTGAAGTGACCAAACCTCTCATTAGCATAAAGAATCAAGAGCCCTGGTGAGGAGCATGTTGTGTAGACAGAGGAGAAGTGGTCCACAGTTCATTTTAGTGATGAAAGCAAGTTTAATTTATTTGTTCATCAAAAAACTGGGGAAAGACTGAACTCAAAGTGTGTTAACAAGTCGGTAAAAGGTGGTGGAGGAATTTTCATGGTTTGAGGAATGTTTTTTGCAGCAGGAGTTTGATCTCTCATACAGCTACATGGCAGAGTGAATGCAAGTGTGTATCAGAACCTTCAACAACACGTGGTTCCTTACTTACGTTCATCACTCAATCAGCCAGCAATTTTCACGCAGGACAATGCCCCCTGTCACACAGCAAAACGGGTAAAGCAGTTCCTTGAAACAGAAAACATTGAAACAATAAAATGGCCAGCCCAGAATCCTGATCTAAACCCAATAGAAAAACTGTGAAAAAGTCTTGGTGACAAAGTTATGGCCAAAAACCCCACAACAGTCAAAGAACTGAAGCAGTA
The DNA here is from genome assembly GCF_048569485.1 of Anomaloglossus baeobatrachus. NCBI lineage: Eukaryota > Metazoa > Chordata > Amphibia > Anura > Aromobatidae > Anomaloglossus > Anomaloglossus baeobatrachus. Next base: position 630,263,588 of record NC_134354.1, read on the forward strand.
TGAGAGACTAGTGATGTCCTGTGGCCGCAGATGTGCTGAAGATATTCAAAGCAAAGGCCTATACACTTCCGACTGATTGGTGACTGTTGTGACCATCAGAAAATTTAGTTATCTTTCTCTGTGCTACAATCATTGATGTTCTTGTTGAGGAGAGCCATTGGATCAAATACTTAATTAACCTCTGGACATAGAGGACTGTGGGAAGTTTGTTTAATGAAATTGATTCTCTATACATAAGCTAGTATTCAGAGATATCCAAGATGGCCCCCGATGACATCATAGACCTGCCCATCAGCATCTCCGCAGATCTACCCAGATGACATCATAGACGTGCCCATTAGCATCATTGCAGATCCGCCCAGATGACATCATAGACCTGCCCATCAGCATCACCGCAGATCCACCCATTGGTTAACCCATGGACTGTCCCACTGACCAATGGGCATAACCCAAAATACCCCTACCCCTAGCCTATATAAGATACCGCATGTCTAGTAAATGCTCTCTGTCTCACTGTTGGGCCAACCCGTGATCAAGAAGAGATTACACATCTGACTTTGTCTGGTGTTAATCCCTTAAGCATGCACTTGATCCACACCAATTAAAATCAGGAGCAGGCAACTAGTGAACTCTGGTTAAGAGTTCACTCTAATATTCTCTAATTATGATCATCACGTTTTGAGCAAAATAAAGGTTTTATGTGGATAAACTTTGGATCTTTTGTAAAACACTGTTCTAGTGGCATGGTGTACCCTGTTACATCTCGTGGCTCTCCTGAGGCAGTCTCCCATTCCTTGCCTGCCACGAGCACTCCTGCTCAGCAGCGCCGAAGGTCTGCCAGACTGCGCAGTGTGCAGGAGATACCTTCTCAGAGAGGCAGCAGAAGGGTGACACCTAGTGGTTCTCCTGTTACAAGGAATGAAGCGGTCTCCCATTCCTGGCCTGCCGCAGACTCTCCTGCTCAGCGGCCCCGAAGGTCTGCGAGGCTGCGCAATGTGCAGAGGTTTACTGCTCAGGGAAGCAGTGAGATTCCCGTTATCTCTCCACATTGTGAGACCGAGGATCCCGCCTCTATTTCCCAGAGGCAGGAGGGTGAGCATGTGCAATGCGTGGTGGGTCCTGATTCGCTCACTGACGTCACACGGCTTGATGACAAGGCTGGTGACGTGGTGAATCCTGACTGGCCAGGCTGGGACGTCGTGGACCCTGATTGGGTCAAGTCCGTCATCTCCGCCTCGCGCCCGCCCTCGGGTGGAGCTGCACCTCCTTAAAAGCTCCCCCTGCCATCATGGCGGCGCGCGACCGTCCTTCTACGTTTGGATGTCTGGCAGCGTGCTGCCACGCCACTGCTCAGGCATTACTGTCTCTTGTGGGCTTGGCCCTTGCTGCTCCGGCAGTACCTCGTTTGCAGGCCGTGTTCCTGCCTTGCTGCTCCGGCAGTACCCCCGTCAACAGGCCGTGTTCCGGTCCCAGGTGAGCTCCTCAAGTCTCCATTGGACTCACCTGGTTATTGAAAGCACACGTGCGTGGGCACCTCTGTGCTACCCTCGTGCCATATTCTCGTGACTTCCACTGGCACACGTGCGTGGGCACCTCTGTGCTTCCCCGTGCAACAGGTACACCGAGCCGTGAGATCTGTGCCATACAACCCTCACGGGTTAGGGCAGATCGGTGTACATAGATCGTCTGTGACATTCCAGACGATCGCTAGCAGCAACCCGCTCACTCTTCACCCACCATAGCGGCGGTCCCTTACACCGCACAGTGGACCTTGACCGGCGGAAGCAGTCCATTTCCCATCTTGGCACGCTTCCCCGGGTCCCCCTCGTAACATTACGGTCGCGCCAAAGGTCTGGCTATGGCTGAAGAGCAGCAGCAGTTGCTGCGTTATGTGCAGCAGTTAGAGTCACGATTGGCAGCAGTGGAGCAGTCTTCCTCCGATAAGACTACTCTGACGACAGTCGCCACCCAGGCGGCTACCCAGGCTGTGCTATTGGGCGGAAGGTCTCCTCGCCTTGCGCTTCCAGAGCGCTTTAGCGGCAACAGCTCTGAGTGCCGTGGTTTTATAAACCAGGTTACCACCTACTTAGAGCTGTCCGCGACTCTTTACGCTACCGAGAAGGTGAAGGTAGCCTTCGTCCAGTCCCTGCTCACAGGGAGAGCGCTGAAGTGGTCCACACCGTTGTGGGAGCGCGGAGATCGTGTGGTGAATAACTTAGCAGCTTATCTTGGGGCCATGAGAATGGTGTTCCTCGGGTCTCAAGTCACCCACGATTCCGCGCTGCGCCTCCTACGACTTCGGCAAGGGTCTGCTTCAGTCGGGGACTTTGCTGTACACTTTAGGACACTGGCCGCAGAGCTGGACTGGCCGGATAAGGTCCTTGTCCCTGTGTTTTGGGAGGGCCTGGCAGGGTTTGTCAAAGACGCACTGGCCACACGTGAGGTGCCTGCCACTTTAGAGTCCTTGATTCAGGTTGCCTCTCGCATAGACATCCGCCAGGCGGAGCGAAGGCTCGAGGTCTCTTCAGCACCCACGTCTTCTCGGCCTAAAAAGCGTCTGACTCCCGTCTTCCATCAGACAGGTCCCCCAGCCAGTCCTGTAGGCGACTCCGTGGAGTCAATGGAGGTGTCCAAGGTGGTCTCCTCTGCCCCAGGTTCTCGGTCTTGTGTCATCTGCTTTTCCTGTGGGCAGAGGGGACACATAGCTACCCTATGTCCCAAACCGTCGGGAAAAGACAGCGTCTAGTTTCTATCAGAGGGGGGACTCTAGACGCTACTTCTCCCTCTAGGTTGACTATCAGTGCCCAGTTGCAGTTCGGCACTACTCTCTTCTCTGCCCTGGCTTGCTTGGACTCAGGCGCTGAAGGCAATTTCATCTCGACCTCCCTGGCAACCCGATACTCAGTTCCCCTGGTTCTGTTGCCCAAGCCACTCAGGGTCCGGGTAGTCGACGGGTCCATACTACTCGATCCTATCACCCAGATCACCATCCCTCTCAGGATGGATGTACCACCGGGACACCATGAGCAGGTGTCCTTCCTGGTGCTTCCAGGGGGGACGGATGAGATCCTACTGGGCCTTCCCTGGTTGAGACAGCATGCTCCTATACTCAACTGGGCAACAGGGGAGATCTCATCCTGGGCAGGATCCTGTAGAGAGCACCTCGTGACTACCGAACCACCCGCTACCATTAGGTCGGTTGGGTCCTCAGGGAATACTGAGGGGCCGGGTTTACCGACACCTTATGAGGCCTACAGGGATGTCTTTTCCAAAAGGGCCGCAGATACTCTTCCTCCCCACCGGCCATATGATTGCCGAATAGACCTGAAGCCAGGCTCCGAGCCCCCTAGGGGCAGAGTGTATCCACTCTCTGCTCCAGAGACGGAGGCTATGTCCAAATATATTCAGGACAGCCTGGCGAAGGGGTTCATTCGCAAGTCTATTTCACCGGCTGGTGCAGGGTTCTTTTTTGTGCAGAAGAAGGAAGGGGATCTGCGCCCCTGTATCGATTACAGGGGATTAAATGCAATCACAATCAAGAACAAATACCCTTTGCCCCTCATTACTGAGCTATTTGATCTATTCCGCGGGGCAAAGGTCTTCACGAAGCTGGATCTACGCGGGGCGTATAATCTAGTGCGAGTCCGAAAGGGCGATGAGTGGAAGACCGCCTTTAACACCAGGGACGGTCACTACGAGTATCTAGTAATGCCCTTTCGACTCTGCAATGCCCCCGCTGTATTTCAAGACTTTGTGAATGACATTTTCCGGGATTTGTATCTTTCCGTGGTTGCATACCTGGATGACATTCTTATCTTCTCCCCCGATCTTACCACCCATCGGAGGGATGTCATCCGAGTACTTAAGAGGCTCCGCACCCATTCGTTATATGCTAAGCTGGAAAAGTGTGTTTTTGAACAGGAATCCTTGCCGTTCCTGGGGTACATAGTGTCCAGTCAGGGGTTAGCAATGGATCCGGGGAAGTTGGAGACAGTGATGAACTGGCCTGAGCCCCGCTCGCTGAAGGCGATCCAGCGATTCTTGGGGTTTATCAATTATTATCGCCAGTTCATTCCCAACTTCTCGACGGTGGCAGCACCCATCATTGCCCTTACCCGCAAGGGCGCTAATCCCAAAGCATGGACACGGGAAACGGTAGAGGCATTTCACACTCTCAAAACTCACTTCTCCAGAGCTCCCATCCTTCATCGTCCAGACATCTCCAAACCCTTCCTACTGGAGGTAGACGCCTCTTCGGTCGGTGCAGGTGCAGTCCTGTACCAGAAAAACGAACGAGGAAGGAAACATCCGTGTTTCTTTTTCTCCAAGACCTTTTCTCCGGCCGAGAGGAACTACTCCATAGGGGATAGGGAGTTACTGGCGATGAAACTAGCATTCCAGGAATGGCGGCATCTCCTGGAGGGTGCGAAGCATCCATTTGAGGTTTTTTCTGACCACAAAAACCTCACATACCTCCAGACAGCACAACGCCTGAACCCAAGGCAGGCCCGTTGGTCTTTATTCTTCTCCCGGTTCCGCTTTATTATCCGCCACCTGGCCGGTGAGAAGAACGTACGGGCCGATGCCTTGTCACGTTGTATGGTTGTGTTGGAGGAGGACGAGGAGGAGCCTCGTCTTATACTACCCCCGGACAGCTTGAGGATGGTCACTCCCACTTCTTTGGACCAGGTGCCACCTGGCAAAACCCTCGTTCCCCCTGAACTACGGAACGAGGTGCTATCGTGGGCCCATGCCTCCAAGGTCGGGGGTCACTTCGGGGTCAAAAGGACCAGAGACCTGGTGACCAGGCATTATTGGTGGCCGAGACTACCCCAGGACATACAGGAATATGTGGGAGCCTGTATGTCGTGTGCTCGGAATAAGCCGTCCCGGCAGAGACCGGCAGGTCTTCTTCACCCACTGCCAGTGCCGGATCGTCCCTGGGAAGTGGTGGGGATAGACTTCCTGGGAGATCTGCCCAAGTCAGCAGGGCACAGGGTCGTATGGGTCATCACGGACCACTTCTCTAAAATGGTCCACTTAGTGCCTCTCCCACGACTCCCGACGTCACGTGCTCTCGCCACCTTGTTCATTCGGCATGTATTTAGGTTGCATGGCATGCCTGACAAGGTGGTGAGCGACCGGGGTCCCCAGTTCGCGTCTCGCTTCTGGAGAGAGCTCTGTAAGCTCCTGCAGATAGAGCTGAACATCTCCTCCGCATACCATCCCGAGACCAATGGACTAGTGGAGAGGACTAATCAGACCTTGGTAACTTACCTCCGCCATTTTATATCCGCGCACCACGACAACTGGGCTAACCTCCTTCCTTGGGCCGAATTTGCCATTAACAATTCGGTCCATGAATCCTCTGGCCAGACTCCGTTCCTACTCAATAACGGACAACATCCCAGAATCCCGGTTCCGAAGCCCATTACGTCACCCGATACTAGAGTGGAGGATTGGGCGACCAAGGCCCGGGAGATCTGGGATGACACCCAAGAGGCTCTTAAAAGGGCTAAAGACCGGATGGTGACAACGGCTGATGTTCGCCGCCGCCCTGCACCATCCTTCGCCCCTGGTGACCTAGTATGGCTGTCCTCTAAGAATGTTAACCTACGGGTACAGGCAGCCAAATTCGCCCCTAGGTATCTGGGTCCATTTAACGTACTACAGCAGGTAAACCCAGTGGCATATCGACTCCAGCTCCCTCCACGCTGGGCTATAGCCAACACCTTTCACGTGTCCCTCCTGAAACCCGTACGACTTAATAAATTCTCGGGGTCCCTGCCGGCTCAAACCGACTCCCCGTCCGACGACCCTGAGGTGGCAAAACTTGTGGAGACAAAAGTCATACAGGGCAAGAGGTACTACCTCGTGGAGTGGGCCGGCCGTGGTCCGGAGCATAGATCCTGGGAGTTGGAGGATCATATCCGCGCCCCGGGTTTGATAGCGGCCTTCGAGCACGGACAGGGGGGGGCCTAGACGGGGGGGTAATGTTACATCTCGTGGCTCTCCTGAGGCAAGGACTGAGGCAGTCTCCCATTCCTTGCCTGCCACGAGCACTCCTGCTCAGCAGCGCCAAAGGTCTGCCAGACTGCGCAGTGTGCAGGAGATACCTTCTCAGAGAGGCAGCAGAAGGGTGACACCTAGTGGTTCTCCTGTTACAAGGAGTGAAGCGGTCTCCCATTCCTGGCCTGCCGCAGACTCTCCTGCTCAGCGGCCCCAAAGGTCTGCGAGGCTGCGCAATGTGCAGAGGTTTACTGCTCAGGGAAGCAGTGAGATTCCCGTTATCTCTCCACATTGTGAGACCGAGGATCCCGCCTCTATTTCCCAGAGGCAGGAGGGTGAGCATGTGCAATGCGTGGTGGGTCCTGATTCGCTCACTGACGTCACACGGCTTGATGACAAGGCTGGTGACGTGGTGAATCCTGACTGGCCAGGCTGGGACGTCGTGGACCCTGATTGGGTCAAGTCCGTCATCTCCGCCTCGCGCCCGCCCTCGGGTGGAGCTGCACCTCCTTAAAAGCTCCCCCTGCCATCATGGCGGCGCGCGACCGTCCTTCTATGTTTGGATGTCTGGCAGCGTGCTGCCACGCCACTGCTCAGGCATTACTGTCTCTTGTGGGCTTGGCCCTTGCTGCTCCGGCAGTACCTCGTTTGCAACCCGCTCACTCTTCACCCACCATAGCGGCGGTCCCTTACACCGCACAGTGGTCCTTGACCGGCGGAAGCAGTCCATTTCCCATCTTGGCACGCTTCCCCGGGTCCCCCTCGTAACAGTACCCTATACAAAAAAACCTTCAAATGTTGATCAATGTAGATTGCATAATTAATGAAAACAGCAAATGATCATACATGTGTTCATTGATCAGTGGGTTGAACAATGCATTAGTCCATGAGCTGATTGGTGGGTGTCATCATAGGTGGGTATATGACATCATCGGGGTGGATCTATGATGTCATTGGAATGGATCTGCGGTGATGCTGATGGGCGGGTCTATGACATCATCAGAGGTGATGGTCCATGAGGCATCTGTGGGGTGGTCCTCTAGGTTGGCCAGTGGGTCTTTCCTTATATGGTGATATTCTTACATCTGGACATCCCTTGCATACCAAAGCAAAGTGTGGAGAACAGGAGATGGTGGCCATCTTTAGATGTGAGCAGACTTATTGTAAGGTGAAATGATTTCAAAGGACATCTTTCCACAATCCCTTACGGCGCTAGGTTAATTAGGTATTTGATCCAATGGCTCTCCTCAACAGCAGAAAACAACATTTTTTGCCAAGAGATGCAGATATGGTGCTGAAATTTATACACCATAATTCCTGCACTAATACTTCATAGCAAACCACAAAAAAGGGGGGTTAGACAGCATAGGGACACCAGTATGTGTTACAGATATTTATATTCTAATTGGAGTTTAGGAATTACAGCTCTTTAATATATACCTGCCACATTTTCAAGTGACCAAAGGTAATTGGACAATTTATTTTAAAAGCTCTTTAATGGGCTTCATGAGATATTGCCCCATTAATCCATGATCAATTAAGCAGGTAAAAGTTCGGGATATGATTCCAGGAGTTTAATTTGCATTTGGATGTTGCTGGGAATCTACAACATGCAGTCAGTGGAAGAGAAATAGTCCATCATTAGGCTGAAAAAAAGAAGAAATCCATCAGAGAGATAGCAAAGATATTAGGAGTGGCCAAATCAACAGTTTGGTACATTAAAAAAAAGAGCACACTGGTGAGCTTGGCAACTCAAAAAGGAAAGGCCAAAACCTCAGCCTATAGTTTTGAGTGGAGGCTGGCCTGACAATGGAGGGAGGTGTCGTCATTATTATTAGGTTGGGTAAGCCAGAATCTGTGGGATTATAAAGGGTAGATGGGTTGGGGTTTGGCATTATCCTGCTCTCAGGGGTAGCACCTTTTTTTCACTTCAGAATGGCGTCCATTGATGAGCTGTTTTTGACACTTGAGGGCCGCAGCCAGCATTCATCCATCCAGGTGGCTAGAGTAGCAAATTCCAGGATTTTTGGCAGGGAAGAGCGGATGGCAGCGACGTCTTGCTGCTTGAGTGGTGTCCCCAAATGTCACTACCTACAAGCTGATTGTCTCCGGACCTCGCTCCCTGGATTCAGCATTGGCGCAGATGCCCCTCTATGGACTCTATACACTGGGTGCTGTCAAACAAATGAGTGAGTAGGCCCTGACCTGGGAAGAGTCCACATGCACGGCAGAGTCCTACGGCAGTTAGTAGGTCTCTGCTCCAGACGGGGGGGCCTGCTGCCACCCTTTATTCTTATATCACGGAGGGTCGTTATTGCAATTCTTCGGTCTTGCAGCCCACTTTATCTTTTTCGCATGATGGCCAGATGTCCCAGGCTGCTTATTAAATGGACAATGGGCTGTTCTCAGCAGGGCCAGCTGGTTCAGCCTTGTCATCCGTCCTGGCAACTAACCCTGGCATGTTACCGCCTTCAAGGGCCCAGGAAACTGCGACCCCTCTACCTTCACTATTCATCTCCCAGTTATTGGATGCTGCATCAGGAAGAACCATGAGAAACAATGGCAGGGATGTGCATTTGGATTTAAGATATCTAGGTGGTGGAATTACAGCTCCTACGCAGTCTGATGAGTATCACTCTACACTGTGTTCCACCTACTTTTATATCTCAGGGTGTAGCATGTAGCCAAGTGCTGAGTTTGAAGGATTTAACACAGGTGGTTGGGTGAAGAACACATTAATTTAGATAAAAGCAAGAAGGAAAATAGCAAAAAAAAAGAGGATAAGGATAAGCACAGATGGCACTTGATTCCTCAGACTTTTACCTCCTGGCTTCAGGTCTTTGCAATTTTGGTATGACACGCAGTTTTATCAGTGGAAAGCTATTTGCCCCACAATACGATAGGATCAAAAGTATATTGGCCTCTGGTTATGTGTGATGGCTCATACTAGATATGAGCATTCCTTTCAAGTCGGGACCAGTTTTGCTGGCCAGTCAGGTAGCTAGTCAGGAAATTAGGTATTGGGAAGTCAATCAGGGCAATCGTTGCCTTAAAATCTGGGTTTGTGTTGGCAAATTAATGAAAGACAGTGCAAATTTGAGGCCAACTGTAAATTTCAGCACCTCTGCTCACATTGCAGTGGTCGCCCACATGGTACCACTGGATGTTTCAGGAGAAATAAAGCAAAAGTAGTTACCAATAATGCCCAAGGGAGTGGTGTCGGTGAAACTAACAGTGATGCTCCCTTTCCTAAGTACCTTTCCCAATAGAGGAAAGGCGTAGTTGTTGGCAGCAGGTTTTAATGAGGATTTTAAAATCCTCCCTCCCCTTCGTTTAAAATCAATTGCGTTTTTAAGACCCTCTGCTAATCAGTATTCAGCAGTGGTCTCTGGGAAGTTAGGGGAGTTGCTTCCAAATTAGGATCAATTGTTTTGGCCTAATTTCTGCAGGTGCTCGATTGAGGTTTTTAGCACCATAAATATATGAAAAAGAAAATGTCCATCACACTGAAAGTAAAACTAAGGAGCAATAAAATTAGGGTTAGTTCAAAAGTGACTTACTTAATTGTAGGTGGTAGTACATACACATCGACTTACCCTATTTATCATTGGTGCTCCACCAGTGATCCTCCAAGTACAGTATAATTAAAAGACATAGTTACTAGAAATAAAAAATTACAATAAAAGTTCTTGTTATGCGTTTTGGGGTTAACGACTCCTCCTTTCCGCAGACATATACAAATAGTATAAATTTTAAGTAGGCTTACAAATAGTATAAATAATATAAGTAGGCTTACAAATAGTATACATTTTAGTCAGTCTCAACTTTTCATAATTTTAACTGTATACATTATTAAATTTGACTTCTTCAGGCTGATATACTTACTTTTAAAACCTGCTAGAATGGAAATATAACTATTTTAGAATGTTTTCCCACCTGACATTAGAATGAGCAATTTAGGAGTCCAGAACACAAAAATAGTGCTAGACCCTTAAAATGCTCATTTTAAGATCAGGATTATTTATACAAGCATTCTGTCATGGATTTTCAATTCAAACATGTCAACTTCATCAGGTCTAAGAAATCTATTTTATAAAAGATTCAGTTTGTACTGAGAAATCTTGGTATAGAAATAAACATAATGATATAAAATACTACATCCAAATATGACTTCAATATGACTTTAATACATGTGGATTACATGGTGCAAGGCCTAAACCAAGAAGCTTCATGTATATCATAGAATGGCATTCTGAATGTTCAGACTCCTACCAGGAAAATGAAGGCTTACAGTTCAGCAAAACAATGTAGCTTGAAATGTTATTATACTCGCCTTACAATGCATTTAGCCAGTGCATTTCTCACATTTGATTTCTTTTTATAGGCATTCCTGTGGTGGAGTGTGGGGGGAAATTGAATTGAGCCCCCTGGGAATTTCAAGCAGCTGGGCTTTAACCTAGCCCTGCAAAAAGCCAGCAACAATATGTAAAGGCTGGGCTCGGTTTCTGTATGTTTCTGCTTTTTACAGGATAAGAAAAATAAAGTTGTAGGTAAAAACACATATAATCTTCAAGCTGGCAAAGTAAAATTGAGTTGATATTGTATTTCTGACCTTTCTCTCCATAAACGAAAATGTTCTGAACAATTCCCCTACACGGGCAAACAAATGCAGTTTCTGCTCAACACATAAGTCCTACAAATGACGCTTAAAGAGGTATTCCCATCTCTAAGATCCTATCCCAATATGTAGTAGGTGTAATAATAATAATAATAATAATAATAATAATTAGTAAATACCTCCAATAGGTATAGCTAATATTATAGCTTAGGTATCTATGGTTACGACCATGAGCAACTTACTGTCACTATATTGGTGGTCGTAACTATGGGTACCTAAGCTACTTCAGTGTCCTGAACATGAGATAAAAGACATATGTACAGCAGCATGCAAAAGTTCAAAATTACTGTTGCTGTGAACAATTATGCAAGTTGAAGAAGAAACGATCTCTAAAAGGCATAACTTAAAGATGACACATTTCCTTTATATTTTAGGCAAAAAAAATAATCATATTTTACACTTTAAAAATTACAAAAAGGAAAATAGTTAGATGCAAACTTTTGGACACTCTGGAGATTTGTGCGCTCAGATAAGTTTGACCAAGGTTCCAGACCTTAATTAGCCTCTTCTGGTTATGGCTTGTTCAAAATCATTGTTAGGAAAGGCCCGGAGATGCAAATTTCACAGCTTTATAAAAACCTACTCTCCACCAGCAGCCATGGGTTCTTCTAAGCAGCTGCCTACAACTCTGAAAACTAAAATGGTTGAGACCCACAAAGCAGGAGAAGGCTATAAGGAGATAGCAAATCATTTTTAAGTTGCTTTTTCTTCAGGTTGAAATGTGATTAAGAAATGTCAGTTAACAGGAACAGTGATGGTCCAGATAAGGTCTGGGAGACCAAGCAAAATTTCTGAGAGCTGCTCATAGGATTGCTAGAGAGGCAAATCAGGACCCCCCGCTTGACTGCAAAAGACCTTCATGAAGATTTAGCAGACTCTGGAGTTGTAGTACGTTCTACTGTTCAGAGACTCCGGCAGAAATATGGACTTCATGGAAGAGTCATCAGAAGAAAACCTCTCCTGCGTCCTTACCATAAAATTCAGCGTCAGAAGTATGCAAAAGAACATTCAAACAAACCTGATGCATTTTGGAAACAAGTCCAGTGGACCAAGAGGTTAAAATAGAACTCTGTGGCCACAATAATCAACGGTATATGTGCAGGAAAAAGCGCACAGAATTTCAGGAAAAGAATATATCGCCAACCATTAACCCCTTCACCCCAGGGCGATTTTCTGTTTTTCGGGTTTTTTTTGCTTTTTTTTGCTCCCCCTTTTCCTAGAGCAGTAATTTTTTTATTTTTCAGTACTCTTGCCATATAAGGGCTTGTTTTTTGCAGAACGAGTTGTACTTTTAATTGAAATCATACGTTTTACCATATAATGTACTGGAAAATAGCAAAAAATTGCAAAAACAGTGTGATTGCACGATTGTGTTGCGGATATTTTATTCACCATGTTCAATATATGGTAAAAGTGATGTGTCAGTGTGATGCCTCAGGTTGGTATGAGTTCTTAGACATCAAACATGTAAAAGTTTACTTTTATCTAAAGGGTTAAAAACAATTCAGAAATTTCTCCAAAAAAGTGGCACATTTTCTGAACTGTAGAATTTTCATTTTTCAGGATATGGAGCTCAGTAACAACTTTTTTTTGCGTCTCGGGCTGCATTTGATCGCCTGTTATTACATTTTGTGCAAAATTTGCAACAACCAGAAAACTTAATTTTGGCGTTTGGAATTGTTCTGCTGCTACGCTGTTTACTGATCAGATTAATTGATTTTATATCTTTTCATAGACCAGACATTTCTGAACACAGCAATACCAAATATATGTATTTATTTTAATTTTTTTTAACCCTTTAATTTTCAATGGGGCATGATTTGAACTTTTAGGTTTTCTTATTTTTTAAAAAAAAATTTAATTTTTTTTTTACTTTTTTTAATGTTACTAGTCTCCCTACGGGGCTATAAGGATCAGCAGTCTGTTCTCTGATTCATTTCTACTGATCAGAGCAGCATTGCTCTGATCAAGAAAATACTGCGTTTTTGTTACAGTTGCTGCTCTGTCGGCTGTAACAGGAACTACATCATGATAGAGACAGGAGTCATCAAATGACCCTATGCTACCATGGCAACCATCAGCTCCCCGTCATCACAGCATGGGGTCTCCGATGGCACGATGGAAAGGCACGCTCCCCGCTGCAGCGCTTTATCTCATGCTGTGGTATATTGACAGCACGAGTTAAGGGGTTAACAGGCGCGGTTGAATCCCGGATCTACCTGCGCCTGTGAGGCACACATGTCTGCTTTTCAAATGAGCAAACATCTGCAGAGATCACTTCTGTCTCATTGCAGCAGCTAGTGGTGATCACCCCTTCATGATTTAGGACATACCGGTACATCCTAGGTCGTGAAGGAGTTAAGGCTGCTTTACATGTGTCGATTTTTCATGCGATCACATTTGCGATCACACCCGCCCCCATCGTTTGTGCGGCACGGACAATTTTTTGCCCGTGTCGCACAATGCTGTAACCCCCCGTCCCATGTACTTCCTGAAGGGGGAGGGACGTCACAGCGGCCGGCCAATAGAAGCGGAGGGGCGGAGATTGAGCGGGACGTAAACATCCCGCCCACCTCCTTTCAGCATTGCCGGCGGGACACAGGTAAGCTGTGTTCATCGGTGTCACACGGAGCGATGTGTGCTGCCACGGGAACATTGAAAAACCGGACGTTCGATTTTTAGAAAATGAGCGCCGTGTCAATGATGAATGAGAAGGTGAGTATTTCTGCTCGTTCACCGTCGCACTTACGACGTGACCCCGCCGACATCTCGTTAGATATATTGTAGCGTGTAAAGCCTGCTTTAAGCATGGGGATGGATCAATCATGCCTTGGGGTTTTGATGCAGCCAATGGCTTGGAGAACATTTCATGGATAGAGGGAAGAATGGATTCAATGAAATTTCAACAAATTCTTGATGCAAGCACCATCTGTAAAAATGCTGAAGTTTAAAAGAGGGTGGCTTCTACAATTGGAAAATGATCCAAAACACACACTAAAATCCACAATAGACTACCTCAAAAGGTTCAAGCTGAAGGTTTTACAATGGCCCTCACAGTCCCCTGATCTGAACATCATTGAAAATCTGTGGCGAGACCTCAAAAGAGCAGTGAATGCAAGATGAGGAATCTCACATAACTGGAAGACTTTTCCAAGGAAGAATGGATGACAATCCCTCACACAAGAACTGAAAGACTCTTGGCTGGCTACAAAAAGCATTTACAAGCTGTGATACTTGCCAAAAAGGGTGCTATTAGGTACTAACAAATTCAGGTTGCCTAAACTTTTGCATCTGCCCATTTCCATTTTTTGTTAATTTAGAAATGTAAAAGATGAAAATATATATATTTTTTTACCTAAAATACAAAGGAAATGTGTCATCTTTAACTTTATGCCTTTTAGATGTCATTTCATCTTCAACTTGCCTAACTGTTCACAATAACATTAATTTTGACCTGGGGTGCCTCTGTTTGCATGCCACTGTAGCTAAGCAGGAGAACTTCACTACATTTCTAATTAGAGCTATTTGCTAATATTATTATTATTATTATTATTATTATTATTATTATTATTACTACACCTACTACATATAGAGATAAGATCTTGGTGTTGGGAATAACCCTTTGTCCTATATCTCATGGTTATAGTTATTTATATTGTATTATGCAGGCTATAATTGATTTTAACATCAGCAGTGTAACAATAAGGAATAAGAGAATTGAGAAGTCTTAAGTCCTCAATTCCAGGGGTGGGATTCAAATTTGTAACAACAGGCTCTCTGTAAACCCCTCCCATTTGAAAACCACACCCATTATGTAACCACACCCATTTTGTTAGCCACACCCATTTTCACACACTTTCCCCAACCAAAAAATACAAGTAATTTAAAGTAAAATATCTTTCCCCTTCTTACCCTCCTATACCTTCAGTCTCCTGTCCAGTACCAGTTGTTCCAGTCACTGTCAGTCATATTGTATTAAACGTTTTTTCTACAATTTTTAAAAATTATTACTAAAGGAGCCCTGCTAAAATTGGAACGGATGACCTTCAACATACAAATCTCATCCCATGTGTCTGCTTTTCCAGTGCAGATCCCACCCCATGTGGCTCCTTGCCCCCTACAGATCCCATCCCATATGGTCTCTTTCCCCTGCAGGTCCCATCCCATGTGACTTCTTTCCCCCTACAGATCCTATCCCATGTGGTCTCTTTCCCTTGCAGATCCCATCCCATTATGGCCTCTTTCCCTTGCAGATCCCATCCCATTATGGCCTCTTTCCCTTGCAGATCCCATCCCATTATGGCCTCTTTCCCTTGCAGATCCCATCCCATTATGGCCTCTTTCCCCTGCAGATCCCATCCCATTATGGCCTCTTTCCCCTGCAGATCCCATTATGGCCTCTTTCCCCTGCAGATCCCATCCCATTATGGCCTCTTTCTCCTGCAGATTCCATCCCATTATGGCCTCTTTCCCCTGCAAATCCCATCATGGCTTCTTTCTCCTGCAGATCCCATTATGGTCTCTTTCCTCTGCAGATCCCATCCCATTATGGCCTCTTTTCTCTGCAGATATCATCCCATCATGGCCTCTTTCCCCAGCAGACCTCATCCCATGTGCTCCTCTTCCCTGCAGATCCTGTCCCATATGTCTCCTTTTCCCAAATAGTTCCCATCTTATGCTGCTCCTCCCCCTGCATCTTCGGGTCACTGAACTCTTACCTGCTCTAAGCACTGGCGACTTCTCCTCTGTCTTCCATCATCCTCCACGGCACTCTGCGGGCCAGGCACACTGACGCTGGCAGCAGGATGAGCAACCTCACCACGCTGCCGAGACCTCTGCAGAGTCAGCGCGTCGCTGCACACCAGGTTAGGGAGCAGACAGGCTTCACTGAATCCGGAAGTGCAGCGCGTATGGAGGAACAGGGATTCATTTGTGTTAGTGTCTTAAAGACACTAACACAAGTGAATACAGAGAACCGGATCGCCAGAGCCGTTATTTGCCAGTTCGGGGAACCGGCTGATATTTTAACAACCGGTTCGCCCGAACCGGACAAAACCGACTGAATCCCACCCCTGCTCAAGTCCTAAATGTCCATTGTTCCTTATAAAGAGATCAGCACAATAAACAACACATAATAGTTGAGAAAGCTATTACATATGTTGAAATGGGTCACAAAAACTTAAAAGGGTTGTCCCAAGAATAAAGTTCATTTTAATCAATAAATCTGGGAATAATAATAAGTTCCACAATTGGATTTTTAACAAAAATATTGCTTTGTTGAGATAAACATAAAAGTGTCCCTGCTGTATGCGAAATGGCCGTGTCTGATGATGCAGGAACATAGTCTGAAGATACCAGAATTAGACTAGAGTACCTTGGGCCCACCAGAGAAAATCATTCTTGGGGTCCACATTGTACCTACATAGAAATAAATACAAGACTATCAATTGTGTTGTTAAACTTGCTAAGGCCTCTGTCACACGTTCGTGCCTCCAGTACGTGTATGGACAGTTTTCTCACGTACCGGAGACACGGGCACACGTTAACATATGTTTTACTATAGTTTCAGGCACACATAAGTATTTTTGCACAGAACGTGTGTCTGTTCCGTATTTACGTGTGACCGTGTACTCCATACGCCGACATGTCCGTTTTTCTCCGGCATCACGGGTGTCACACAGAACGCAAACGAGCCACACGTAACACACACGCGGATGTGTTCTGTGTAACACGCACTGGAGAAAAGACATGTGTCTTTTAAAAAAAAACCAAACCTTTACTCACCTTCTCCTGCCCTCCTGTCTCTGCCGCTACTGTCACTTGCTTCCGACCGCCGCTCATTATGCTCATTTAATATTCACTTCACTGCGGCCAGAAGCTGCAGTAGCAGGGAGTCGGCAGGACCGGAAACCGAGGATCAGCACCATGGACAGCAACGCCAGGGGCAGGTGAGCAGAAAGTTCCCGTTCTCCGTGTGTTATCACAGATAACACGCGGAGAACACACGTGTGCCATACACACGGCACACCGAGGACAATCCGCATCTTTGACACGTCCGTGAAACACGTGCATGATTTTCACGGGTGTGTGACAGAGGCCTAATAGTGTATAATACAATAATACAATGTACTACACTTTCTAAAGTATCTCTCCAGCGTTATTCATATTTTACCGTGAGAGTGATGCTTCTAATCTAAGGTCCCCAACCTTACTCTTAGGGTACGTTGAGACTTACGTATAAGAAATCAGCCCCATTCTCATGCAGAAAAGTGGGACAAGTAAAATCTATTTGACACTCCATACGTCATGTGAGTGCTGTGCAAGTGTGCAATTTTTTTTCTCGTATAGCATCCATATGACATGTGTATGCAGTTTATTTATTTCACTGCCCTTCCCAGACATAGTCACTGGAGTGACAGGAAAGGAAGGGGGTGACTGGAAAAGAGGCCTGTGAGGTAAATCCGGAGAGATGACGATAAATCATGATATTCAAGTATGTCAGGGAGCCCTCTCCTGGTGTCAACCCCCCTTTCCCCCACACAACTGGTTTAGCAACAAACTCCATGGCCATGTCCTGTGATATGGAAATTAGGTGGCTTTGGGACAATGGACACAGGATGACTCCCTGCCGTCACCCTGTAGTAGGAGCTGCTATCTAATTAGCAAGGCTATGGAAATAGCCAGACAGAACGACTCCAGTAAAAAATGGTTCATATCTCGCAAGCCATATTTCCGATAAATATGGCAACCATAAAAATGGTGTCTCCGCATGTGGACGATGCCGGCACCCCCTTTTTATGGGAACAGGACATTGGGAAATGCCCCAGGCGTGATATCAGCCAATGGGGAACTGGCAGACAGGTCATGAGTCCCCTCGTTCTGTAGCTAAATTCATAACTGTCACAATGAGAGCATTGGCGTCTGCCTACGACGCTCCCAGGCAAAGTTATAGCCAAAATCCCCTTTGCTGGATAATTCTGATCCATGCAGGGGGAGTGGCAGTGCTTCCCTGTGAGGTCACTAAGGTAGGAGGGGACCTGGATCTGCCCAGGTTGATAACCCTACTTCGGCCATTTTCCAGCGTTCTTCTGCTCGGGGGCCTGGTTGGGACAGACCTGTGAGAGAGTTCCTGGAAACCTGGTCTACAGCGCCCCCCTGTGGCCAGACGCACAAGGTAACTGATTGAATTGCATACCTGTTGTAAACCATGCTTTATCTGTAACTGTACTCTGACATATGTATATTCTGTAGATTCCCTATTGTATATATTGTAGTTTCTAGTGTGCTTTAGGCGATTAAATTATATAATTAATCTTGGGCTGTTCTGTTATCTCGATCTTGAATCCCACGTCTGTGTGTTCGGCTAATAGTTACCGTAAATCGGTTGGTGGCAGCGAGTTGTGCCAAGGATTATTGTGGGGAGGCCAGTGAGATTCGGGGAGAGTTTATATATTCCGCCCGCGGAGGTCGGGGGAATATATACCCTTCTCTCGCCGGGGGCCCTTCAATAATCGGCATAAGTAGTATAGCGGCCTCCTTGCTTATTGTCGGGCAATTCCATAATTGGCCTGACTATAAGAGGGGCGCTAGAGAGCGCGTCACGTGCTCTGTCTGTCGGTCGGGAGGTATAAAGGAGGGGTGACCCCCACTTGTTACCCCCCGATTGTGACGTACTGGTAGCCAGCGCGGGGGATTTCTGAGTGACACCCCCCGGTGGTTTGTGACATATTGGTGGCAAGCGGTGGGATCGAGATAATAGTGTGTGTGAGTGTGAGACCCATACTCCCAGACACTAAAGACTGCCTGCAGCAGCTGTGGCTGCTGGGGTCTTCAGACTAGCTCAACACTAGAGTGTCAGAGTGCAGATACTGTAAGGTGTGTGGAGGCATCAGGTGTCAGTTCTGTGTCAGTGACCAAAGTCTGCAACAATGGCTGATAGCACCAGGAGCAAAGCCAAAGGAATGGCCGATGCTCAGGCCAGAGACGATGAGGAGGTTGTCCACGAGCCCTCCAGGAGCCCGACGCCAGAGAACAGCTCTGCAGAGGACATCGCACAACCTGGGACTGCTGGACAAGATGAGGAGGAGCTCGCCCAAGGTTCCTCAACGAGCCAGATGCCAGCCCTCCGCTCTGCAATGGACAGTGAAGCACCAGGCTCCGCAGCGGGCCGCAGATCACCACGTGCCATTCCACCGAGCCTGGGAGGCTCGGATAGCCTTCTTCAAATGGCTATGGCCCTTCTCCAGGCTGGAGACCGGGATACCTACGAGATACTCATGGCAGAGCGCAGGGCAGAGCGGCAGGCAGCGCGTGAAGAGCGCCAGGCAGAGCGTGACTACCAGCTGCAGCTAGCTCAGCTCCGGCCCTCATCAGCCACACGTGACCTTCAAGACACCAAACTTCCAAAGGTCCGTGTTGAGGACTTCCCAGTGCTGGAGAAGGATGGAGACTTGGACTCTTTCTTGACTGCTTTTGAGCGGACTTGCTTGCAGCACCATCTGAACAAGGACCAGTGGGCCAAATACCTGACCCCCCGTTTAAGGGGTAAGGCCCTGGATATCCTTGGGGACTTGCCTGCTGAGGCGGATCAGGGCTACGACACCATCAAGCGGGCCCTGATCCAACAGTACAACCTCACCCCGGAGTCCTACCGCAAGAAGTTCCGGACGCTGCAGAAGGGACCAAAGGACTCCTGGGCTGACCACCGGCGGGCACTTGCCCGAGCTGCCGACCACTGGACCCAAGGCCTGCAGCTTTCCACCGGACCGGAGATCCTGGACTTGTTCATCACGGAGCAACTCTTGTGGAACTGCCCTGAGGATCTCCGCCAGTTCATCCGAGACCAGAAGCCAAAGGGATCCACGGCTACAGCTGCCCTTGCCGATGACTACACCAACAACCGGGCCCCTGAGGCCAGGAGAGCGGCCACCAGCAGCACCTGGAGAGGGGGTAAGATGAATTCTGCGACTGCCCCACCTGCCCCTAGACTGCAGGGGGTGTCCCCCTCAACTCCCCTCTCCAGGCCCGTGGCGGAACCAAGACGGTGCCACCAGTGCAACCTACCTGGACACTTCAAGGCCATGTGCCCTCAGCGTCCCAAGGCCCCGGCTCCGTCCCCGTCCCAAGGGCCGCCCAAGGTGTATTGTGTGGGTGGGGGTGGTGGTAGGTCCCTGGACAGCTTCCAACCTGTCACCGTCGGCCAGTCTGTGACCATAGGACTGCGAGACAGCGCCTCGGAGGTGACTCTGGTGCGGCCTGAGATGGTGTCCCCCCAAGACTTGATCCCTGGAAAAACCCTCGCTGTCTCCGGGATTGGAGGCATTGACCCGGCGCTGCCTGTTGCTGACATTTATGTGGACTGGGGCGCAGGGCGAGGGGTGAGGGAGGTGGGGGTAACTGATCGGATCCCTGCAAACGTGCTACTTGGGACAGATTTGGGGCAAATAACCTCCCAGTTTGGCCCCGCCCCAAAGGCTGAACCTTCAGCCAGTGCTGACGTGCCTCCGGACAATGTTAATGTGTTATCTATGAATGATGTAAGGGAGGAGGGAGTGAACTCTGATATTTCTGCTTGCACAGACACCATAGACACACACGCAGCTGCAGCTGTGACAGGGGAGGGGGTCAGAGAAAGGTGTGACAATGCCTCTACAAGTAACCAGCCTGTGAGCTGGGATCTGTTGCCCTCTGCAGGGATAAGCAGAGAGCAGGGTGCTGCAGGGGGAGGACCAG
The DNA here is from genome assembly GCF_048569485.1 of Anomaloglossus baeobatrachus. Lineage (NCBI taxonomy): Eukaryota > Metazoa > Chordata > Amphibia > Anura > Aromobatidae > Anomaloglossus > Anomaloglossus baeobatrachus. The sequence goes on from NC_134354.1 coordinate 630,284,007, forward strand.
TGTGTGGGGTGGGGGCTACCACAGCAAATGTGGGGTCCCCAGAGATTTCACACCGGGGTTCTGTTGCTACAGGAGGGGAACAGGCAGGTGAGATTGGGGCCGGTCCAGGAGCGGAAGTGCTCCCAGGTAAGATCTCGGTGCATGGTTCCCCCACAACCGGGGTGTCAGGAAGCCAGGTAGGTCTGCCTGAACCGGCGACTTGGTCAGGAACGGAGGAGGAGCAGGCACGACCCACGGTCGCAGCGGCTGTGGCCGCTGTCACCCGCAGTGGGAGTGCTGGAAGCCAAGGGGCCTCCCGGAGGTCCGATAGCTCTTCCCCTTCTGACCAAGTGGCAGCCGAGTCAGGTGGAGGCCAGGACACAGGTCCCGGGGTACTGACCGAAGATGTGACAGTCTCGTCGATTCTGGCCACATCTAGTCAGGGGTTTCAGGCAGCGTTAGAAGCTGACGACAGCCTGAAAGCTCTAAAGGAGCAGGCGGCACAGCCTCCCTCGGACTCGGACCCGGAGCGAGTGGTCTGGGACCAAGGACGGCTGTACCGGGCCACGGTCCAGCAGGGTTCACCGGAGGCGTGGCCCAGGGACCGACAGTTGGTGGTACCCTATCCGTTCCGGACGGAGTTGTTGCGGATCGCACATGAGATTCCGATGGCCGGACACCTAGGGATCGCTAAGACCAAGGCCAGGTTAAACCAGCATTTCTACTGGCCAAAAATGGGGGCCGATGTGGCTGCCTACTGCCGTTCGTGTGAAACCTGTCAGAGAGTGGGGAAGGCGGGGCCACGCCCCAAAGCCCCACTGGTATCTCTGCCAATCATCGATGAGCCTTTCAGGAGGGTGGCTGTGGATCTGGTCGGCCCGCTGGCCATCCCCAGCAGCTCCGGGAAACGCTTCATACTGACGGTAGTGGACTATGCCACCCGGTACCCAGAAGCAGTGGCCTTGTCGTCCATTCGGGCTGACAAGGTGGCCACCGCATTGCTGGAGATTTTCTCCCGAGTGGGTTTTCCCCAGGAAATGCTCACCGACCGAGGGACCCAATTCATGTCCCAGCTGATGGAGACCCTCTGTAAGCAAGTCCAGGTGCGACATCTGGTGGCCAGCCCGTACCATCCACAGACTAATGGCCTGTGCGAGCGGTTCAATGGCACCTTAAAGCAGATGCTTAAGATGTTGGTCGACTCCCATGGGCGTGACTGGGAGCGGTATCTCCCACACCTGTTATTTGCTTACCGGGAGGTTCCACAGGCCTCAACCGGATTCTCACCGTTTGAGCTCCTGTACGGGCGACGTGTGCGGGGCCCCCTGGCTCTGGTGAAAGAGGCTTGGGAAGGGGATTTGGCCACCCCTGGAGTGTCGGTTATCGAGTATGTCATGCGCTTCCGGGACAAAATGCAGGCCTTGACGCAACTGGTACACGACAATATGGCTCAAGCCCAGGCCGATCAGAAGCGTTGGTACGACCAGAACGCTTGTGAGAGGACCTACCAAGTGGGTCAAGAGGTGTGGGTACTGGTCCCCGTACCACAGGACAAGCTTCAGGCAGCCTGGGAAGGCCCATACCTCGTGTACCAGCAGCTCAACCCTGTGACGTACCTGGTCACCCTGGACCCTGCCCGTGGAAGGCGGAAGCCCTTCCATGTGAACATGATGAAGGCACATCATGAGCGGGAGGCATGTGCGCTCCCCGTGTGCAACCTGCCCGAGGAGGGAGAAGCGGAAACCCTCTTGGATATGCTAGCCCAGGTTAGGGCAGGCGGATCCCTTGAGGATGTGGAGGTTGGCCACCAGCTCTTGGAGGACCAACGGTCCCAGCTGTGGGCCACCCTACACCCCTTCCGGGGGTTGTTTACCAACCAGCCCGGAAGGACTGACTTGGCTGTCCATCACGTGGACACTGGGGATCATCCCCCGATCCGGCGTTCAGCATATCGGGTCTCCCTGGAAGTGCAGCAACACATGCGCCAGGAGATTGACGAGATGCTGAAGCTGGGGGTGATCCAGGCATCCAACAGCGCTTGGGCCTCGCCTGTAGTCCTCGTCCCTAAGAAGGACCGAACCACTCGGTTCTGCGTGGACTACAGGGGGCTCAATGCTGTCACGGTCGCCGATGCGTACCCAATGCCACGCATCGATGACCTGCTCGATCAGTTGGCCGGGGCTCAGTACCTGACCATCATGGATCTGAGCCGGGGATATTGGCAGATCCCCCTGACTCCCAAGGCCAGGGAACGCTCTGCCTTTATTACCCCATTTGGACTGTACGAGTCCACGGTGATGCCATTCGGGATGAGGAATGCCCCTGCCACTTTCCAGCGGATGGTCAACACCCTGCTCAAGGGACTTGAAGGGTACGCGGCCGCGTACCTGGATGACATTGCCGTCTTCAGTCCCACCTGGGAGGACCACCTAGAGCATCTAGCACAGGTGCTCAGGCGGATCCACCGGGCAGGTTTGACCATCAAGCCGGGAAAGTGTCAGCTGGCCATGAGCGAGGTCCAGTACCTCGGTCACCGGGTAGGTGGGGGAACGCTGAAGCCCGAGCCTGAGAAAGTGGAGGCCATCGCATCCTGGCCCACCCCCAGGACCAAGAAGCAGGTGATGTCCTTCTTGGGGACCGCTGGGTACTATAGGAGGTTTGTTCCATGCTATAGTAGCCTAGCAAAGCCCTTGACGGACCTCACCAAGAAGAAGCTGCCCTCTGCAGTCGATTGGACAGTGGACTGCGAGACAGCCTTCCGGGCCCTAAAGGACGCCCTGTCCAGCCCGCCCGTGCTACAGGCAGCCGACTTCACGCGGCCGTTTGTAGTACAGACCGACGCCAGTGACTTCGGCCTCGGTGCGGTGCTCAGCCAGGTGGACTCTGCGAGCCAAGAGCACCCAGTCTTGTACCTGAGCAGGAAGCTGTTACCAAGGGAAGTTGCCTATTCCACGATGGAGAAGGAGTGCCTGGCCATAGTGTGGGCCCTGCAGCGTCTGCAACCCTATCTATACGGGCGCCACTTCATCGTGGAGACGGACCACAATCCCCTCAGCTGGTTGCACACCGTCTCTGGGACGAATGGGCGATTGTTGCGATGGAGCCTTGCACTCCAGCAATACAACTTCACCATTCGCCACAAAAGGGGCCGTGACCACGGTAACGCAGACGGGCTGTCCCGACAAGGAGAGGTCGCGGACGGGCGCACGGGGGAACACCGGAGTGTGCTGCCCCCTAGCGCCCTCAAAAGGGGGGAGGTGTGAGGTAAATCCGGAGAGATGACGATAAATCATGATATTCAAGTATGTCAGGGAGCCCTCTCCTGGTGTCAACCCCCCTTTCCCCCACACAACTGGTTTAGCAACAAACTCCATGGCCATGTCCTGTGATATGGAAATTAGGTGGCTTTGGGACAATGGACACAGGATGACTCCCTGCCGTCACCCTGTAGTAGGAGCTGCTATCTAATTAGCAAGGCTATGGAAATAGCCAGACAGAACGACTCCAGTAAAAAATGGTTCATATCTCGCAAGCCATATTTCCGATAAATATGGCAACCATAAAAATGGTGTCTCCGCATGTGGACGATGCCGGCACCCCCTTTTTATGGGAACAGGACATTGGGAAATGCCCCAGGCGTGATATCAGCCAATGGGGAACTGGCAGACAGGTCATGAGTCCCCTCGTTCTGTAGCTAAATTCATAACTGTCACAATGAGAGCATTGGCGTCTGCCTACGACGCTCCCAGGCAAAGTTATAGCCAAAATCCCCTTTGCTGGATAATTCTGATCCATGCAGGGGGAGTGGCAGTGCTTCCCTGTGAGGTCACTAAGGTAGGAGGGGACCTGGATCTGCCCAGGTTGATAACCCTACTTCGGCCATTTTCCAGCGTTCTTCTGCTCGGGGGCCTGGTTGGGACAGACCTGTGAGAGAGTTCCTGGAAACCTGGTCTACAGCGCCCCCCTGTGGCCAGACGCACAAGGTAACTGATTGAATTGCATACCTGTTGTAAACCATGCTTTATCTGTAACTGTACTCTGACATATGTATATTCTGTAGATTCCCTATTGTATATATTGTAGTTTCTAGTGTGCTTTAGGCGATTAAATTATATAATTAATCTTGGGCTGTTCTGTTATCTCGATCTTGAATCCCACGTCTGTGTGTTCGGCTAATAGTTACCGTAAATCGGTTGGTGGCAGCGAGTTGTGCCAAGGATTATTGTGGGGAGGCCAGTGAGATTCGGGGAGAGTTTATATATTCCGCCCGCGGAGGTCGGGGGAATATATACCCTTCTCTCGCCGGGGGCCCTTCAATAATCGGCATAAGTAGTATAGCGGCCTCCTTGCTTATTGTCGGGCAATTCCATAATTGGCCTGACTATAAGAGGGGCGCTAGAGAGCGCGTCACGTGCTCTGTCTGTCGGTCGGGAGGTATAAAGGAGGGGTGACCCCCACTTGTTACCCCCCGATTGTGACGTACTGGTAGCCAGCGCGGGGGATTTCTGAGTGACACCCCCCGGTGGTTTGTGACAAGGCCCTATACTGACCCTCAGACTAAAGGTACCTTAGGCTTTCCCTCTACCCAGACGTATGCTTAAAAGGTAGCGAGGTCTGGGTCCCCAACATCTCCCTATCGCCTGTCCTTGTCCCTGATGGTAAGACCCCCCTCCACAACCCACCACCTGGGACTAGGGCAAGGACAGAAGTCAAGACCCCACCAATATGACTGACAGACAGGGGTAAAAACAAAACTCACACCTATTACCAACAATAGGAGGTAACAAAAGGCGTACAGGGAGGGGTAACATGGAACGGAGAAAGTAAACAAACCAGGCTCCCTTCACAAACACATATACACACTCACACACCTAAACAGACAGCAGCAGAAGAAAGCCCCTCCTCACAGCTCCAGGCTTGGCTCCAAACTGAACTGAATAACCTGCAACATGTGATGGGAGCAGAGGGTTTATATCCTGGCCAGAAGTGGTGATCAGAGAATTCACCTGAGCAGAGTAAATGAGCTTGCTGCTGGCAAGGAGAACTTACATTAACTCTGCAACTGCCAAAAGAAAAACATACATTTAATGTGTAAGGCCTCAGATGATAAAAGAGACCCTGAGCCTGTCATTAACTTCACCAAGAGATGACCGTGACAGATAGACAACCTAGGAGAGTGGTGAATGCATCGCTAACACATAAATGTCACATCTATGCAGTGCCAGCAGATGTCAGTGCCTGAGCCCACAGGAAGTTCCTCCATTATTCCAATGGCCAGTTCAACCCTGGAATATACCACAATTCGTGCCCAGGTGAGGAAGTGTGACGCCCTGGCAAAACCAGGTATTCACAAATAGGCCCCCTCACTAAGCTAAGTGTAGCTCCAGCAGAAAAGTTCAAGTTGAACGGTACCAGGGTTGGAGCCCTGGTGCCACTGGCTAGGAGGCAGACGGTGGTCTCCGTCAGCAGGAGACGGGAAGACAGCTCGGCAGAACCGAGGTGGACCGGGACAGGGTTGTAGCCCGCCGGTACCGACACGGGGAACCGACCTGGAAACGATAGCACAAAGGGGGGTACTCGGACCCTGAAACCAGAACCGGAAACAAGCGAATTGGTTAATTCATCGATTGAGGCCAGGACTAGATGTCCTGTCCCACCCAAAAGTTCAAAGGTGAACCAGGGCACACTCAATCAAGAAAAGAGAGTAGATGTCTTTTAGTTTGCTTTTATTCATGCAAAGATATGAAAAAATAATATCATATGACATTTCGGCCCAACACACAGGCCTTTAACAAACAAATGATCTGGATAACGAAAAGAAAAAAACAACCGTAAGTACAGGTTTAGGTATAACATATTATTACATACATGCAAATAGATTCTTTACAATGCATGAAAAGAAAATTGGGCTGTCATACATGTTAAAGGGGAAAAATAGTATAACATAAGACTCAAAATCATAATGACTGCTCATTTGGTCCGTATGTCATGAGGTGTAACCTTATGAGGTGTACATACCTAGTTGAGTATGCAAGGAGTGGTGAACAACATGTTCACATGGGTGAGACTGAGAGAAAAGATATATACCTGAGGCAAAAGACAATAGTGTCAAATAAATTATTCTGGTATAGATAATTAATTCAGAGACTAGCAAGAGGAGCAGAACCTGAGTATGAAAGGAGGGGGAGGTTTTTTTTGGGATAAGTATAGAACTAGAGGTAAAAGGGGAATACCTTTGCCAGTGCTCCAGACAGGAGCTATCCTATAGCATAGTCAGACAAAGTGTTGTTAGATCACGGCCTGTCAGATGGTACAGAGAATAAAATGAACACATAATACAGAATAATGGTCACAGTTCCTCAAATTAAGTATAGTCCTGACACTAATATGGTCGGTATAACCTACCAAAAAGGACACAGGTTACTAAGAAATATGGAGTGGGACTCCAGGGGACACCTGTAATGTGATACACAAATGTGTTTTTTATATAGGTATTACAAACATGTAATAGTAGCAACAAAAAATGGGTATAATACATAGCACGAACCTTATAATGTCAATTAGGGGAAATGGAGTATCAGAACCCTGTGTATGTTCCCATACAGGAAATCACTAGAGGTGAAAGGAAAAAACCTGCTTAAATAGCATGCAGTGAATGAGGGAGTGTATCAGGGATTATGCTCCTATTGATTACCTGGGGAACTATATGCCAAGGGGTTGGCCTCTGGTTCCTGGATAGGATGGAGTGGTGGTTCCCGTGGGGGGTAGAGAAATCTGGTGAGTCCGGGTGGTGAGCATGGTAACAGACCACGTGGAGTCCTGTGTGACCGCTGTGTCTGGCCGCCGCCATTTAAAGCCATAATGGGAGGGCCAAGTGTGGGGATTTGCAGAAAGTCCTGCCTGTGAACCGCTTCATCGCCCGTGGAACGCAAGCCCGCGCATACGCAGAGGAGCTGCGCGAGAGGTATCTCCCGCGCATGCGCAGCTCGCGACCCACAGACGGCGCATGAGGAAGGTGTATCTCAATATGTGACAGGCGCGAGCGCGGGCCGGCCGCAGTAGCGATCGTGACCGCGCACGCACGTGCGCACACACAGGGTATGTGATGGAAGTGGAATCTTTCAATGACGCAGACGGTGAGGAGGCTCCGTGGGAGGGATTACTGTGCCTAGGGGAAACAAATAAGAAAAGGATTAGACCAATGGAAAGGAGTTATATTATGATATGCACAGTAACATATTAAGCAGGAACATATTAAACAATGTAAAGTTTGCTAAAATAAATACAGTACATCTGATAGGACATGTCTATTAAATTATATGTATATTATATGAGTTATTAATAGAACACCTCATATTCGCAGTTGAGGCCATTTGGTTCAAAGGTCTGAAAAGTGTGGATCCAAAAGGCCTCCCTCTCTTTTAACCTTTTAATCCTGTTACCACCTCTCCTACTCTGGGGAACATGTTCTATCACTTGAAAACATAATTGTGCCACCGAGTGGCCTGCCTTCATAAAGTGTGCCGGAATGGGCAGGAGATTATTCTTGCACCTAATTGTGGATTTGTGTTTACTAATCCTGCCTCGGATATGTTGGGTCGTCTCCCCAACATATCCGAGACCACAGGGACACTTTATGAGATAGACCACGTAGGATGAGTCACAAGTGAAAAAATCCTGCAATTGGAAGACCCTGCCAGTGCGACAATGGGTGAAGGAGCTCCCTTTTGTCAAATTCGAACATTGTGTGCAATGTAAGCATGGGAAGTTGCCCTTGCGTATTGTGTGCAAGGTAGTTTGACGGAGCTGTTTTTTCTGAGAGCCCACATCAGCCCTAATTAGGGTATCCCGCAAATTTTTGGGGCACCTGTTGCAAAATAAATGTCGATTCTGAAAAGCTGCCACATTAGGGTAAGCTGTCCCTAATAGGGACCAATGTTTAAGAATGGCCCCCTTGACACGGGACTGAAAGGGATGGTATGTGGATACATAGGCAACCCTAGGTCCTTGTACAGTGTATTGTTGGTTGTTACTAGGACCAGGAATAGCAATATTCTGTGGGTACCCTCTCGCCATGAATTTCTGACTCATCTCAGAACAACGCTGTTCTTGTAAAACAGGGTCAGACCCGATCCGTTGGACCCTTTTAATTTGTGATAATGGCAGGGCCTTCTTTACATGCCTGGGATGTGCACTCGTGAAATGGAGCAAACTGTTCTTGTCAGTAGGCTTCGTGTATAGGTCTGTGACTAACCTACGATCGGGGGACTTCCTAATCATGGTGTCTAAAAAGCTGATGTTCTTGGTATCACAACGTAGCGTGAAACGTAGATTGGGTAAAAAACCGTTAAGGTCATCGTAGAAGGACAACAGAGAGTCCCGATCACCGTGCCAAATCATGAAGACATCATCAATGTATCTACACAACGTAATGACGTGTGTGGGATACAGATGATGGGTGTAAACAAAGGAATCTTCAAAATGTGCCATGAAGATGTTGGCGTAAGGTGGCGCCATGTTTCACAAGCGAATTGGTTAACCACTTCAGCCCCTGGGCACTTTCCGTTTTTGCGTTTTTGTTTTTTGCTCCCCTTCTTCCGAGAGGCGTAACCTTTTTATTTTTCCATCAATCTTGCCATATGAGGGCTTGTTTTTTGCGGGACGAGTTGTACTTTTAAATGAAACCATAAGTTTTACCATATAGTGTACTGGAAAACGGCAAAAAAATTCCAAGTGCGGAAAAATTGCAAAAAAAGTGGGATTGTACAATAGTTTTTGGGATATTTTATTCACCGTGTTCACTATATGGTAAAACTGATGTGTGGGTATGATGCCTCAGGTCGGTGCGAGTTTGTAGACACCAAACATGTATAGGTTTACTTGTATCTAAGGGGTTAAAAAAAATTCACAAGCTTGTCCAAAAAACGTGGCACACGTTTTGCGCCATTTTCCAAAACCCGTAGCGTTCTCATTTTTCAGGATCTGAGGCTCAGTGATGGCTTATTTTTTGCGTCTCGACCTGACGTTCTTAACGGTACCATTTTTGCACAGATGCTACGTTTTGATTGCCTGTTATTGCATTTTGCGCAAAATTTGCGGCGACCAAAAAACGTAATTTTGGCGTTTGGAATTTTTTTGCCGCTACGCCGTTTACTGATCAGATTCATTGATTTTATATTTTGATAGATCGGGCATTTCTGAACGCGGCGATACCAAATATGTGTGTGTTTTTTATTTTTTTAACCCTTTAATTTTCAATGGGGTGAAAGGGGGGTGATTTGAACTTTTAGGTTTTTTTATTTTTTTTTAATTTTTTAAAACTTTTTTTTTTACTTTTTTTTTTATTTTACTAGTCCCCCTAGGGGGCTATTGCGATCAGCAATCCGATCGCTCTGCACTATCTGCAGATCTCAGCTACAGAGCTGAGAACTGCAGATTTGCTGCTTCACTTTCAATGCCGGCTGTATTCCGGCATTGAGAGGAAGTGACTCATGTTAGCTACAGGCGTCATCACATGACCCTGTGCTACCATGGCAACCGCCGAAAGTCACGTAATCATGTCACGTGACTTCCGGTGGGGGCGGGGTAAGTCACTGTCATGGCGGCGCCCATGTACATATCGCTGCCAAGACTTTGGCAGCGAAATGTAAGGGGTTAATGGCCGCGGGTGGAAGCGATTCCACCCGCGGCTAGCAGGCACACATATCAGCTGTTGATAACAGGCGGCAGGGGGTGGGGCTTACCGGCACACGATCCATGACGTATCTAGTACGTCATGGGTCGTTAAGGGGTTAATTCACCGATTGAGGCCATGACTAGAGGTCCTGTCCCACCCAAAGTCCCTCATAGAAGACAACAGCCCACCTATAGGGATAAGAGGTCACCGCCAGGGCCCATAGATCCCATGGGCCAGCGTCTGCGGGCACGACTCCTTAGGCCACATGCAGCCGGGAGCGGACTCCTGAGTTTCACACTAGGAAAGTCCAACTTATACAAACAGTGCAGAGGAAAAGCATAGAGACCACCAGCCGGGTGGGGGACCCGAATGCAACCGGCCGTGGCACTGGCCACCATCATCTTGGTTTCCCAGAGACTTGTGTGGTTTATTAACAGTGAGTACACCAACACTCCCTGCGGTCGCTATCCCCTGCACCGAGCCACCGGGTCCCAGGGCCACCATCCCTGCCCATGGAGGGGTTAACAACTTGCTGCACAACATCTCCCCCGGGTGCCCCATAACAGCAGCGGTGGTGTCCCATCTCACCACACACCGTGGGTGGCATCACAAACTTACTACGGCCTAGCCCGTACATCTACATCCCCCCATTTATTTGGTATGTCCGCGAGACCCTCGGGACCGGAGACCCTCGAGCCACCAACCCTGAAGGCCCGGATCCGAGCAGCACCGGCTGCTGGCAAGGGGGCGGCACAGAAGCATAAGTGATTATTCAGATAGCATAGCAGTGGCTTGCAGCTGCTGCTTTCTGTGAGGTAAAATATTACCCCACCTGTTTTATAACATCACACCAGTCTCCTGAACTCATCATAAATCAAGTCAGAGAGCTACTGTAGCTATCCTGGCTGCTGCTGACTTCATATGTTGCTCACAGTGCTTGAGACACAGCAGAAACCTGGCATATGTGCTGAAACAGGCATGTAAATGTTTTAACTCACAGAAAGATTCAGATGTATGTCATACTAGTATACTCTGTTTCCTCCCTTTGCCAGGAGTGGCACTATGTGCTGACCATATTCTTGCATGGTCAGACATGGCAATTGTACACTACGTAGAAGGGCACATTTAGATTATCTCAGCGCAGAAACATTTTGAAAAACAATTTTGGAACTATTATTCCAAAATGTATTGATTAAAATGCACTTTATTTGTAGGACAACTCCTTTAATATCACCCTCCGTCATATATACAGTATGTGCACACAATGTCTTGTTCAGGTGGATCTGTTCTGAGACCCCTAAAACTGCTGATCATCTTTTAACCACTACAGATTCCAAAAGACTCGAAGAGGTTAAAATAAGTAACCTGAACATTCTTCTGTTGTTTTTCCACTTGTTCCAAAAACGCCACATTAATGTGTTCGAGTTTAAGAAATTGTGTGCACATACCCTATTACAGGTATACTTACTCAGAATTTGTTCTCATTATTTGTTTTAGAACACTGATCGCTTGTTTTCCTAGTATTTACTGACATTTCAGCAGGTCAGTATGAGGCATTCATAGGAGGATATTGATTGTACCACCCGGTGGTGATTGATGGCCACCAAGGTTTAAGGTTGAATGAGACTTTGTTTGATTCCAGACAATAAAAAGACTTGCACAACATCATGTCTACATATTATAGGATACAAATGCAAATCCTGGATAAAAAGGCAATTCTAATGCTCAGGAACTTTGCAGATAAAGGAGAAAGTTGTTATTGTGATAAAACCAACAAAGGGGAAAAAAAGAGAAAACGTTGATGAAACCCTATGGCCCGATTCACCATTTGCAGAGGGATTGAAAATCACTTGTCTTTGTCTTGTGGTATTTGTTGACATTTCTAGCACCAAATTCTTCAAACCGGTGCTTGCAGTTCATGGATTTTGCCCAAAATTGTCTTGTATTTTTATCTTTGGCTTGTTTTGAAACATTTTACTTTTTACTTTTTAGAGTCAAAATTGATGACTCAACAAAAAATGGACACAAAAATTAAAGAAGGGGTTCAACACTTAGCATTAGCTGCCACATCACTGTAAAACTCATAAGGAAGGCTTTTCTCAAATACCTTCTGTAGTACATTCTGCCTCTGAGTGACGCTATTGCGGTCCACTAATCTCCATCAAGTGACCCCGGGCTCCATGACCTTTAAGATCCGGTGATGTTGTAGCGCCCCTGAGACCCTCAGGGCACTACAGGGAACTGCATCCTCTTGAGGATGCAGGACCTACCCCCTGGGACCTGGAGTACCAGTGCCAATTCCACCAAAACACAATCTAAATCCTAGTTCTCCTCTCCACACTGGGCATAGAGGGTTAACCATGTAATGGGATGGTTGCCATGGGAACGAGTCCCTGGGTGTAGCCAGCCTGGTGGGATGGGTCAGCAGTCAGTCAGAGAGTAGTCTAGAGTCGGGAGCACACAGGAGAGGTGGAGTGTGGAGAGGAGAACTAGGATTTAGATTGTGTTTTCGTGCCACTCAGAGGCAGAATGTACTACAGAAGGACTTCACCGAACCAAATAATCCGGGGACAGAGCAACCTGGGTCACTACATTGGCACTGGTCCTCCAAGGGACCTGAACCAGCAACCCCTATGTCCACAGTGAGTAGAGACTGTTAAAGACAACCTGGTGTGGTTTCCGTTATTGCCCCGTTACATCTCCCAGGCACAGCCCTAGATACGGAGGGCCTACCATCACAGCTGCCACTACCACCAGCCCTGGGAGTACCCACATTCAGCAGCGGTGGTTCTCCATCCTTAAGAGAAAAAGGAAGAAAATCTTTCAGCTCACCTTACCCCTTTCAAGATCTATTGCTTGGATGCTGCAATGCTGAACAGAGATATATGGAAAAATAGAAATAATATCCAGCAACCGATCTTCTAAAAATCCAGATCCTTTATTTTCAAATTATTAAAAACTTAGAAATGGTAGTACAATAAAGCCAGATAGCCATAATTTCGAAAAACAGAAGCGTTTCGGAACGTTTTAGTCCTTAATCATTGTTTCTGACATGAGACTCATGCTATATGGCGTTTTACGTCATTTCCTCAGAGTCATTTGTGATGGAAACACCATTACGAATTGATTCTATAATTGCCATGAAGCACCTGAGTAGAAGATATATTTGATAAAAAAAGAAGAAAACAAAAATGTAAAACAACATAATATACAAATGACAAGAGGGAGAGAACACACCGTCTTATAAAAACATGAATGGTTAAAGATTCTAGAAAAAAAGAGATTATTCATTTTAATGAAATAACAAATCCTGTTTTATATTTAAACCTTGTGGACTTCTGCTCTGTAAAATAAACATCCACCAAGCCTCCCGATTTAGGAGTTTTCTTTTGTGGTCTCCACCACGTGTAGATGGAAAAACTTTCTCAATACCCTGGACCGAAAAAGTACTTACATCTCCTTGATGGACAATTGAAAATGACGCACACAGGAGAGGTGTGCGGACGTGCCTGAGCTGGGTCCATGTAACGGTGACCCCGGTGGCACAGGAGAGAGGTCACCAGGATGGGTACCAGGATACCGCTGGGACAGGAACACGCATGGGGCACAGGGTCCTAGGTCAAACTACGCTGAGATCTGCAGAAAATCAGCTCTCCTATTACAAACGTCAGTCTGCCAGGTGTAAGAGGAAGTAACTCATGATAGCTACATGAGTCATTACATGACCCTGTGCTACCATGGCAACCATTGGATCCACATGATTAAGTCATGTGACTTCCGATGACGCCAGGTAAGTGAATTCTTACCGCAGCGTGTTGTTTCATCTCGCTGTCACATTTTGACAGCGAGATGCAAGGGCTTAACAGGCGCGAGTGGTGAGCAGATCCACTCGTGTTTGATAGTCGCACAGGTCAGCTGTTCAAATCGGCAGGGATCGCTGCTGACTGCGCGTGGCAGGTGGCAGGGATTAATCTCACACAATCCATGACATACTCAGTACATCATGTGCCGTGAAGAGGTTAAATCATCAGTCCTTTTCAGGGATAATTCAAATTGATTACATTCTATAATAATATAGCTCTTAGCTGCAATAAGTCTAGGGCGAAGAAAGTAATTGATCCAGCTTCCAAATGAGTAATCTAATATATAAAGCTGAGTGTATCTGTGTATCTATGTATGTATGTATGTGTGTATGTCTACTAAAGGAATCTGCACTGTAGCATTTACAATCACGAAATTTTGCACAGCTACCTCATTTGACTAAGGGAATGTCATAGAATACATTTTGTGGGGAAATTTTAACCCCACGCTTTACAGTTATTCTCCAAAAAACCTGCTTACATTAAAATCAACAGAACTAGGAGCTACAGGTCATTAATAGGAGCTCTGATTGGTTGCTATAGGCAACTAAGGACATTTTTAGTATAAGACAGCTTATGTGTGAGGCAATATGATTTCAGTAGAGACAGAGACACACAAAGAAAGACACACAGAGACACACACAGAGACAGACACACAGAGACACACACACAGACACAGAGAGACACACACAAAGACACACAAAGACACACAAAGACACACAGACAGACACACACAAAGACACAGACACACAGACACAGACACACAGAGACAGAGACACACAGCGATGCAGAGAGTCAGAGACACGCAGAGAAAGAGACACACAGAGAGAGAGAGAGGCAAACACAGACAGAGAAGGAGACAAACAGACAGACAGGGAGACAGACAGACAGAGAGGGAGACAGACAAAGAGGTGTTAATGGGGGCATAATTTAGGGAGATGCAATTCAAGTTATGCATCCACGTCTTAAACCCGTCTGCATTCCAAATCATGAGTCATTTGTCAGCATGCATGCTATTTGTCCACACAGACCAGTGATGTACGAGATGTACACGGATCTGGTTAGAAAATATAACTGGTTTAATTACGGAAGTTCAGATAAATTTCAAAAAATCAGTTGGATAGGAGCCAAGAATATGTAACACAGCATGAATCACTTATGACCAGAAAGTCCAGAGGGAGGAGAATGAGAGAGTGGGAGAGACAGAGAGACACTTAGTTACTACCCCAGGCAATGCCGGGTACTACAGCTAGTGATAAATAGAATCCAAACTTTAATGAAAAATTATTCTAAAATTAAAATATTCTAATGTGGATCAAATTAAGTACATGGTAGCAATAAACTGAACACCAAACACATTTTGAATAGTTCACGTTCTTAGACTTTGGTAAGTGTGTAGTATATGAACTAGATGGAGTTAAATAGTCATTCAAATTTAGAGAAAATACACCTGTGAAGATCCATATGAAAAATTATTACATATCAAATCAACATGTAAAACTGGCAATATTGTCACACTGTAAACAATGAATAAGTATAACATTATTAATAATGGAGCATAATTTATTTCAAATTTAAACCTGTGGGGCATGAGTGTTCAATGAAAATATTCATTAGGGCTGTGTGCACACGATTAGGGTTTGTAGCGTTTTGGATGCAGTTTGTTTTCCCTGCGTCCAAAACCCTGCGTTGTATAGTAGAAGCATAGTGGATGGCATTTATAGAAATCTCCTCCCCACTGTGCTTATTTTCTCAGCAGCGTAAACTGGCATGCAACGTGGCTTTCCGAGCCACCGTGTCAATTTATGCTGCGGAGATGCGAATGTTCTCCAATGGGAGAATAAAGCTAAAGTCTCCAGCGGCCTGGCCCCTTATTGTGGTCACAGACGATGCGTTCTCCTGCGGACAGCACTTACGGCCCCGCAGAAGAGGACATGCTGTGTGCACAATGTGTCTTAATCGTGTGCACATACGGTACCTTCAGCTTCCCTGTTACAAAGTGCCTGGACCCGATCACCATCCCAGGCATGTTTAATTACATTTTCTATAGCTTAAGCCTGAAAGTTGTTAGTACTACAGTTGTGACAATTGACAAAGTGTCTTGAAACATTAGAGATATTTCTATTGGATGGCTCGGTGATGTCATATAGATGCCACCTAATTCTACATTTTAATCTTCTCATGGTGGAGCCGACATATTTAAGTTTCCATTCTTTGCACATAATCCGTGTTGAAATTCAAAAAGCTATTGATCAGATCATTTTTGCTATTGTCATGATTGCTAAAATTACATGTTTTTAAAGAGAAAGTGGAGGTTTTGCAGAGGAAACTACTGCATCTGTAGAAACCTTTTGTAAATAGACAGGTTTTTCTAAATGATTTCAATACAATATGGCACATGAGACAATTCTGATTCCTTGATACAGAATGTAATTTATTTCCATATCATTCCTCAAAATGTGCAGATTCAGTTTTATGATGCTAGAGATAGTTTTAAATAAACTACGGTACTTCATGTAAGGACCAAGGTAGGTATATCACTTTAATTTGCATGTTTAGTTATCATTTGAATTTGTGTTTTTAATTAAATCAGATCTTTCCGTATGTTCCACTATACTATACTAGCTGTACGTGTAAGGAACCAGAGTGGATAGTATTTATGTTTAAAGGTACAGTTCCGCTTGCGATTTTCACAGATGAGTGCAATACGATAAAACATCAGATTGCACTCGCACCAATGTTAATCAGGCAGCATCGTTCTGCTATTTTTTCCTCAGCTTTAATAGTTCTGAGGATCAAATTGCAGCATGCTGCATATGGCTGTGTATATGGCAACAGACTTGCTAATGCAAGTCTATGGGTGCGAGAAAAATATCACACAGCATTACATACGGATGTCACACGGATGCTTGGTGAGAAAAATCTACACACTCATATGGCACATGCATGACACTCGTATGTCATATGGATGCTAGGCAAGGAAAAAACGCACACTTCCATGACATACGCAAAACCATACGCATGACACTCATCCCACTTTTCTGTACCGGTATTAGAGCGATTATTTGTACGTAAGTGGAACCGTACCCTAAGGCCGGAGTTAAACTTGTGTAGGACTTGTGTGAGTCTCGCATCAGTATCACCTAGTGTGGCCGCACACTCTCCTGACAGGAGCAGGTCGGCTGCATGTATTTCTATGCAGCTGGGATGCTCGTGTCCTGAGAGTATGCGGCAGCACCAGGTGATACTGATGCGAGACTCACACGAGTCCTACACAAGTGGAACTCTGGCCTAAGGCATTTAATAGCTCCGGATTCGGCAGTAAAGGAAATCATATTGCTGCAGTTCCTTTTCGCTCTCATGAGCGCACCCACTGGGATTTGATTTTATAGTGTGGAAGGGTGAAAGCTAGATGCATCCAATACAGTATGACCAGAGGTTGGTTTTCTGAACGATTTACTTTCTATTATGGAACCATGACAACCTATTAATTACAAATCAAGGAAGGTGATGGACTTTCATGAAAAAAATGAGTATATATCTAGTTGCTGAAGAAGGGATAGTGTACTAAAGGCATATAGACAGGGATTCTAGCCTTACAGACTTAACTGCTGCTACCTAAAATATCTATTCTATTCTCTAATAATTCCGCTCCTATTTCCAATTAGTGTAGGATTAGCTGCTGAAGAAGACATAGTGTATTGGAGGCAAGTAGGAAGGGATCCTATACTTACAGACCTTGCTGCCGCTACATTAAGCCAAATTCATTTTCCAGGCTAATTCAACCCTATTCTGTTCTCTAATAATACTGTTCTAAGCAGCAATTAATGTAGAGCTAGCTGCTGAAAAAGGGATAGTGAGAACTTGCTTCTGCTACTTAAAAAATATTTTTCTGTTCTCTAATAATACTGCTCTGAGCTACATTTAGTGTAGAGCAAGCTGCTGAAGAAGGGATAGTGTATTAGCAGCATATATGGAAGAATTCTAGCCTTACAGACCTTGCAGCTGCTATGTTAAACCACATCTCTTTTTAACACTAGAAGTTATTTCTGGGACTTCTAGTGTTAAGGGCTAATTCAAATCTACTCTATTCTATAATAACACTGCTCTTAGCTATAATTAGTGTAGGGCTAGCTGCTGAAGAAGGGATAGTGTATTAGAGGCATGTAATCAGGGATACTAGCCTTACAGATCATGTTGCTGCTACATAAAATTATATTATATTCTATAAAAATACTGATTTTATCTGCATTTAGTGTAGGTCAAGCTGCTGGAAAAGGGATAGTGTATTAAAAGTATGTGTGCAGGGTTTCTAGACTTACAGAACTTGGTGCTGCTACGTTAAAGCAAAAGTCCTTTTCAGGGCTAATTCAAATCTATTCTATTCTCCAATAATATTGATCTTAGTTGCAATTAGTCTAGGTCTAGCTGCTGGAGAAGGGATAGTCTATTAGAGGCATGTAGGCAGTCATTCTAGCCTTACAGTCTTTGCTGCTGCATCCTAAAACTAAAAGTCTTTTTCAGACCTACCTCTATTCTCTTCCCTATTAATACCGCTGTTAGCTGCATTCAGTATAGGGATAGCTGCTGGGGAAGGAAAGTTTTGGACTAGAGACCTATAGGCAGGGTACATTGGTTTCCAGTTTTTCTATAGCTATACTGATGCTGCAACCTAACTGCATTGGTCAGGGTACAAGTCATGTTATAGGACACGTGCAGGTGTAAGGCAGAGATGGCACCCCGGGAAATATAGTAGTGACTGGGGACCAAGTACCATGGAATGGCTGCCATCATGAGGTGGTGGAAAGCCCTAGAGTCTATAATCCTAAATAGCAAAATTTCTAGGGCAAGCAGTAAAGAAATGCAAGCACATAACACAATGTGTAATTTCACCATCTCTACCTGGTCCACAAAGATTTAATTGTGAGCAGCGAGAATTTGAGTATACAAAGAAGCGGGATGATTACACTGATTATCCGAACACAAAAAGAGAAAAAAAAATGGTCAGATTACCGGTAGTGAGTGTCTTTTGTCCACAAGAAATGGATGTTTCCATCCTCAAGTCCGAATGGAATAGGAGTGAGAACCCCGTAGTATACGATATAGAAAAAAGCAAAGCAATATCCAGCAAAAGGCCTTAATAATATGGACCAAAATTATTAAAAATATATAAATGTTTATTTTTCAACTAGTTAAAAATTCCATTCTGTTATATAGATGGCAGAGGAAGGAGCTTAAGTATACAGAGATAAGACTACGCGTTTCGGCGTTGTCTGCATGCCTTCATCATGGTCTAACATACTATAGTTGTTAATCTCTCTATATAGAAATTGAATAGTTCCCTTTAAAGGGTGTGATTTAATTAAAAAGGGGTATGGATTACCCCAATAGCCTGCATACAAAAGAAATCTCCTTAAGGTTTTGTCTCATTGTGGATTCATCTTCTTCATATACAAAGGGATAAAAACGAAGGTGCATTAATAAAATTAGTCTGTAAAAGTCAGTTAGCGGTATTTTAGAGGGAGACTAATAGTAAAGAAATATTTCATCCAAATACAGATGCCTTATAACATGATTCATACTAGTAATTGGATCTTTTCTTTGAGCAGCCGTACACGAGATGGATTGAACCTGAGAAATGGTCTAATTGTATGCTATTCATAATTATTGGAAAAAGGTCTTAATAAACGTTTATTATGAATTAGGTCAGCTGAGAGGTTGCAGGTATTTAAGGCACTTTTTCCTTAAGGGGGATGCCTGGCAACAAGTCTCATACGTTGCTAGTTCACAGGTCCTTAGCACTGCTACTGCTGTCTCTGCTGCTGCTGTACTGTGCTATAAGCTGCTGCTGACTTATGTTTGTGTTTCAGTGTCCTGCTGATACACTGTTGCTATTATCCTAAGTCTGCCACTGCTGCTACAAGCTGCCATGCCGGCCACCAACCATGATACCTGCTGCCGTAAAGTATCCTTAGCAGCTGCTGCTGCCACATCCATCCATCCTGTCCAAACCTTGACACCTAGTGAAGATGTTACCCATTACCAGAGACTATCTCTCCTGCACCCCTGGGGCCAGCCATCACAGCACCAGTCTTCCCGAGTGGCACCCAGTCTCACACCTGCAACGTAACACTCTCACAATTAGAGGCTCTGGTGAAAACCAGGTATGGTTCTGCAATCAAACCTTCTGGGATTTCAGTGTGCTGTGGCCCAGTGGGTCCACTAAATTCCCTGATCGCCCGGCGAGCATAACAACAGCTAAGAGCGTTATTATTAGAGAATAGAATTTTTAGGTAGCAGCAGTAAGGTCTGTAAGACTAAAATCCCTGCCTACATACTGCTAATACACTATCTGTTCTCCATCAACTTGCCCTACACTAAATGCAGGTAAGAGCGGTGTTCTTGTAGAATTAGCCCTGAATAGGACTGTTGGTTTCATATTGCACCAGCAGGAACTAGGACACTATAACACACTGTCCCTTCTCCAGCAGAATCTTTTCCTAGACTATTTCCGGGTAAAGTTTGCTTTTGTTTAACATCATGCTTGCCTTCTGCTTCTCTCCTGTTTCTTCCTTACACTAACATCATGGGGTATGCCAGCAACCATCCGACAGTGAGAGAACAGTAATGTCAGCATTATCCCCACATATCTCCAGTCATGTGCTCTTCACTACAACAGTGTTTCAGGTGCCAATGACATACTAAGAAATGCCCATTGCATTGAGTTCCCTGGACACTGCGTGTCAAAGCACATTCTCTAAATGGGATAAAATCATCAGTGGGGTACCTCATGGAACAGTGTTAGAACCATTTTTTTTTTATTTCCTTATTATTTACCCCATGGATTGGATTGAGAGTAAAGTCTTTGCTGTTGACAAAAAAGTTCTGTATGTAGGATGATAAAAACTGAGCTTGATAGTATATTATTACAGAACAATCTGGATGAAATGTCTTCATGGGCAATCACAGGACAGATGAGGTTTAATTGTGATAAATGTAGAGTAATGTACCATGGCCGGAGTAATCCTATTGCTGCATATACACTAAATGGAAATCTACTTGGGACTATAAAACAGAGGAAGGATTTGGGTATTCTGGTTAAAAGTAAGCTGAGCAGCAGTAAATCCTGAGATAAAATTCTGTGATCTCCATGTATTATTTCCCTTCTATAAATTACGTGACTATGTGCAGGTTTGGGCTCCACATTTTAAAAAGGATATTTAGAAGTTTGTCAGTTCAAATGCAGCAACTATATTATTAGAAGGAATGGAGGCCTCCCATATGACGAGAGGTTGGAAAAGTTGGGCTTGTTTAGCTTAGAAAAAAGACGTCTTAGAGGAGATCTCAATTATATGTATATAAATACATGTGTGGTCATTATAAAGGACTGGCACATGACTTATTCCTTCTAAAGACAATACAAAGGATCAGGAGACATTCATTACATGAGGAGGAAAGGCGATTTTGGCAAGTAAATAGGATTCTCTACAGTTAAAGTTGTCGTATTGTGAAATGCCTGACCGCTAGAGGGAGTAATGGCAGAGACACTATTAGGCTACATGCGCACGCTGCTTCTTTTTCGTGTTCACAAACTGCAGCCAAAACTGCACCTTGTCAGAGAGAGCCTGGAAATGTCACAAAAAATGTAGGTGCTTTTTTGGTGCGTTTTTGCTGCTTTTTTGGTGCGTTTTTGGCTGCAGTTTTGTCAACAATTGTTTCATGTATTTTTCAGTTCAAACAAGCCCATAAAGCTTGTTGAATTGAAAAAAAAAAAATTAGAAATAAATAAATAATTAAAAAAAACTGGCGTGCGGTCCCCCCCAATTTTAATGCCAGCCAGATAAAGCCATACGGCTGAAGACTGGTATTCTCAGGATGGGGAGCTCCACGTTATGGGGAGCCCCCCAGCCTAACAATATCAGTCAGCAGCCGCCCAGAATGGCCGCATCCATTAGATGCGGCTGTTCTGGGACTGTACCCGGCTCTTCCCGATTTGCCCTGGTGCGTTGGAAAATTGGGGTAATAAGGAGTTATTGGCAGCCCATAGCTGCCAATAAGTCATAGATTAATCATGTCATGCATCTCCCCGAGACACCCTCCATGATTAATCTGTAAATTACAGTAAATAAACACACACACACGAAAAATCCTTTATTAGAAATAAAAAACACAAACACATTCCATCATTACCAATTTATTAACCCCGACAAAGCCCTCCATGTCCGCTGTAATCCAGGATGGTCCAGCGTCGCTTCCAGCTCTGCTGCATGGAGGTGATCGGAGAAGCAGCAGACACCGCCGCTCCTGTCACCTCCGCACAGCAACTGAAGACAGCCGCGCGATCAGCTGAGCTGTCACTGAGGTTACCCGCAGCCACCGCTGAATCCAGCGGTGGCTGCGAGTAACCTCAGTGACAGCTCAGCTGATCGCGCTACTGCGTGGAGCTGACAGGAGCGTGGAGGACGGGACTATCAGCGGCGGCGGTGGCAGTGAGAGAGGTCCATCATCTCCCCTGTGCGGGGACAGCGGTACTTCGGGGAACACGGGGAGGACGGGACTATCAGCGGCGGCAGCGAGAGGGGGATGGACATTGGCAGTTGAAAACATTGATTTTTCCCTCTCGCTACCGCCGCCGCTGATGTGGAGGACGGGACTATCAGCAGCGGCGGCAGCGAGAGGGAAAAATCAATGTTTTCAACTGCCAATGTCCATCCCCCTCTCGCTGCCGCCGCTGATAGTCCCGTCTTCCACATCATCTCCCCCGTGCGTGCATGCTGGGGACAGTGGTACTTCGGGAAACACGTGGAGGACGGGACTATCAGCGGCGGCGGCAGCGAGAGGGAAAAATCAATGTTTTCAGCTGCCAATGTCCATCCCCCTCTCGCTGCCGCCGCTGATAGTCCCGTCTTCCACATCATCTCCCCTGTGCGTGCACGCTGGGGACAGCGGTACTTCGGGGAACACGTGGAGGACGGGACTATCAGCGGCAGCAGCGAGAGGGGGATGGACATTGGCAGCTGAAAACATTGATTTTTCCCTTTCGCTGCCGCCGCTGCTGATAGTCCCCGTCCTCCACATCATCTCCCCTGGGGACAGCAGTACTTCGGGGAACACATGGAGGACGGGACGGGACCACTTGCCTGACCTCACTTCCTGACAAATCACCTGCGTTTTTGGTACCAAAAACGCAGGTAAAAGGCAGGTAAAATGCACCATTTTTGATTAGCATGCATTTTTCCTGCGTTTTTGATGCCCTCATTGATTTCAATGGGTGACAAATGTTGACAAAAACGCAGGAAGAATGAACATGCTGCATTTTTTTTGTCACAAACTTTTGTCAAAAAAAACGCTGACAAATAAACTGCAATGTGCGCATGACATATCTGACTTCTCATAGACTTTGCTGGGAAGTCAGATGTCAGAAAGTTCTGCTGACAAAACTGCAGCCAAAAAAGCAGCAAAAAAAGCAGCGTGCGCATGTAGCCTAACAGCTTTTAAAAGGCTGGATGCTTTTCTCACAACAAATAGCATTGTGGATTATCTATAATCTATTATTCAACTTTCTGCTCGAAAAATAGTAAATACGACCAAAAAGAACAATATATATTTAGCGAGGGTAGTACAAACATAGCTTTTAACCAATAGATTAAAAAAACAAAGTTGATAAAATACACAGACATACTGTACATTTAACATATATAATGCTGAATATGAGCCCAAGCAATTGAGCGGAATATCCCCATTATCAAATGCCAATAAATGAAACTGTGTCACGTACTGCAAAATTTACAACCATGTAGCAGATAAATGCCTATAGTTGGCAGATTAGAAAAGGAACAATCTCACCATGTTTGTCAAGGTACAGTCCTTGACAGAAGTTCTGTCGCTTATCCATGTTATGTAAATAAAAGCTTATAGCCTGACTTTAAGTTCATCCATTGGTTTCATAAATTACTCTTTTGAAAGCTGAAACCCTCCCAAATTTGGTTTAGGTTATGAAAATAAAGTTGCTGCAAAGCTGAAATATTCATTTAACGAACACAGAAAGGTCAGATTTTTGCAAGACAAAAAGTTTGTCGCCCTCAGAAAGTAATGTAAAATTCAAAGAAATAATTACCTTCTAATACAAAGATATGTTGCATAACTTTGGTGAATGAAGTTGTGGTGCTATTACAGCCATATTTAATATTTTGTGTGACTTCCATGAGCTTGAAGGACTGCATCCATGTGGTTCAACAATGATTCATACAATTTATTGATGAAGTCAGGAATAGCAAAGAATGCAGTCTTATATGCCTCCCAGTGTTCATCTAGATTCTCTGGTTTTGTCTTCCAAGATTCCTCTTTCATCCTACCCCAAACATGCTTAATGCTGTTCATGTCTGGTGACTGGGCTGGCCAGTCCTTGAGCACTTTGATCTTCTTTGCCAGGAGGAACTTTGTTGTAGAGATGGATGTATGAGATGGAGCACCATCCTGCTGCAGAATTGGACCCTTTTCATGATTGGGAATGTAAGAGGTAGCTAATACTTCTTGATATTTTAAGCTATTGATATTGCCTTCCACCTTGTAAATGTTTTGCACACCCCCATACTGAATGTAACCCCAGGCCATGATCTTTCCACCACCAAATTTAACTGTTTTATGGATCCATACAGGCTCCAGTAGGTCTCCTGCTATATCTGCGGCAGCTGTGGTGTAATTCAACTGTAGGTTCATCAGAGAAATCCACCTTCTGACACTTTTCCAGCAGCCATCTGTTTGGCAGGTTGTGGGACTTGGCAAATGCCACACAGTTTTTTAATTGCCTTTTGTTTAGTGCTGGCTTCTGGGCACTGATTCGACCATCGATGCCATTTCGAGATAGAATACTACAAACTGTTCTGGTTGACACAGGGACTTGAGGTGACCAAGCCATTTGGAGCTCTGCTGCAGTGGAAGAGGGGCTGGCTTTGGATTTTCTAACCAACAAACGTTCCTCATGAGCAGTTGTCTTGCGGGGTCTGCTGGACCTGGGCTTCTCAAAAACATCTCCACTCTTTTCAAATCTTTTTATAATTCTTTGTACTTGTTGCCTGAAGAAGAGACCTGCGCAGGCTCGAAAGCTTGTTATTATTACCATCTTTTCAGTTAGCCATTAAAAGGTATCAACCACTGGGGTCTTCAGTTCTTTTAAACAATTTTGTACTTGACACTGAGACACATTAAAGATGCCTGCCACCTCTGCAGTGGATCTGTTCTTCAGCCTCTTGATAATTAAGGCTTTGGTCGTAGGGTGGATTTTTGGCATGTTGTCAGACGTCACGTTGCAGTTCAACTGAAGGTCTGGAGTGCTGGGTTTCTTTTTATACACACACCCTAATTAACCGATCATTTAGTGAGCACAGGTGAGGATGTAAACTAGGATTGGGTCCATTATATGACAAGGCGACAAAACTTTTGTCTTGCCAAAATCTGACCTTTCTGTGTTCATTATATGATCAATATTTCAGCTTTGCAGCAACTTTCTTTTCATAACCTAAACCAAATTTGGGAGGGTTTCAGCTTTCAAAAAAGTAATTTATGAAACCAATGGATGAATTTAAAGTCAGGTTGTAAGCTTGTATTTACATAACATGGATAAGCGACAGAACTTCTCTCAGGGACTTTATATGGAGATGCTCTCAAGGCTGGAGCAGTCCCTTTATCCAGAGGATGGAGGGAGAGAGATTACAAATGTGGTGCCCCTAAGGCTCAGGTTGCCACAGGGTACTGCACCCCACTTAGGGTGTGGTGCTGATCATGGATCCAAAGAAGGTCGGTGCCAGTTTCATCATCCACAACCACATACACACATGGGTTGCCCCTTCCCCACTGGGGACTGGGCTAGGGTCAGGTACCAAAGGGGTGCCAACAGTGTGGCATTTACAGGATGCCAGTGTCACGCCCTGGGGCAGCCGAGCTGCTCGGATCCGGGCAGTCCATGGCTCGAGGGGTCTCAGACCTGGGGGCACTGTCAAACAGTTTTAAATGAAAAATAAAATTAAAGTTCAACTACGCTACTCGTGGTTTGCGGCCAGGGATAGTAGGTCTGCCGCTGCAGGTTCCCACTGGGGATGATGGATGGAGGCAGCGTGGATGGTGGAGTCCTCTGCGAGCAGGGCTTTTCCCTAGGGGTAGGGGAAGTGTTAACAAGGAGGCGCGCGGCAATGAAGCTGTCCAGGCAAAAAGGGCAGTTTGATGGTTTTTACTCACTGGATTCACGCCCTGGTGACGTACTGGATCCCAGGTGCGCCCGTTTCCCTGATAGCTGTGCCTGCTGACCTGGTGCCACTCTACAGTTTTGCACTCTGGTGTATGTGGGTCCTCCCTGGCGTGGAGCACTTGGAGGTCCTCCTGGTGTCTGAGTCCTGCCGCAGGCAAATTAGACTATTTAAGGGAATTTCTCCCAATCCCCTCTTTGCTTTTGCTGCTGATGCCTCGGACATTAGTGGTGGCAGATGAGTCCTGAAAACCCACCCGCCTGGCAGAGTTAACAGATGGCTTGAAGTCCTAGTCTGTTCTGGGATCTGCAACCCATGCGTGCAAAGTACTGTGAGCCCTGGATGTCCACCCCACAGGATCCCTCTATCCTTTGGAGCTTGCTCTCTCACTCTGCAGCTACTTTCCTCCTCTGAGTGGCTGTTCTTTCTAATCAGGTCTTTTCAGTGTCTTTACTACCACTCTGCCGACTTTCTTACTTCTCGCTTTCCTTTCTGTTTTTTTCCACTTTCTCTCTGTGTCTCAAGAGTCTCTGGTCTGTCTTGACATCTTTCTTACTACTCCTCTCCAACCTACTACTTCATCCTCCTAAACTCTTCTGACTGTTCCACTGTCTACCCACACTCCCCAGGTCACTTTCTCCTACCCCAGGTGTGGTCTCTTCCTCCCAGTTGGCTGCCTGTTATCTAACAGTGCCCAGCCCCTGTCATCTGGCTAGGTGAGGCTCCCAGCTGGGTACAGCGAGTGTAAATGTCCTGGTGTGCTAGTGTGTATGTAGTGACTGGCACAGTCATGCAGGACCCGAGCTGTTACCTTATTTTTTTGACACCTGGTTACCACAGGGACATCACGCCATCACAACAGGGGCCCCAATGCACTAGCTTAGGACCTGGGTTGGGGGAGAAGTGGCTACCAGGGAGAGTTAGGAGTCAAACACACAGTTTACAAAATAGAGAGTTCTCCAGCAGGAGTGACAGTGAGCAGACGTCTTTCCCGGTAGCTCCTGTGGGACATAGGAGTTTAATGGTCACTCAGGAGGATACCATGTCAGTTCCCCAGGGGCCAGTGCTGTTCAGGGTGCAGCACCCTAGGGTGGTGTAATTCCACATTGTATTACCAGATTCTGCCAGACGGAGGAGTTCCATGCTTCTCCGACCACACAAGTTTCCAGATCCAAGTGGCACCTTGGATTCCGGGGCCTCGATCACGGTCAGACACAAGAGGATCCACACTACTGGCATAGGAAACAGTACTATACCTAGTACGGAAGGGACTCTAAGTGCTTCATACCAGAGGGACCCGCACTAAAAGCACAGTGAGGAAGGGCCCACAGACTACCGCATCGGTTCTGACCTCCCACGGATCTGAGATCGACCTGAGCCCATCATGGCAGTGACCAGTGTGACCGGGCTGGCAGCAGAAGTTGTGAGTAAACTACATCCTGAACCCGCAGAGACTGTTTTGGCTCATCCTTACTGGCACCACCGCCCAGCACTTAGGCGCCAACGGCCTATACCCTCCCTCTTCATCCACCCAGGGCCCGCTCCACCTGTGGGGAGCGACACCATCCTGGCTAACATAACACCTGCCCCGGCGAAGAATTCTTCAGCAGCGGCTGCTCCTGGCCGCATACCACAGGTGGCGTCATGACAAACTCTCCCAAATACCCCGCTTCCCCCACCATTTACTGTATGCCTCGGGGCAACGGAATCGGGCAAGGCCACACCATGACAACGCCTGACCTGACCCGAAATGGCCCAGCGACGAGTAGGTTAACCGTCTGCCCCGTGGGGTGCTACACAAAGGCCACACAATACCCTCTTTACATCCAAATCATTTCACTGAGTCTCCCAAATGCTCCTTGCATGTTTTGTTTAGAATTGATCGAACCCACCAAAATCCGGAATCGGCGGATTACTGCCGGATTGAAAAAAAATCCAGATCCGCTCCGGATTCCGGTAACCATTTAAGTCTATGGGAACCAGAATGTGAAGATTAAAAACATTTGTGGAGAGGATAGGGGGGTAGGAGTGCACGCGGTGTACTCACCCAAGGCTGTGTCATGGCAGCAAACTCCTTCCGGGTGACGCTTTTCCCTTCCAGAGCCGACAATTCAATATTCATTGTTTTGCCCGCCAGTCGGCGCATGTAATTGGTTGCAGTTAGACGTGCCCCCACCCTGAGTGGCAGCGTGGCAGCTGACTGCAACCAATCACAGGCGGCAGGACAGCCAGTGGGCGGGGAAAACAGTGCAAGTGTCTGCGGGTCAGTATGGTGAACGTCATGTGTTTCAGAAACACATGCACGTTCCTGTCAGAAGTGTGCGCAGCTGTGCTGCAATGTCAGACTCATGCGAGTCTGGCATAACAGCACCTGGCACGGCCTGCCGCTCTCTGAACATGAGCGTGCGCATGTACCTAGAAACACATCCACGTTCCTGTCAGAAGTGAGTGTGGCTGTGCCGGTGATGCGCCTTTTTTTATTATTTAAATACATAAAAAAAAATGACTTGCGGTCCCCTCTAATTTTCATCCCCAGCCAAGATAAAGCCGGCTGGGGGATGGTATTTTCAGCCCGCAGCCGCCCAGTATTGCCGCATCTATTAGATGTGACAATCCCGGTGCTTTACCTACTCTTCTCAATTTTCCTGGTGCGGTAGGCAATCGGGGTAATAAGGGGTTAATAGCAGTGCACATCTGCTATTAAACCCTAGGTTAGTGATAGCACAGGCATCTATGAGATACCTGCATCACACTAACCTGTAAGTGAAAGTAAATAAACACAGACACAGAGAAAAATCCTTTGTTTGGAATAAAGTGCAAAAAACACACCCTCCTTCCGGCGTAATCCACACGAGGTCCCACGCCGCTTCAGCTCTGCTACATAACACAGGTAGCGGTCATAGATCATGACCGCTGGCTGTGCAGACAATGACTGAGCCGCAATGACTGCACAGCAGGCAGATACTGTCACAGGCTGGGGGCGTATCTGCCTGCGACCAATCACAGATGAGAGGATGGCCGATGGGCAGGGAAAACACGGAAAGCTGTGTGTATACGATGCACAGTACAGGAATTGAATGCGCGACCCGGAAACAGTGTGCCGCCATGACACCAAGTCTCGATAAGTATGAAGCTGTTTTATTTCTGTTTTTCTTTATTTTTCAATTATTTCCCTCAGTACCAGATCTGGATCCGGATCGTGCACCCGGAATCCTGTATCTGGGTCCGGAACCCAGGTATCTTTGAAACCACGCGGATCCGGACTTTTACAGTTCAGATCTGCTCGGCCCTAGTTTTGTTTAATACGCATCATGTGAGCAGGAAAAATTTTGCATCAGCAGCATTTGCGTGGGGCACCCATGTCTCAGAGACATTCACAAAGAAACGAGCAAATTACATTTTTGCATTTAAAAAGAATTTGAAATTTTTACAATAGTTTTTTTTTATTATTCTTTAGTAATTTTATAGGAACAAAACAATTTGATTATTTTTTCCCCTCTAGAATACAGGTACATAGAAATACACTGCTATGTACTGATGTAGCTCTACGTACCTGTATAATCTGCTTCTCATTTTCCTGCCTACATTACACGTTATGTATACCTAATACTCCTGTCTCTCAGGGTGGGCAGTGGTTCTTTGATGGAGCTGCTGCCTATGGCCAAGGAGTTCACAAGTATGAGCCTCAGGCAGACCAGAGCTAAGAAATGTTTATTTCGTTTATCTTCCCCTGTGGTCCCCACATAGCTTCTCATACAGCCAGATCAGATACCCATACTTTGCAATGACGAGGGGCAATCACCCCGAAACACCATGTCTGCAAATTGGGATTCTGATCTGGTATATATCCTAGGTCATATGAAAAGGCTTATTAAAAGGCCAATTTTGACTTTTAGGATTGCTACTTCCAATAGCTGGCAATAGAGTTTGTCTCCTTTCCTGGAGAGACAATTTGAATATTTCGGTTATCTGCATGCAGCAAGTTGCCAGCTCCATCCTCCCAAGGAAGAGACGCTACGGAGATGGCAAAAAGAGACAAGAGGAAGTCGAGACAAAGCTCTGAGTGCAAGGACAGAGTGACCAGTCCCGCTTAATCAAGGACAATTGGGTGCTGCTGAGGACAATGATGTTCTATGCACGCGGAACAATAATATTAGTGATTATACTGGCCATATGGAAATGTGGCCAGCCTGTCTAAATAGGCTCTTGAATGAGTGTTGATTGACTTACGTAGCCGATCGATAACTTACTGTTACAGCACCCTTACCTTTGAGCTCCTAATAGAAATTGTTTTTGCAGCAAACCTAAAACAATAGCATTTATCACATAATATTGATGTGAAAGAGAAAGTCTGGGAAATAACATATGGATGCTAACCAGCCAGAAGTAAAATGCCTCATATTAGCTGTGACAGGCGTATAATAGAGACAAAAGTTCCGCTCATTCTGCTTCACTTGTGCTGACTCAATTTGCACTTTTAAAAAGTCAGTGCCATTTTAAAATTTGTCTCTACGAGCAGCCTTTCCGAAAAGCATTTATATTATCGAGTGCTGAGATAATGACAGCCCAGACAAAGAGGAGGAAGAGCTTGTTGTCTGTAATGCCACTTAAATGTCTAAGAGAAGTAAATTATTTCTCTCGGTAGTGTCAAGTCTATCTCCCATGAGTCAAATCCATTTCTTCATGAACGTGAATGCTTTACTTCCTAGCTTGGTCAGAACATGTCCTTTTGATGAAGACATACAGTATACTACATGTATGAACACAAAGTAATGTCGTTTACCATATAGAATTTGTAGCCACTTTTTAAGTGCTTTATACCACGAAAGGAGGCAGTGGAAATTGTTAGAAATCTTAATGAAAGCCTCTTAATAAACCATTGAAATTGGATTCTGTAGAATATATTCCATTCTAATACTCTATACTGAATGTACTGTACATTTTCTTCATTTTGCGTGGATAGGTTGTTAAATTGGTTTAAAACTTTACATGGTGGAGTTCCATTTATTGGAAGGTGTTTCACAGAAATTCTGTAGCCCTAGAATTTGAAGATCACGCCTCATCCCCTCTATCTGCGGTTAGGGTGGATCCAAAATATTGTCCTAGGGAAGAAGCAAAACTGCAGGCAATAAATTTGATAGGGCTGCAGAGGCACTGGAATATGTCTGTACAACCTATAGCATGGCTTAAGTATTATTGTACATTACTTTTAACAATTAAAAAGTTTTTATTTTATGTTTTTTGTTGAATTTTCAATACATTGCAAGAAATAAATGTCAAAGTCTGATGGAAGGCAAATAAATCTCAATAGTAAGAGAACAATAATCATTACGAGCCCATTTACAAGTGTTGACCATGGCTACATACAAGCTAACTGGCGGTCGCTTAATAGCCTGTTTAGACACAGCGACCCCACTTCTACCGTGTTTTTCCAAAAATAAGACACTGTCTGATATTTTTTTTGCCCCCCAAAAAAGCACTAGGGCTTATTTTTGGAGGAGGTCTTATTCTTGGAGAAACACGGTTGGGGGTAAGTTTACCCCCCAAAACAGCAGACCCCCCCCCCACTTCCCAGGAGACTCATACTCACCATAGCCGTACGTCTGCGTGGCTCCCAGGTCCTACCTGTGATCTCCGGTCGGTGCTGCATGCCGTTCTCCCCTGCTGTTGCTGTTGGCTGACACACTGACACACACAGCCCGATCGCAGACACACACAGCAGATCACACACACACACACAGCAGATCACACACACACACAGCCGATCACAGATACACACAGCCGATCGCAGCACACACAGCCGATCGCAGATACACACAGCCGATCGCAGGCACACACAGCCGATCACAGATACACACAGCCGATCACAGATACACACAGCCGATCGCAGACACACACAGCAGATCACACACACACAGCAGATAGCAGACACACACAGCCGATCGCAGGCACACACAGACGTTCACAGATGTACACAGCTGATCGCAGGAACACACAGCTGATCACAAATACACACAGCCGATCGCATGCACACACAGCCGATCCCAGACACACACAGCCGATCGCACACACACACAGCCGATCACACACATCACATCACATCCAGCGCTTACGGCCGCAGGGAATGATGAGAGCAAGTCACGTGTCCCGCCGCAGGTCCTGTTCGTTGCGCTCCACCGCACTGCCTCTCAGGATTCTGCTGGCAAGAAGACATCAGTGTCACTGGATGAGGTGAATGTGTATGCGATCCGATGTGTGTGCAATCCGATGTTTGTGTGTGTGATTTGATGTTTGGGTGTGATCTGATGTTTGTGTGTGTGATCTGATTATGTGTGATTTCTGACTGTGTGTGCGATCTGTGTGTGCGATCCAATGTTTGTGTGTGAGATCTGGTGTGTGAGTGAGATCTGATTGTGTGTGTGTGTGTGTGTGTGTGTGAGAGATCTGATGAATGCGGGTGTGTGATCACTTCAGGTCCTGCCGCTCAGCATCGGGTGAGTGTAATTGCCGGGTGCCGCTGTCTATAATGAAGTGTCCTGCAGTATTTGTAACCTTCTTTAGCTGCACGGACACTTCATTATTGATCCGGGACTAGGGCTTATTTTCGGGGGAGGGCTTATATTTAAGCCTTGCTCCGAAAATGCTGAAAATCCCTGCTAGGGCTTATTTTTGGGGGAGGGCTTATTTTTGGAAAAACACGGTATATGCCCAGAATAATTTATTAAACATAATTTTATCAACAGCACATCTCCTGTTTACACAGAAAAATTATTTTCTGAGAACAATGAATTTATCCCCCTTTATTTGGTTGATTACTGTCGTGTTTAGATAGGCTGATATTTGGAAATGAGCAATCCTAGGAATGCTTGTTTCCCAATTATTGGCTCACCTTAATGAGATTTAACAGTTGGTAATCTATAAGAGTCTTTTTCAGTAAATTAAATAACCAATAGGATTACCAAAAGAGCTGTCAGAAGTACCAGTGAGTGCAGGGCAAAGATGATGAAGTAGAGGTAATTTGTCACTGGGGCAGCAAAAGGCTGCACGTCACAATACTGTTGAGATTTAAGGGCAATAAGGCCATGGAAGGGCATTTAAAATGAATTGTTAGCAGCAATGTACCAACCAATAAGTAATCATGCTATTAACCTTTAACAATTTCCAGCTTTTCATTCATCAGAAAATAAATTTGCCTCCTCTTAGCTTAAGAATAGTAAAGAATATTACAATAGTAAATAGTAGGCTGTTTCTAGGTAAATAATTACCATAGTTCATCTCTCCTGAAAGAACAATGACAATGTTTTCTTCTAGCCACCCTACAATTCTTTATACAGCTCATCCAAATGTTCCTTGATTACATTGTTACCTGTGATAGAGGGAATAAGATCATATTGTTGTCACATGTGAAGTTTGGCCAAGGTCAACCGGATATGATACTTGTCATGTCTATCTGGTCATAATCAACAGCATGTTCTTGTGCGGGTAATGAGTTAGTATTATACTTATGCTCCAAAGTAGTAAGGGACAAATTGGGTAGTGTTTTGAGGAAAGTAGTAATAAAATGTTTGAAGGTATCTGAAGAGAGAAAATGGTAGGTTTCCTTTAAGGAACGAAATTCACAAATGCCTCTAATATTGGAAAACTGATATACAATAGGGAGACTTTTGAGACACATTCACTAAGAAGGTTAGGGGAGTCATGAGGTGGTGTAAAGAGTAAAGACCAAATAAATCGGCATTATGGTAAAAGGATAAAGAAATTCTTCGAGAGAAGCAAATTACAGGGTTAGTTTCAATTGGATGACACAGATGGTATTTGGTGGGAACGGTTCAGAGGTGAGCAGATAATGTGGATAGGGTGCCCTGAGGCACCTCTAATGCAAATAATAATGGAACCTCAGAAGTAGCTTGATACTTTACTGGGTGTAGCATAGGAGTTAATACTAAATATTTTTAGTTACTTAGGGTGGCTTCGGGGTTAATTATACAATCACTGGTGGTGTAGTATGTTCGGTCATATTAGCAGTAATGACTTATGGTAAGATACAGGTATACAGTATCTAGATATGCATAGATCACTCTATAAATGGAAACTGTCCATTTACTGTGTTGATCTATTTAGGTTTTGCAGGATTGTTACAGCAACTGCTTATGATTACAGCAGCACAATCGTGCATGTCAATGGGTAACTGATTTTGCCGGCTTGTTGTGATAGCAGTGGATGTGTGAATTATTTAGCCTGGTGGGGGGAAAAAAGCTGGTCTTGTGAAATTAGCTCATTACTCCAAACATTGAGAGATATGTCAAAACATTGCCCTGAAGCGGTTAGAAACATGCCTTCACAATGTCCTTGAAAGTCTGCTGTGGACAGATGTGTATGGCTGTGATTAACCCAAGAGTCCTGCGAAATGTGTCACATTAATGTGTTACTTAGATATCATTGTGGAATGGAGTCAGCTGATAAAGCACAATTACAATACAACTTGACACATCACAGAGCACCCATGCTCCCAAATATACAAAGCGCAGGAAAAAAACATGATCCAACAAAAGTTATCCCTTATAAATATTATAGAAGCATTTGGTAAAACAGACCAGAACACCTGAGAATTAGGAAATGGATGAGTGATTTCTGCAGGTGGAACTAGCAAGATGGTCTGCTTAGGTAGTATGGTTCACTTCCATAAAGGGAGAATTGTTCTTATCTTTCATTAGCCCTTACAGGACTATTAAATGGGTTGTGCAGTCTTCTGAAAAAAGTCTACAGTCACTTAATGTGACTGCAGACTTCTGAATCCTTAGAGTGTGCACAGCGCACACTGTCAGGGTCCTTCGGTATTGCTGTGCACTATGTTAATTTCATGGGTCCTTCTTCAAGCCGATTACGGGCTGAAAAATAAAGCTTTGTGCAAAATCCCTTTAAAAAAAACTTCTATTTTACTATTTTTGCCTTTATTTGTATTGCATCACATAAAATTTAGCTCAGATATTTTTCTTAATGGTCGCTTTATTGGTAAACTATCAGCTCCGCTATGGCATTAAATCATATGTCCAACACTCAGACTATCTGAAGCCAATAATGTTGACTGTATGGACTGAAAGTCAGTCTCTCAAGATATTGGTATCAAACAAAAGACACTAGAATTTGGATAATCTCAGACCTCGTCTCATGATAAGAGCATAAGGGAATGAGGCTGGTAACTGTCACACTCAAACTAGGGGAGGTCCAGCGTAAGGCCAAAAACAAAACAAAAAAGGGGAAATACAATGACAAACAAGGGGTACACTGGGGACATTTTAACAATGGTGGGCCCTAGCGCTATAGAGAGGGAAGATGGGCACCTCATCACTTACCTGCCTCTGTACCCTGCACTCCTAGCCAGTCCCTATACAGGTTCCTCACCTGTTGCCGAGCTGGAACCTGAAGCCCTGAGATGACCCTAAAAAAGTCCCTGGCTATAGTTTGGGCAGGTGACAGACACTAGCCTCATCACTGCATTGAAGCCACACACTGGGAAATGACAGACAGGGGGAAAACACCACAACAGATTGCTGCAGTCAGAACCAAGGCTGCAGCCACATCAGCAGCTCCAAGAGAGGGTTTTAGCAGCTCCTTCTTCCTCCAAGACCAGAATTCAAAGGAATCAAGAATAACCAGCACCCTCTGCTGCAGAGGGTATATAAGGGGACTGGGAGTGGTCCAAACCAGAAACACCTGATCAGGAGTCTGAGGCTGCTGCAAAGCAAACTGACATTAACCCTCTCTATGCCAAAGGAAAGAAAACCCCATTTAAATAGCAGAGTCCCACCAGGTAAAGTGAGACTCAGACCCAGAACCTGTCAGTAATCTCTTACATCAGAGAGACAACCAAGACAGTAATGCAACAATAGAGCTTTCATTAAAAGAACAAAGCCTCCTTTGTAGGATATTTGTAAAAATAAATAACAATCGGATAAATAAAAAGAAAAATACAAATTCCAATCAGCAACAATTTCCTGTTTCCTAGACAAATTTTTCCTTTGAAAAATATAATAGCTTATTCCCCACCATTTTTTATGTACACTCCTTAGATCAAGAAATGTTCTTTTCCTGGCAGAAATTATTTGATTTCTTCTGAATCATTTCATGGAAGATCTCTCTGGGATAAGATGGTTTGAGGCACGGTAGCAACAAGTGATACAAGAATAAGCTAAATAAGACAGCGAGCAATGAGATGAAGAACAAGAGTCTTGTGTTATCAGAAGTGCTGGCTGCTCATGTTATTATTTATCGAACATAATCTTTACTCTGGCTTATAACTCACAGAACAGATTTCATTATCAACTTAATGCTTTATGATAATGAATCCTTGATTGAACGACATTAATATTGGCTTGGGTGCCTGACTCCCCCTCATTGCAATCTGCCTGCAGTAGATAAGTATGACAAGTGTCATTTAATCGGCCACAGAATAGTACATAGTGGGGAAAAAGTACAACCTGCATAAAAAAGGGAAGAACCAATGCTGCCAAAGACTTGTCACTTCTAAAGACTAACTTACTTAAGTCCCTCACAAATCAGGAAAACAGCCAT
Organism: Anomaloglossus baeobatrachus; assembly: GCF_048569485.1. Classification (NCBI taxonomy): domain Eukaryota; kingdom Metazoa; phylum Chordata; class Amphibia; order Anura; family Aromobatidae; genus Anomaloglossus; species Anomaloglossus baeobatrachus. The sequence goes on from NC_134354.1 coordinate 630,320,336, forward strand.
TTTATTCTTTTTTTGCAAATTTAAATTGTATAGTAAAAACGATGGTCAAGGACTTTCCATTCACAAATACTAATTTCAAAGCTGGAGCTGAATTATTTTGTCGGAGGAATTGTAAATAACATTATAGTAATACAGTGTAAGATGCCCTGGATGATGCAGCACCTTCTATCCGCAGAACGACTCAACACAGACAATGACAACCCTGCCACATGCTGCAAACACGTTTTCTCCAGCGCTGCTTCCGGTGTGCCAAGCAGAAGAAAATCACTTTCAGCAGTAGACTTCATCCACTATAAGTTCATGCTGAAAACTTATAACTCTGCTCTCCATCTAGCTAAATAAGTCTATTTCACCACCCTCATCATATCATTATCTGACAATCCAATAAGACGCTTTAAAATTTTCTACTCCCTCTTGAGCCCTAAAGTACAAGCCCCCATTACCAACCATACCACTGACGATAGGGCCACTTATTTTCCCCAAAAAATGAACCATGACCATGAGATCATTTTCAACCAATCCCCTCACAGCTTGGACCCCTCTCCCTCCCGAACTTCAAGTTCACTTTCCACTTTTGAACCTGTCACAGAAGAAAGGGTTAGTAGACTCCTTGTTTCTTCTTGTCCTACAACCTGCATCAATGACCCTATTCCCTCATATCTCCTTCAGTCTCTCTCCCCATCTGTTACTACTTTCCTAACTAAAAACTTTAACCTCTGTCTTTCTCCAAGTATCTTTCCCTCATTTAAACATGCTGTCATAATTCCTTTAAAGAATCACTCCAGTGTTTTGGGGTTTTTTACAATGAGAGTGGTGCTTTTAATCTAAGGTCCCTGCCCCTGGTCATCTTTTATTGGTGTCGCTCCCGTTATCTCAGGCAATTTTTGAACGCCGGATTGCTTTAGTGTTTTATGTTGGGAGGTCCCTCTTCCACGTAAGTCTATGAGAGCCTCCTGCTGGTTCTCATAGACTTGCATTGAGATCTTGCAATGTAACTTCTGACTTCTTGCCAGTCAGTAATTGCAGTCACAAGATGGTGTCATGGGAGCGAAAATCAGCAATAAAAGTTTAAAACACTGGAGGGTGAGTATAAGACTGGGGCAAGGACTTGACTAAAAGCACCATTCCAGCATTATAAAAAATTCTCAAGTTGTACTTTAATTAAAATAACATCACTCAACAAGAATTGCTTTGCTAAGCAGAGACCTGTCTCTAACCCCCCTTCATTTCTAAACTCCTGGAACGGTTTGTCCACTGTCATCTAATTTGCTATCTACCTGGTAATACTCTTCTAAACCCTTTAGAATCCAGTTTCTATTCTTTACATTTTATGACACAGCCCTTACTAAAGTCACTAACGATCTATTAACAGCTAAGGGGTACTTCTCACATAGCGAGATCGCTGCTGAGTCACATGTTTTGTGACGTACCAGTGACCTCATCAGCGATCTCGCTGTGTGTGACACTAAGCAGCGACCTGGCCCCTGCTGTGAAATCGTTGATCATTACACATTGTTCTGGTTCATTTTTTGCTCGTTGGTCTCCCGCTGTGCAGCACACATCGGCGTGTTTGACGGTGGGAGACCAACGAGCACCGACTCTGTGTAAGCAGCATATGCTGGTAACCAAGCTAAATATCGGGTAACTAAGCAAAGCGCTTTGCTTGGTTACCCAATATTTACCTTGGGTACCAGCGTACATCGCTTAGCGCTGGCTCCCTGCACACGTAACCAGGGTACACATCGGGTTACAAAGCAAAGCGCTTTGCTTAGTTACCCAATATTTACCCTGGCTACGTGTGCAGGGAGCCAGCGCTAAGCAGTGTACACTGGTAACCAAGGTAATTATCAGGTAACCAAGCAAAGTGCTTTGCTTGGTTACCCGATATTTACCCTGGTTACCAGCATACACGCTTACAGGCTTCCAGCGCTGGCTCCCTGCACACGTAACCAGGGTAAATATCAGGTAACTAAGCAAAGCGCTTTGCTTAGTAACCCGATGTGTACCTTGGTTACCAAGCGCAGAGTCGCTGGTGGCTGGTCGCTGGTGAGATCTGCCTGATTGACAGCTCACCAGCGACCATGTAGTGATGCACCAGCGATCCTGACTAGGTCAAATCGTGGTCGGAATCGCTGGTACTTCGTTTAGTGAGACGGTACCATTAAATCTAATGGCCACTGCTTTCTACTGATTCTACTTAACTTTCTGCTACAGTTGATATTTTATCAGCTTTAAATAAACTAATCTCTTTTTTAATTCCCTTCATGACACATCCTTCACTGTATCATTTACATGCTCTTTTTCCCCTCCACTTGCACTTACTGTCAGGTTTCTTCAAGCTTTAGTTTAAAGCCCTGTTACTACTGAACCCTAACACTCTCATAGGTATGGACAAACCAGGGGAGATGTAAAACCAGAAATCCACAAGTCCTAAAACAGGCTAGTACTTGCCCTACACCTAACCATGATTTGTCCTTGCCTGACAGTGGAGGTAAGGTCAAGTAATGGCACCACCACTAGTTGACGGCTGACCCGAAGTATCCTTAAGTGGTTGGACCAACACAAAACAGACTGTGGTCCAACCAAGAGGGAAACTGACCAACAATCAGAGATCACCAGTTTTAACTCCGGAGTAGTTATCTCTTTTTTCCCTTGTTTCTTCCAGACCCACGTGTATGTGCCGACCCCGTGCCAGCAGCCAGCGCTGCTCAGATCCGGATCTGCGGTATGGCTCGAGGGACTTTACCGGACCCGGGGGTCGCGCGGACACTTCGAATAAAAAGGGACGTAATTGTACGGGATTTGCTGTAAAACTCTGTGACGCCACCCACGGTATGTGGTGAGTTGTAGCACCACCGCTGCCGTTATTGGATGCCTGAGGAAGATGTGATGGCAGCTGGATGTTAACCCCCTCTGTGGGTAGGGATGGATGCCCCGGGTCCAGTGTTGTGCAGGGTTGCAGGGATCAGCACACTTACAGTTGGGTTGTCCTGGTGCTGGATGAGGTTGCACTGATGTGTGGAGTCAATAAACACACAGTACTTTTGGTAAACCAAGGTGATGGTGGCCGACCTCCGCAGATGGGTGTATCTGGTCCCACACCCGGGCTAGTGATCAGTGACTCTTTCCTCTGCACTCTGTATTTTCTGTGGTGGACTTCCCGGTGTGTAACACGGGAGTCCGCTCCCTGTCCTTCGGTTGGGAGCCGTGCCCATCTGACGCTGACCCGTGGGATCTACCGGGACCTGGCGGATGCCCTATCCCTCTCTGTGTATGGTCGTCTACATTTCGGGACTTAGGTTGGGACAGGACCTATAATCCTGCCCTCAATTGGTAAATTAGCTAGGCCGTTGGTGCCGATCCTGGCTTCAGGGTTCAAGTACCCCCTTGTGTGCATGGTTTCCGGGTCGGTTCTTCGGTGTCGGTATAGGCGGGCTACAACCCTGCCCCAGTCCACCTCGGATCTCCGGCAGCCGTCTTCCCGTCTCCTGCTGGCACTGACCACCGTCTGCCACCTAGCCAATGCACCAGGGCTCCTACGTAGAGGCTTATGCTTTATTATAGCAAACCTCTGATGTTTATTGCACTTCATGCTTTTAGATGTTTTTAAACTATGTTGGTGTTTTTCCTACAATAAACTTTTGAATATTTATTGCCATTATTGTTTTGGTGATCTCCTCATTAGCACACCACCCTCTTCTCCTTTTCATTGTTGCTGCTTTCAGGTGTGCATTTGGAGGATCCCATCTATATTGCCTTAATGCCCTCTAAAAAAATTTTTTTCAAATAGGGCTCCTACCCTGGCATCTGTCAGCTTGAACTCCACTCCATTCAGAACTTAACTCCAACTCAAACTAACTAACTCTGTTTTCCCGCCCTGGGCTCTCCAAACCCCTAGGTGGGCATTCTCCATCCACCTGGTCCCGCACACTGGTGTGTCTGTCCTTCCCTGAGGGGGGTGACTAGGATTTCAGGTCGGCTGCTTTAACCTTGTGTGGGAGAGGTGTGCGGGGGCCTAAAACTGTGTGACTACCTGGTTTTGCCAGGGCGTCACATTCCCCCTTGGTTTAATACAGACCATCTGCGGGCTGTCCGACCACCACCGTTTATTTTTAACCGGAACTAAAAAAAAGGTAGAAAAGACAGAATAACAAGTATTCTAACATTTTATTTTTTTTTACAATTTCTTTCCTTACGGGAGGCACTTTACTTAAACGTTGCACATATAGACAGAATGGGACGGACTGGACCACCTTCTTACTTCGCCCCCACCCAAAACAACTTGTTCCCTGGTTCCACCGCTAAGCACTGGTGCACACCCCTTTTCCCAAGTCCAGGAACGGGTCCGGGTGATGCCCACACGGGCCGGGTAAAAAGTTCCTTACCCGGCAGTCTTTCTCAAGGGTCCCACGTCCAGGGGACCTCTGGCCTGGAGGTTAGCCACCGGTTTCAGTAGTGACTGGAGCACGGCCAACTCTACCGCAGGCCCTTCCTCCAATCTGCCTCTCCAGAGACTGCGGCGGGACGAGAAGGGTGATCGGGATCTATTTACAAAGCCCAAAAGTTTTTGGGTTGGCTTTTTCAGTCCAAAAGCCGTGGTCCTTTTTAAACTGAAAAACTGAACTGTTAACGGGGTTTAACTGGGGTAGCCTTAATCACCTTCCTTGCTTGGAAATGGCTTAGGGGGGTGGAGGCACACCTTTTCATCCATCTTTCCCCACTTTCTCACATCGAGGGCAAACCACCCCCTTTCTCCGCAGTGCCAGGTGTAGGAGACCAGCTCTCCGGGCTCCAGGTCTCGATCCGGGTGGTCCTCAGGCAAATGGGTGGCCACATCCCTCCGGGATATGAAAATCTCGGCCTCCAGGCCTGGCTCGTAAATGAAGCCCCATCCCTTCTGGGGGTTGAAATGCCGGACCTGTCCTTGGTACATCGGGCCCTGCACCCGGAAAGTTGCCTGCCGGAGGTTGTCTTTCTCCCGGTATGTACGGCTCAACACTTTGGCCTTCCGCTTCTCCCGGGCCGCGATCTCAGTTTTCATCTGCTGCCGCTGCCGCTCCCAGTAAGGGGCACTGGTTCCGTGCTCCGCCTCCTCCTGCTCAGGGGCTTGGACCATCCGGACGCCCTCGCTGCCGGCTACGACCGGCCTCACGTGAAGTGGAGGGCTCCGCTGATCCGCGCCCTGCTCTGCCACCCTGCAGGTGCATCCCAGCTACGCCTCAGCCAGGACCGGGTGCTGGGGAGCGGTCGTTCGTCCTTGCCGAAGCCGACTTCCAGTCAGGCGTCACCTCTGTTGCGGCCGGGCAGATTGTCGGGGCCGACGTCATCAAGTGCGCTGCCTTCTCCGGGACCGGGGGTGATGTCAAATTTGGTGCGACCGGGCTCAGGGCCAAAGGGGATGTCTTCCGGGCTTCGGTTTGGTGTGGAGCTGGTACGGGTGCCGGGGCGGTGGCATGGTCCTCGCAGGCAGATGGAACGGGTACCGCTGCCGTTGCTTGTGGCAGCGGACCGAGCGGGGCGCCAGCTACAGGTGTGGGCAGCGAGAGAAGCGGCGTGGCGGACGGGGGCAGACCGGGCTCCTCAGCCGGTTGGGCCGGTCCCAGTGGGACATAGGGGCGGGGGTCGCTTACCCGCTCCTCCGAGGCCATCTTCATTTCGCGGGCCCGAACGGCTGAAGCCAGTTCCCTCATCTTGGCCGTCCATCTTTTCAGCAGAAAATTGGCCTGGGCCTGGGCCTGAATCTTACGGCTCATCCGTTCTGTCTGGGCTTCCACCCAGTCGGCAGTCCCGGGAGCAAATTCTTCCATTTTCGGGTTGCCGGGCCGGTCAGACATCCTCTCGAGGTGGTGTCCAGGAACTGAAGATGGCAGAGTCCTGGTGTCCCTGCCTCTTATTTCCTCGGATCACATGCCGCAATTTTCACCCACCCCCTGGTTTTTTGGGAGCAGTCTCTAGACGTGGCTTGCTAGTTTCGTTTTCGGCCTCAGGGTCTTCTTTCCGGCCATGTTCCCAGGGGGTTGGTCTTGAACTTTGCGCCCTTTCTCGGGGAAGAAGATGCTGGGTTGTTGTTTTTCGCGATGCTGACTGTCCAGAACAAGGCGCACTTCCACCGAGTAAGTGGATGAGTAAGAATCCTGTTCATGACGCCAAGTTTCGAGGTGTTCCGCCCCCGTGCCAGCAGCCAGTGCTGCTTGGATCCAGATCTGCAGTATGGCTTGGGGACGCTACCGGACCCGGGGGTCACGCGGACACTTCAAATAAAAGGGACATAATTGTACGAGATTTGCTGTAAAACTGTCTGTGACGCCACCCACGGTATGTGGTGAGTTGTAGCACCACCGCTGCTGTTATGGGACGCCCGGGGAAGATGTGATGGCAGCTGGATGTTAACCCCTCCGTGGGTAGGGATGGATGCCCCGGGGCCCAGTGTTGTGCAGGGTTGCAGGGATCAGAACACTTACAGTTCGGTTGTCCTGGTGCTGGATGAGGTTGCACTGATGTGTGGAGTCAATAAACACACAGTTCTTTTGGTAAACCAAGGTGATGGTGGCCGGCCTCCGCAGACGGGTGTATCTGGTCCCACACCCGGGCTGGTGATCAGTGACTCTTTCCTCTGCACTCTGTATTTTCTGTGGTGGACTTCCCGGTGTGTAACACGGGAGTCCGCTCCCGGTCCTTTGGTTGGGAGCCGTGCCCGTCTGACGCTGACCCGTGGGATCTACCAGGCCCTGACAGATGCCCTATCCCTCTCTGTGGGTGGTTGTCTACTTTTTGGGACTTAGGTTGGGACAGGACCTATAATCCTGCTCTCAATTGGTTAATTAGCTAGGCCATTGGTGCCGGTCCTGGCTTCAGGGTCCAAGTACCCCCTTTTGTCGGGTTGGTTCTCCAGTGTTGGTACCGGTGGGCTACAACCCTGCCCCGGTCCACCTCGGATCTCCGGTAGCCGTCTTCCCGTATCCTGCTGGCACTGACCACCGTCTGCCACCTAGCCAATGCACCAGGGCTGCTACCCCGGTGCCTGTCAGCTTGAACTCCACTCCATTCAGAACTTAACTCCAACTCAAACTAACTAACTCTGTTTTCCCGCCCCGGGCTCTCCAAACCCCTAGGTGGGTGTTCTCCATCCGCCTGGTCCCGCCCACTGGTGTGTCTGTCCTTTCCTGAGGGGGGTGACTAGGATTTCAGGTCGGCTGCTTTAACTCTGTGTGGGAGAGGTGTTGTGCAGGGGCCTAAAACTGTGTGACTACCTGGTTTTGCCAGGGCGTCACATGTAGCCATCAGAGCCTAACCTATTGACGCTAATTTTATTGTTCCAAATCACCCGTTTCCAATCGTCTACTATCCACCATTGTCTTTTGACTTCTGAATGTATGCAAGGACTTCATTTGTATTCTTCCAACTGTCAAGATGCAATGCAATTTGGCAATTTTCTTGGCTGAGAGACCGCTATCGATGAGTTGGATGATGCTGTTTCTCTTTTCTTGGGAAATATTTTTCATGACTGCTCCTCAATTCGAACCAGTAATATTTCACTTGGAAATCAATAACACACTGAGCTATTAGGGAATGTGAGAACAGGTTATAATTTGTAGTATACAGAAAGAAAAAGATTTTTTTCTACCAACAGTAGCAATGCAGTGACATGACAAGAATGTGTACAACTACTCATATGCTAAATAGTTGCAAGTCCAATTTATATTTGCGATAGTCAAGATGATTGTCTATAAAATGAAGGTAGTCTAATGTTCAAAGCTCTAGTGGATGGAGAGATATGGAGCCTGAAAATCAAAAGTTCAAAAAGATTGTTACCCTTTTGCTCATTGGTATAGATGGACGGCTATGGGGCCAATTATACTATATGAAAGGCTATGTGGAGGCCATTATACTACAGTATTTGGGGTCTATGAGGGAGCATTTATAATTTATGGAGGGTTATTTGAGGGACATCATACTGTATGCAAGCAATTATACAGTGTGAAGGTTTGTGTGGGGTCCATCATACTGTGTGAAGAGCTGTATGGGGGCCATTATACTATTTGAAGAGCTAGTGGTGGTCAATATACAGTGTGAAGAGGTGTGGGGGCTATTTTACTGTATGTAATCTTATTATACTGCAAGGACGGCTGTGTGGGGTTCACAGTTGGGGCATTATAATGTGTTGAGGCACCATACTTTGCCAGAGTAGTTCACGGAGTACGGTACAGTCATTATACTGTGTATGGAGGCTACTGTGGAGGAATTCATTGTGTGTGTATCGTACAGTGTATGTGGGGCACCTTTGTTGGCATCACACTTTATGGGTGCAATGAAAGGGGATTCTAGGGGCTACAGTAGGCAGAAAATTACTTTGCAAGAGCTCCAAAGTTGTGAGATATGCTCTTCGGTGACCGAGCCAAGAATTATAATTTTTTTAGGGGGTGGGGGTTTGGGTTGGGGTCAATTAGAACGTCTGCTATTGTGCCCCATGATTTATATATGCATTTTTGTTTGGCTGATATCCCTAATCATGTTTTAAGCATAATAAATGAGTCAAATGTAAAATAAAAGTTGCACTGTAGGTGCTACTAGAGTTCCCTGCCTTCTGGAGATCAGCAGATTTGTTTACTTTTATCCAGTAAGCATTGGTTTCAAAGGGAACCTTTCACCAGGTTTTTCCCTTATGACCTACAGCCACCATCAGTAATCCCTTATATACAGCATTCTGGAATGCTGTATATAAAAGCCCAGGCCGCTCTGTATAATGTAAAAAACAACTTTATAATGCTCACCTATGAGGCAGTCCAGTCCGATGGGTGTTGCTGCTCTCGATCCGGCGCCTCCTCCATCTTAGGTGACTGACATCCTCCTGTCCAGCCCCATTGGCATGGCACGTCCTGCGTCATTCGCACACAGGTCTCCAATGTGCTCCTGCGCATTCGCACTTTGATCTGCCCTGCTGAGGGCAGAGCAAAGTACAGTACTGCGCAGACATAAAGAAAGGTCAAAGTGCGCATGCATAGGAGTGCAATGGAGGTCTCTGTGTGAATGACAAAGGACACATCATGCCAACGGGGCTGAACAGAAGGATGGTGATTGCCTGAGACGGAGGAGGAACCGGACTGATAGCAGCAACACCCATCGGACCGCCCCTAGGTGAGTTTTATAAAAGTGGTTTTTACATTATACAGTGCAGCCTGGGCTCTTATATACAGTATTCTGGAATGCTGTATATAAGGGCTTACTGGTCGTGGCCGCAGTTCATAAGGGAAAAACCTGGAGACAGGTTCCCTTTAAGAAGCTAACAGGTCAAAGGAGGATGCTAAAAACTTCATACAGATAGAAGATTGGGTACACACTTTATTGTGCCTACCCCACCAGTGTGATGCTTGACCTACTTGAGTTTGTTAAAAATATACTCTTAAATATATTTTTCTTCAAATACGTAATAAGACGCATGAATAATGGACTGCAAAATATGTAAAAAAAATAAATGTATTTTATATCTATTTAAAAATGGTTGCCAGAATCAGTTACAGAAAGGAAAAATAATATTCTTGTTTGCTTACGTAAAAGAAATTCAATTAGTCCATATTAATTAATAGAAATCTTCATTCATCTTTCTTGAGTTCTTGGATGGACTCATGCTGGAGGCCTGACAGCATATGTCTTGCTTCGTTGAGGCCTGGATGGATGGATGGAGGGATGGATCCAACTTCGAGCAGGCTGTGACATGTGTGCGAGAGACTCTCGGAGCAGGAGTCCGAGCAGCCACCCCCTCCCACCGTGTGTTATATGACAACTGTCCAAACCATATAGGGTATTTCAGCTGAACGCATGTTACATGATGTAATTTTTTTGCTGGAAAGATCCAGATGGATAAATATACCATACTATGTCAGCACTTATGTATATTCAATACGGATACCTTAATATTTACTCCTTAAAAGAACTTTATCAATATGCTATGCCCTCCAACATAAACAGAACTGTGAACATATACAATATGTCCTATTATAAAATGTTTGATAACTAGATGTATTAAGTTTAATGTTTTAACAATTCCCCCTTGAGGCGGGTAAATTATTAATTATTATTATTAATGAAACCCCAAAAATTAATTAATACATCATTAAAATAACAGATATTTTACCCTTATTTGGCGATAATGGATTAATATCAATAATAATGATGAATAATAATCAATTTGCATTATTCATGTTGTATGTTCAACAATATAATAATGTGGATTCATGTTATGGTAAGCCGTGACTGATAATCATATAAAATATATAATTATACTTTCCTAAACCTAAAAAGATGTAAAACAGATCTGGTCACCATCTGATGTCCTCTGGGTTGATGTCTTCTTATCTCCGATGTAATCTGGCATAAACACAGTCTTTTAAAAATAAATCCTTTCATAAAAGATGAATGGTTACCAATTTGATACAGTCCCGTATTGTTTATCATTGTTAGGTCCATAAACTTTATTCTTTATTGCAAAGTCTATATATTTATTCAAAGTCCATAATCAATGTTGATAAACCACAGTTCATAAGTGTAGAAGAATAGTATAGGTCTTTGATGTCTGTGCAGTGTAATTTACATTAGTCACCTTTATCCTCCATGCTGCTTGCTGTCATTCCTTGGACAAGTGTTGAGACGTTCTTGGTCAGCACGACAGGGGTTAACTTTAACACTTTATTGCTCTCCTTAGTAACTTTAGTGAGGTTTTAATGCACAGACCATGTGTTGTAACATTGTCCATCCTGGCACCATAAGATCACTGTCTTTCTGAGGTCCCGTAGTGGTAAGTGTATTGTATGTAACACAGTCTTATTTGAGATGTTACCTTTTGGACTTTTGGATATCAGCTTTTGCAACTTTTTGTGGAATCCCTCTTGACTTTCAAAAAAATTACTAAAAGTCTTTAATCTTCTGTAATCTTGATTGAAGACTTCATTCCCTAATCTAGATACCAAATATGGCAATGAAACTACCACTAATAAATGTCACAGTGTATCATAACTCTAATACTATAATACCATGTCATTATTATTATCGTAGAAGTATTAATATAATGGATACTTAGAATGATGAAATAATAGTGCATAATGGTATAGACAATAGTATTTCATGTAATAACCTTTTTTGTCATTGGTGTAATTACCTTTCCAAACCCATAGGTGGCAATGTGTTGAATGTAACCAAAATGTAATATAAAATAATATAATATGTACCTATGACATGTACCATATTATAAATATGAAAGGCAACAATGTGGCTTATTTAGTTAGATCATTTGTAAAATTATAAACCAAAGCAAATAATATTTTAGAAAAGACTGGATGATTTCATCAAAACACAATATTACTCATCATAAATGATTATTATTAATTAAAAAATATAATATATATAATATATATGAAGGTAAACCTAGATATACCTTGATCTTCCATCTTTATTACTCTAATTTTATTTATTTGATTTGTCTATTATTTATTAAATAACCTACTATATAAGAAAATGAGTAACTAGAAGTAATATTTCCTCCTTATTGTGTTAACATACTAATATAAGAATAATGTATTACTAGGAAGTAAATAATTAAATATATTAATAAAATGAAATGTTCTTTTCTTCCAAAAAATTGAACTTTCCCTTTTAATATGATTCATATTTAATAAAGTAATATTCTTATATTAGATATTACTTAACTAAATATTGAAGTGTTTTCTCAATTGAGATATTTAAAATTAGAAGGAAAAAATAAAATTGTAGAATTAAAATTTTGAATATTGAATAAAAATAATCAAAAATAAAAAATAGGAATAAAAGGAAAAATGAAAATCGGAATAAAAATAAAAATAAAAATTGGAATAAAAATAAGGCCTTCTATGTATATGACACTTATGTCCTTAATAACACATAACCTTAATATTACCAATATCTTGTATGATTTCCATACCTGTCATATCATTAACCTATAAAAATAATTAAGTCATGTAACCTTGCTGATAATACTCTTCTTTAGTATATAAATGCATTGTGATTACCATACTTCAAATATTTTCCAATTTTTCCTTTGTACCTGATTAATATTGACTATTAAAGTATTCTGTAGACACATATATTAATCAAATATAAATATGTAATTAAAACCCAACGTTTTCCTTTTAATATTGTGAAATATGATGTTATAAAAATTAATGTCAAGATTAAATTAAAATTTATGTTGTATATCTTCAAGACCATATTATAAATATTTCTTTCATATTTGAAAAAAAACGATTACCAATCTATGTATCAGTAAAATAAGATAAGCAACACAAACTTGTATAAAAATCAAGACATTAAAAATAATTATTCTATAATGTGATTCTTCAGAGTAAACCTGTGATATGGACACATCTTCATTAAAGAAATATGTCTATGAATAAGATATATTCTGTATAAATTCCTTCATTATTAATACTTATGTACTATAACTTTTTTATTCTAATAACATACATTATATATATATATATATATATATATATATATATATATATGTACCTTACTTTGAAGTTAAAAAAAAAATGTTTCCCTTTTTTTTCTTTGGAAGCTTCAAAGACTTCTCTCGAGATAGAATTTCAGTCCACAGCTGTTCAGTCAATTAGACTGCCTCACTGTACGAGTATATACAAAACTATTCACATACAGTCAAACATTGACAACACATACCCCTTTTTGATTTTCAATTTTCCTATGCGCATTCAAAAATATGATACTAATATGAAGTACTTCTTGAATTATACAAATTACATTTACTCATGAGTAACAGATACTTTGATAGTCACATACTGTACATTTGACCATAGGACAGACAGACACTTAATATTAGCTCAGTATTTCAAGTGTCACATGCTCTGGTTACGTGCAAGGAACAGCATTCCAACAAAACAAGCAAGCTTAAGCATTCCACTCCAAAAACTCAGATTACACCTTAAATAGCACCAAGAAAAACATATGTATATTCATATTCCTGAAAAAAACGTTAAAAACAACTGATCTTCCTCTTGATGATTGCTACCTGAGAAAAATAATTATTATTATGCATGCTTTAACGATTAGCCTTACGCAAATATAAGATATATGTTACCTGATTGAGGATAAGAACAAATTTATAAATAAAAATGTAATACTTCATCAATCTGCTTTACTGAGAAATTCTGAGGGAAATAAAAGAATAAAACTATCATATTTATGATATAAATGAAACACTTAAAATAAGCTATACTTTTCCTTATTATTAATCTTAAATATTATTATTCATATACAGAGATCAAATTATTAATTTACAAAATTAAACTATCATATAACTAAATGAAAATACGACTTTGATCTTACCATCACTACCTTTATATACATATATATATAAATCTATAGAAGGTATGTATTACATGGATATACTGTTTATGAATAATAATAAATATTAAATAACAAAATTAATTTATCCAGAAATCCCCTTTATCCAGCTGAAAACCAAACCTAAATTTTTCTTCAAAGATCTGATCTATTATAGTCGTTTTCAACCTGTTGGGATCTCTGATAATATTCTGTAACTCAGTTTTTTTCCTTAAATGAGAAAGAATGTCTCTCTCTGAAGGACCACCCAGCTGTCTCTGTCTTTCAAAGCTTTTACTCATCATTTGTCTGGGATCATCAATATCTGATCCTGTGACCAATCCCTTCACTGGAGATAAGGGAAACAAAGGTTTTTCCTGTGGAAAAAGATTTTTAGATAATAATAATTGTGATGGATTGTATGATTTGTAATTTACATGCAATTTCCTACGAATTTCATACATTTTGTCACAGGAATATTTGGATCTGGGAGACAATGTTGGTTTGTCATAAAATTTCTCCTTTTTTGGTTTCACAGAATTAATTAATTTCTGTTTTAACTGAGTTTGGTGATTTCTAACAAAATCGATAAATTGGGTACTTTTGAATAGATTCCGTTTCTTTAACGCTATAGCACAAGTTTTATCATCAAGGAAATGAAATTTCCTTATAAATGTGTACATTAAAGAATGTAATCTGACATTTGGTTTGACCGCCCTATATAAACGTTCAAAAACGGACATAAATGAGAACGTACTTTCATTCTGTTCAATTTGTAATTCCTACAACATCTCATAATTTGGATTAGATTCATTCCTTTCACAGAAAATGAGATTTCTCAGCCTCGTGATTTCATCATCATTTGAACAATCAAATGTCTCATTGTCAGAAGACTTTTTTAATGCTAGCTGTCTGAAAAAATGTTGGGGTATCCACATACGGAATAACTGAGTCTTCTCACTATTGGTTAAATTTAACTTTTCAGCACTACTTTCAAATATTTCTGAATTTCTGCATACATGTATTTTGGGATCGTATGCGGGAATTAAATTGCATAAGTCCAAAAGATTCTTCCTAAGTTTAAGTTCTAACTTATATAAACAAAATTCCAGAAAACCATGCTCAAAGAAATCCCGGGGGTCCTAAGTGTCTGAGGGCCACACGGGTAGCACAAACTCATAATTATGCAAAAACAATGAGAACAAACGAGTTTTTAAAGTGCAAAATATACATATTTATTCAGGATGAGGGTGACAATACTTGTAAGCAATGATAAAAATATAAAACCTGGACCACACCAGGGGTTGCATCTATGTGGAGACTAGATCACAGTCATTGGAACAATTGATTACATATATACGTTCAAATATTCTGTATAAGAAGGTGACACTATCTCATATGTGGCAAAATATAATATATCTACAACATGTGAGGCATATAGGGCTTAAGTAGCATGAAAGCCACAAATGATTTTAGTGTATAACATTACAACAATATTATAACAATAGCCAATGGCTGCGACCACATGGTACACAAACCAGCAGTAAAAGGCATGACAAGGTTAATACACCTAAGGGGATCCGGATTCTTTCCCTCATATATTGTCACTCCTACAAGTCAGGAGTCATACCCTTAATTGCTGAATGAGGTCCAAATCATAAAATGCAGATGCACACTGGTGGTCCAGGGTCGTGGTCCCCAGGCTGCCTGACGTACGTTTCGATAGAAGTGTTCTTTCTCTTCTTCAGGGGATGGGGTGCCATGGTGTGCGTTCCGAAAGTGCCGGTTTTTAAATGCTGGCGCCGATTGCCGTACCCGGAAGTCACGTAGCGGCGCATGCGCAGATCCATCCGGCAAATCTCGCGTGATGAGATGCCGTCACGCCGATGCGCGCATGCGCGGGAGCGGGGACGCGTCACCATAGCTTCTGCGCATGCACGAGGCACCAGACAGCGGCAACAGCACGGAGAGAGGCAGAGGACCTGGACATGCACACATGAATGCTGGGGGCGGGTAAATTACATGCAATGATGGTATACATTTATTTTACAGTTAAAGGGGCACCACACAAAAGATTTTCCAAAAAATCCATGTGATTACATGATAATTTTGCCTATGAAAAAGGGGAAAACCAAATGAAAAGACCAGAATTACAAAAACAGGACCAGAGGAAAATTAAAATCAGTAATTAAAATCACAAACAAGAATTACAGTGGGGCAATAGTGATCACTCGGAAGACGTCACAATTAAGCTAAATGGGCAGAAAGCACATATTAAATCACAAGAATGGGGCAAAACTGACAGATTCATTAAGACCCATAGGGGTCATGGTATTCAATGTAAGAATCCATTTTGTTTCACATTGTGCCAAACGCTTTTTAAGGTCACCACCCCTGATCCCCCCATCTATCACATCAATACCTCTAATTTGCAAATGTGAGGGGTCACAGGAGTGGTGAGACTTAAAGTGCCTTGGCAATGTTTTCAATAGTGTAGTATCTGTTATTGCCTTGGCTGCAGAAATGTCCCTAACGTGTTCCCTAACCCTAATGCGAAGCTCACGTGATGTGAGCCCCACATAGGTCAGGGGGCAGGTGCAGGTGGCAAAGTATACCACGTGTGTGGTTCCACACGTGATGTATGGTTTGATTTCATAGTTTTTCTTGCCATCTGAAGAGTGGAACTGCGTACTACGAATGACATTTCTGCAGGCAAGGCAATGACCACAAGGAAAACAGCCCTGTAACGGTCCCCTAGAGCCAAAGATGTTAGTTTTGGGGGGAACATAATGGCTTCTTACCAAGAGATCTCTCAAGTTTTTTGCTCGCCTTGATGTCATTGATGGGCGGCCTGTGAGATTATTGGCCAACACTGGATCGGTCAATAAGACCGACCAGTGTTTAGTTATTATGTCACGCATGGTGTTCCACCTCTCATTATAGGTGCCAATGAATCGTATCACTGGATCATAGGCTTCTTGTTTTTTAGGAGCCTGGGCAAGTAGTTGTGCCCTCGGGGTAATCCTGGCTCTATGATAACCGTGTTTGATGGTTCTATTGCTGTAACCCCTGTCCAAGAATCGGGCCCTGAGATCGGATGATTGTGTCTCAAAATTATCAGAAGAGCATATCCGCTTCATTCTAAGGAATTGACCGGTCGGAATAGCACGGATGGTGGATGGGTTATGGGCAGAAGACACATGCAGCAGCGCATTGACCAATGTATCCTTACGGAAAACATCAGTCTGGATTGACCCCCTGTCATCAACTGTGATCTTGATGTCCAGGAAGTCAATCATGCGGCTACTGCATTTATAGGTAAGTTTAATATTGAATTTGTTCTTATTCAATTGCCCAATAAATCAATCAAGCTGCTCCACCGGACCCTGCCACACAAAAAGAATATCATCAATAAAGCTTCTGTAGAAGCGCGGCACTGCCATGGGCGTGGCCTGTGCGCCTTCGTATGCCGGCCTCTTCCTGGGATACTGGGAGAGGTTGGTTTTCGGTGACGGAGGTGAGGGGGCCTCAGCCCATGTGCAGTGCTGGTATCGCTTTATTGATGATATTCTTTTTGTGTGGCAGGGTCCGGTGGAGCAGCTTGATCAGATGGCAAGAAAAACTATGAAATGAAACAATACACGTGTGGAACCACACACGTGGTATACTTTGCCACCTGCACCTGCCCCCTGACCTATGTGGGGCTCACATCACGTGAGCTGCGCATTAGGGTTAGGGAACACGTTAGGGACATTTCTGCAGCCAAGGCAATAACAGATACTACACTATTGAAAACATTGCCAAGGCACTTTAAGTCTCACCACTCCTGTGACCCCTCACATTTGCAAATTAGAGGTATTGATGTGATAGATGGGGGGATCAGGGGTGGTGACCTTAAAAAGCGTTTGGCACAATGTGAAACAAAATGGATTCTTACATTGAATACCATGACCCCTATGGGTCTTAATGAATCTGTCAGTTTTGCCCCATTCTTGTGATTTAATATGTGCTTTCTGCCCATTTAGCTTAATTGTGACGTCTTCCGAGTGATCACTATTGCCCCACTGTAATTCTTGTTTGTGATTTTAATTACTGATTTTAATTTTCCTCTGGTCCTGTTTTTGTAATTCTGGTCTTTTCATTTGGTTTTCCCCTTTTTCATAGGCAAAATTATCATGTAATCACATGGATTTTTTGGAAAATCTTTTGTGTGGTGCCCCTTTAACTGTAAAATAAATGTATACCATCATTGCATGTAATTTACCCGCCCCCGGCATTCATGTGCGCATGCCCGGGTCCTCTGCCTCTCTCCGTGCTGTTGCCGCTGTCTGGTGCCTCGCGCATGCGCGGGAGCTATGGTGACGCGTCCCCACTCCCGCGCATGCGCGCATCGGCATGAAGGGGTCTCATCACGTGAGATTTGCCGGATGGATCTGCGCATGCGCCGCTACGTGACTTCCGGGTACAGCAATCAGCGCCAGCATTTAAAAACCGGCACTTTCGGAACGCACACCATAGCACCCCATCCCCTGAAGAAGAGAAAGAACACTTCTATCGAAACGTACGTCGGGCAGCCTGGGGACCACGACCCTGGACCACCAGTGTGCATCTGCATTTTATGATTTGGACCTCATTCAGCAATTAAGGGTATGACTCCTGACATGTAGGAGTGACAATATATGAGGGAAAGTATCCGGATCCCCTTAGGTGTATTAACCTTGCCATGCCTTTTACTGCTGGTTTGTGTACCATGTGGTCGCAGCCATTGGCTATTGTTATAATATTGTTGTAATGTTATACACTAAAATCATTTGTGGCTTTCATGCTATTTAAGCCCTATATGCCTCACATGTTGTAGATATATTATATTTTGCCACATATGAGATAGTGTCACCTTCTTATACAGAATATTTGAACGTATATATGTAATCGATTGTTCCAATGACTGTGATCTAGTCTCCACATAGATGCAACCCCTGGTGTGGTCCAGGTTTTATATTTTTATCAATGCTTACAAGTATTGTCACCCTCATCCTGAATAAATATGTATATTTTGCACTTTAAAAACTCGTAAGTTCTAACTTAGCCTGTTCTATTTTTAGAAACTGATCTCCACCATGCTCTCTGACTACTCCCCCTTCTGGCTCCGCTTTGTCATTTCCTTCTCTGACAACTCCCCCTTCTGGCTTCTCTACGTCATTTCCTGCTTCTGTTCCAATGTCCCGAAGGTTACCTTGAATAGACGGCACATGTCTGCAGCCATCTTGATTACAGTCAAAATCTGACTTTTCAGGTTGTCCATTCCCACAATCCTTAAATTTCTCTAACACTAACTTGTGAAATTCATAGACTAAATGACAGACATTCCTGATTTTCTGTTTCTCTCTATTAAAAAACATTGCACATTCTACACGTGATTTCTCAAGTTCACACTCCCCATAAAGGCTTAACCAAAGCTTTTCTACATTAGAAATATCTGAGTATGTGAACTGAAGTTTACTTTGCTTAGAAAAAGAAGAGATAAAATCCATTTTCTTACCTGAAATGACCAGATGATCTGATGGATGATCCTCTGAGACTTGATTCACCTTGTTCAGCACGTCCAATACTTTATGGACTGACTTATTCTTTTTTGTTCAAAGACACGTCAAAGGTTAACTTCTGTGGCTTTGTAAACTCTTTAAAGTTCATTTAAAAAACATTCATGCGACTTGAACTTATCCGTATTTCTTAGGTTCTGCGTGATTTTTATAAATTGTCAATTCCTGATACTTTGCAAAAGGTATTCATTAGTTCTGTCCCCCCTTATGCAAAGTGAAGGAATAAGCACAAAAAATTGAAATAAAATCAAGAATGGCTAGCTCTCCAAATGTTAAAAATATACTCTTAAATATATTTTTCTTCAATTACGTAAAAAGACGCATGAATAATGGACTTCAAAATATGTAAAAAAAATATATGTATTTTATATCTATTTAAAAATGGTTGCCAGAATCAGTTACAGAAAGGAAAAATAATATTCTTGTTTGCTTACATAAAAGAGATTCAATTAGTCCATATTAATTGATAGAAATCTTCATTCATCTTTCTTGAGTTCTTGGATGGGCTCATGCTGGAGGCCTGACAGCATATGTCTTGCTTCATTGAGGCCTGGATGGATGGATGGAGGGATGGATCCAACTTCCAGCAGGCTGTGACATGTGTGAGAGAGACTCTCGGAGCAGGAGTCTGAGCAGCCACCCCCTCCCACCGTGTGTTATATGACAACTGTCCAAACAATATAGGGTATTTCAGCTGAACGCATGTTACATGATGTAATCCTTTTGCTGGAAAGATCCAGATGGATAAATATACCATACTATGTCAGCACTTATGTATATTCAATACGGATGCCTTAATATTTATTCCTTATAAGAACTTTATCAATAAGCTATGCCCTCCAACATAAACAGAACTGTGAACATATATAATATGTCCTATTATAAAATGTTTGATAACTAGATGTATTAAGTTTAATGTTTTAACAGAGTTGCAGGAGAGTTTTGTGTTCGTGGTTCTTTTTTTTGCTCAGTCAATAAAATCAAGAGAAAATATAGGATAAACTTTTATCAGTAGGTGATTAATGAAATTCTTCATCTTCCATCCTTCATCTGTTTTTTATAGCTCACACAATATTTCCAAAAAATTCTCCTACAGTAAACAAGTGATATATAGTATATGTAAATCAAGGAAACAGGACATGGGATTCTAAGAGTAGTTGGAATTTTTATTTGCTGTTAAAGTTCTCAGATTTTAGGTCCATCAGCTAACACTGGTGTCCTATATTACTCTTTTCCGATCTATGCACTACTTTATTTTCCTTCTTATTTACCCTGGTAACCTTATAAAGCTTTTTATTGCTCCCAAATATAAGAGCTAAATGAAAACAGTTAATATCTTACAAAAAGGTTTACAAAGGTACTAGATGACAATATATCTATCCTAGGTGGGTTATAAATTAAGAAACACTAAAGGAACCAATAGCTATTTCAGTACCCTGGAGTCGGGAACCTAAACTCATTTTATCCTTATCCTTGAAGATTTGGCTACCCAAATTTTATTGACTTCATTGGCAACAGTAAATGCTTCACTAAAGCTGGTGTCACACATAACGACGACGACAACGACGTCGCTGCTACGTCACCATTTTCTGTGACGTTGCAGCGACGTCCCGTCGCTGTCGCTGTGTGTGACATCCAGCAACGACCTGGCCCCTGCTGTGAGGTCGCCGGTCGTTGCTGAATGTCCAGCTTCATTTTTTGGTCGTCACTCTCCCGCTGTGACACACACATCGCTGTGTGTGACAGCAAGAGAGCGACGAAATGAAGCGATCAGGAGCCGGCACTGGCAGCTGCGGTAAGCTGTAACCAGCGTAAACATCGGGTAACCAAGGGAAGACCTTTCCCTGGTTACCCGATGTTTACGCTGGTTACCAGCCTCCGCTCTTGCTGCCAGTGCCGGCTCCTGCACTGTGACATGTGGCTGCAGTATGCATCGGGTAATTAACCCGATGTATACTGTAGCAAGGAGAGCAAGGAGCCAGCGCTAAGCAGTGCGCGCGGCTCCTTGCTCTCTGCACTGTGACATGTAGCTGCAGCACACATCGGGTTAATTAACCCGATGTGTACTGTACCTAGGAGAGCAAGGAGCCAGCGCTAAGCGCGGCTCCCTGCTCTCTGCACATGTAGCACAGCGACGTTATGATCGCTGCTTCGCTGTGTTTGACAGCTAAGCAGCGATCATAACAGCGACTTACAAGGTCGCTGTTACGTCACCGAAAATGGTGACGTAACAGCGACGTCGTTGTCGCTGTCGCTTAGTGTGACACCAGCTTAAGGGTCCTTTAAAAAAGTGAATAAATTACCAGCAGCAATCACAAATAGCAATGATTGTACACCAGTGGGAAAACAAATAGGGCTGTGGTGCCTTTGGTTCCTCAATACTCCATTGATGGTCATAGTTAGGAGATTCTGAGACCAAATAATGTTGAGTGATAGGAACCTGCCACCCAAGACTTCAATGTTCCTATTCTAATGACTGATAGGAGCTGTGGCTCCCAGAAACACCAATATTATGTATGGAAATAAAATTATATGTCAGAAAATGCAAAAATGTGGATTAAGATAAATATAAAAAAAATATTAAAAAATGTACTAGGGGGGTGGAGGGAAGGGATAAAGCATCAGGGTTTGGATCCTCCATTTAGGCATTTGTTTGACAACCTATTCTCCTTATAGCTCACACTCTATTTTATTTCTCTTTATTTGGAAAGCGAAATAAACATTTCTCATTTGCTGCATAGCGCAAATAGAAATACAACCAGAAATCAAGGAATATACTCATTGTATAGCTTTGTGTGCTGTTGATAGCTTCCCTTCATTGAGAATGTGCATTTTTACAACGTCTATTGTCAGGTTTCTAAAGAGGTATATAATGTGTATTCATAGAAAGCCATTTCATTTCACACAGGTGTCATACAGTTGCGAATCTCCAGACTTCTTTCAGGAATTATATTTAATTGATTTGAAAAGGTTAAAAAGAATTTGCTAAGATGAAAAAACAGGAATGATGCATTGGGGGAAAATGATGTAGTGAATACAGCTGATCGCCTGTTAGTAATTCATGGAAATGATTGCTTCAACCCACTAAAACCTGACAATTGACATGGTCTTTATCTTGTGGAAAAGAACCATTACATTTGTAATTGAAAAAGTCAGAGTGTGATACTGAAGGAAAATGTCTCTGCCATCTGCTTAGAAAATATCTCCAGGCTTTCCACGTGTCTCTGACAGTACACAATCCGCCGCAGACCTTCAATTTAGATAGGAGATAATCCATTCCTTTAGGCTGTTCTAAAATGGTGGAAATTCTGTTATTAAAGTTAGATACCATGTTATTACTGTTGGCATGTCACCTATGCCACCATCAGGGGCTGGGGGGCAGGCACGCAGCACTGAGCCCAAAAGAAGTAATCAATCCCTAACTGTTTATTTCAATTTGAATTTGCACATTCATGTGCAATCTAAGATACCTGAATTAGCTGTTAGTACAAGCTTATTACATAGATACAGTCCCAGAACCAAACTTACTACATAGACATGCTACCAGAACCTAGCTTAAACATATTGATACAGTACCAGAACCAAGCTTACTATGTAGAAGTGATAAGAGAACCAAGCTTACCACATATAGTGCCTTGTAAAAGTAATCATACCTCATGAATTTTTCCACATAACTCCCACAAAATATGTTTTGTGAAGTAGTGTAAAAGAAATGATAACTATTTTAAAAATCTGAATATTGTGATGTGCATTTATTCTCATTATAACTACAGATGTTCTGTCAAGGACTCAGACGTTTGTTTGAGAACATTAGGGAACAAACCGCATCAAGAAAGTCAAGGAACACACCTAAAGGTTAAGAGTAAAGTTGTGAAGAAAAGTAAGGCAGGGTTAGGTTATAAAAAATAGCCCAAGCTTTGAACATCTCATGGAGCACTGTTCAATCCATCATCCATAAATGGAAGGAGCGTGGAACAACTGCAAACTTAGCAAGACATGGCTATCCACCTAAACTGACATCCCAAGGAGAACACTAATTACTGAAGCAGCCAGTAGGCTCTTGGTCACTATAGAGGAGCTGCAGAGACTCACAGCTCAGGTGGGAGAAATTGTCAAGAGGACAACTATTAGTCGTATACCCCATATATCTGGAGTTTATGGAAAAGTGGAAAGAAGAAAGTCATTTTTTTAACGCAAGCCATAAGAAGTCCATTTTACAGTTTGCAAAAATTTATGAAGAAGACACAGCTAGCATGTGGAAGAAGGTAACTGGTAAGCTGAGATCAAATTAGAGCTATTTGGGCTAAATGCAAAATACTATCTGTTGTTGAAGACATCACCCTGAAATCACCATTGCGAATGACAAACGTAGTGTTAGCAGCATTATGCTGTGGGGAGGCTTTTCTTCAGCAGGGACAGGGAAGCTGGTCAGAGTGATGGGAAGATAGATGGAGCTAAATACAGGGTCGTTCTGGAGGAAAACTTCTTAGAGGCTGGATGGGCTTGACACTACGGTGCAGGATCACCTTCCAACAGGACAACAACCCTAAACAAACTGCCAGAGCTACATTGAAATAATTTAGATCAAAGCATATTCATGTGTTTACATGTCGTAGTCAAAGTCCAGATCTATATCCTATTGAGATTCTGTGGCAAGATTTCAAAATTTCTGTTCAGACACTCTCCATCCAATCTACTTTGCAAAGAAAAATGGTCAAAAATTTCAGCCTCTAGATGTGCAAAGCTGGTAGACATACCCCAAAAGACAGCAATTATTGCAGCAAAAGGTGGTGCTACAAAGTATTGACTCACGAGAACTGAATACAAATGCACATCACAATTTTTATATTTTAAAAATATTTAGAAAACAATGAGTTATTAACTTTTTACTTTACAAATACTTGCTACTCAATGTTGATATATCACATAAAATCATAGTAAAATACAATTACAGTTTTGTGTAATGTGAAAAAATGTGTACAAGTTTATTGGGTATGAATACTTAAACACATTTTACAGTAAACATGGGAGCAAAGCCAAGCTTACTACATGGATACAGAAATAGAGCCAAGTTTAATACACAGATATGGGAACAAAACCAAGATTACTATGTAGATATTGTAACATAACAAAGCGTCTTATATGGATAAGGTAACCAAACTAAGCTTACTACACAGTCAGAGTACCCAAACCAAGTTTATTATATAGAGTATATACAATTAAGCAGCAGCAAATGAAAAAATATGAATAAATCTGAAGTGTTATGTTCACGTATATAGAGTTGTTGGTCTGTATTCACATAACCATTAAATAGCAGTAGTCTTACATGGATAAGGTAACAAAACCAAGCTTACTACATAAATACAGCAACCAAATAAAGCTGACTACATAGTTACTGTATCCAAACCAAGTTTAGAATATAGAGTATATACAATTAAGCAGAAGAAAATGAATAAATATAAAGTGTTATGTTCATGTATATACAGTTGTGGGTCTGTATTCACATCACAATTAAATAGTAGTATTAAAGCAGTGCATCTAAAGCCCGCTTTACACGCTGCAATGTATCTTACAATGTGTCGGCGGGGTCACGTCGTAAGTGACGCACATCCGGCATTGTAAGGTACATTGCAGTGTGTGACAGGTACGTGCGATTGCGATTCAACATTAAAACGTTCATCGCGTACACATCGTACCTTTCTCTAGAATTTCACATCAGATTGTTCATCGTACCCGGGCTAGCACACATTGCAGTGTGTGACACCCCGGGAACGATGAACAGATCTTACCTACGTCCTGCGGCTCCAGGCCCACAATGCGGAAGGAAGGAGGTGGGCGGGATGATTACATCCCGCTCAGCTCCGCCCCTCCGCTTCTATTGGCCGGCTGCCGCGTGACGTCGATGTGACGCCGAACGTCCCTCCCACTCCAGGAAGTGGACGTTCACCGCCCACATCGAGGTCGTATGGAAGGTAAGTACGTGTAACGGGGGTTAATCGTTTGTGCGGCACGTTCAACAAATTGTACTTGCCACACATACGATGGGGGCGTTGCAAATTGCATACGATATTGTATGCGAAATTGCAACGTGTAAAGCAGGCTTTAGAAACAGATATCCTTGCCTTAACATGTCCCTCACATTTGCTTGCTTTTACAGAAATACATGTAAACACTCACAAAGTACACACTTATATACACAGATGGACACACATACACATAAAAAAATATGTACAGATAGTTACATAGATAGTGAAGCTCAAGTTCCTCCAAGTAGAGTACCCAATTTCAGTGGAGGACCACAGCAGGCAATCAGCAGAGGACAGACAGCTCAAGGAAGGGTCACACTGTTTCCTAATAGGAAGCACTGCTGCAGACATAACAAGACCCCAGATATCTAATAACAAGGAGTGCAGCCCCCACAGCTTGTTACTTCAGAATATGCAATGTAACAGCCTATGTAATCTCTACCGTCAGCAGTTTATGAGGCCATTGGCCCTTCTGGGTAGCCATTGACATTACATAACACTTATTGTGTCCTAACATATGCTGGGGAACTGGCTCAGGGTACACAAACCTCCCTGCTCCCCAACATAGCCCACTCCTGGCCAACATAGAAAAAACTGATGCAGAGCCATAATTAGAATAAAAAAATTTCAGGGGTTTGAAAAGCAGTCCACAATAGCAAGGCACATTACAGCTTATTTCCAAAAAGGGATAAATTCACTAGATATAACCTTTGGGGCTCATATTTATTTATTTATTTCGGTGCCTTGTGACTTTGATACAATGTAAAGTAGTCAGTGTACAGCTTGTATAACAGTGGAAATTTGGTGTCCTCTAAATAACTCAGCACAGAGCCATTAATGTTTTAACCACTGGTAACAAAAGTATGTACACCCCTAAGTAAAAGTTTCCAAATTGTGACCAATTAGCCATTTTCCTTCCCTGATGTCATGTAACTCAATAGCGTTACAAGGTCTCAGGTGTTAAATTTGGTGTTCTCTCTCACACACTCCCTCATAGTGGTCACTGGAAGTTCAACATGGCACCGCACGGCAAAGAATTCTCAGAGGATTTGAAAAAAAAGGATTGTTGCTCTAAATAAAGATGGTCTAGGCTATGACAAGATTGCAGGGTTTTTGCTGCTAAGCTGGAGACATTTATATGTGGAAACGGTTCTCCGGAAAGATGGCATGGTATATACAGTTACAGTAGTGTTAATGGATGTTCTGTTGATATGATATGTTCTCTATGTCTACCGCTTTCACTGATGGTGCAGACATGAGAAAGTGATTACTCAACTGCTCTGCACATGTTCTTATACTTTATATCTGTGCAAGCAGGGAAGCAATGGATGCAGTAGGGCAACAGCGCTGTCAGCCACAACACAGATGTCACTTGACAATATCAGAACAAATTTATAAAGTTTTACTTCCAACATTTTGGTCTGAATTGTTGCCTTTTTGAAAAATGAGATGAATCACATCAGAAAGTAAAATTGTGCTCTGCTCAGACTAGTAAATGACCTCCACTATGGGAAATCATTAGCGCGTCATTAGTGATGAGGTAATTTGGAGGAGCTTCCAGTTATGTTCTCAAGGAAGAGCTTGTACAATAGGTCAGACAGGGTAATAACTGGTTTCTTCTGTATGAAGGAGACGCACATGTTGGAACGCCTTAATACACATCACCTGATGACTTGTGTCAGGAGCAGTTTCAGCAAACCCTGAGCAGACATACGGTTTCTAAGACGTGTCAAGGCTGTGTGCTGCTCTGTATTTTAGGAAATAATCTTACACAATAAAAAATGCAGTGAGCAGTTTCTCGAAAGGTAATGTGGAAATCCAATTCCTATCATTAAGTGTCAGACGAGACATATACTTTCCAACACATATCAGATTTATCACATTGGGAGTACATAAATTTAATCCTGACAGCGTCTTTGCAGTTCACAAGCATTTTATAGGAGTGAGGAGAATCAGACTTGAATCTATAATGCACTATTAATCTTCTTATCAAGAGAATACTTCACGCTGTGACAGCGGCAGCACCTACGTTTTCTTATAGTAACTTGCTAGCCGCCATCAGACTCATTTACAGGATATTTATTATTAGAACGTGCCGTGTCTGATTCAGACTTTTACATTTCATTTCACTGAGGAGCAGACACTAAATTTGGCTTTCATTTACACATAGGGCATAACGGTGTGCCTGAGAACCATAAAGAACCATTATTACACTAAATAAAAATTAATTTGATTTGCTTTCAATGTATATGGATTTTCTTTGTGATTATACCATTTAT
This sequence comes from Anomaloglossus baeobatrachus, assembly GCF_048569485.1. Classification (NCBI taxonomy): domain Eukaryota; kingdom Metazoa; phylum Chordata; class Amphibia; order Anura; family Aromobatidae; genus Anomaloglossus; species Anomaloglossus baeobatrachus. Next base: position 630,347,609 of record NC_134354.1, read on the forward strand.
TTTAATTATCAAGAGAGTTGGGGAATGTTCAATGGAAAGCCCGCGGACCTGCCAATGAAGGGATCATTTTTGGAATCCCATGTATCTACTTGGGAGATAACTGTCAATCACCTAGAGCGGGGAAGAGATAAACCGTCCAAGAACTGCATCGGACTAGTAAGGTCTCAACCTGTACTTTTATTTTTAGATGATATTTTCTCTGAAATGCTGTGTAAGTAGGTGGACTCTTTGCTGATGCATTCCTTTCCACAAAGACACCATACATTGTTGTATTGTCATGTAGTGTAATGTGAATTGTGTTCTGCTTCTTTTGAAAATAATGTGCAATGTAGATTGTGATGTAATGTATAATGTGCAGTATGATTATATGTATTAGGGCAATAGGTTATAATTAGGGATGATCGAATACCTCAAATATTCGGCTTCACAAATATCCGATGAATAGGTCGCCGCTATGCAAATATTCGATGCGCAATGTAAGTCTATGGGACGCCCGAATAGCTCTGAATAGTTGTTATTCGGGTTTCCCATAGATTTACATTGCGCATCGAATATTCGCGAATAGCCGAATGGCGGCGACCTATTCGGTAAATATTCGCAAAGCCGAATATTTGAGGTATTCGATCATCCCTAGTTATAATGTACAGTCATGGCCAAAAGTTTTGAGAATGACACCAAAATTATATTTTCACATGATCTGTTGCCCTCTGGTTTTTAATTGTGTTTGTCTGATGTTTACATCACATACAGAAATATAATTGCAATCATATTATGAGTACCAAAAGGTTATATTAACAGTTAGAATGAGTTAATGCAGCAAGTCAATATTTGCAGTGTTGACCCTTCTTCTTCAGGACCTCTGCAATTCTCCCTGGCATGCTCTCAATCAACTTCTGGATCAAATCCTGACTGATAGCTGTCCATTCTTGCATAAGCAATGCTTGCATTTTGCCAGAATTTGTTGGTTTTAGTTTGTCCACCCGTCTCTTGATGATTGCCCACAAGTTCTCAATGGGATTAAAATCTGGGGAGTTTCCAGGCCATGGACCCAAAATCTCTATGTTTTGTTCCATGAGCCATTTAGTGATCACCTTTGCTTTATGGCAAGGTGCTCCATCATGCTGGAAAAGGCATTGTTGGCGCCAAACTGCTCTTGGACAGTTGGGAGAAGTTGTTCTTGGAGGACATTCTGGTACCACTCTTTATTCATGGCTGTGATTTTAGGCAAGACTGTGAGTGAGCCGATTCCCTTGGCTGAGAAGCAACCTCACACATGAATTGTTTCAGGATGCTTAACAGTTGGGATGAGACAAGACTGGTGGTAGCGCTCACCTCTTCTTCTCCTAATAAGCTGTTTTCCAGATGTCCCAAACAATCGAAAAGGGGATTCATTGGGGAAAATGACTTTACCCCAGTCCTCAGCAGTCCACTCCCTGTACCTTTTGCAGAATATCAGTCGGTCCCTGATGTTTTTTCCCGAGAGAAGTGGCTTCTTTGCTGCCCTCCTTGAAACCAGGCCTTGCTCAAGCAGTCTCCGCCTCACAGTGTGTGCAGAAGCACTCACACCAGCCTGCTGCCATTGCTGAGCTAGCTCGGCACTGCTGGTAGTCCGATCCCGCAGCTGAAACAGTTTTAAGATACGGTCCTGGCATTTGCTGGTCCTTCTTGGGTGGCCTGGAGCCTTTTTGGCAACAATGGAAGCTCTCTCCTTGAAGTTCTTGATGATGCGATAGATTGTTGACTGAGGTGCAATCTTTGTAGCTGCGATACTCTTCCCTGTTAGGCCATTTTTGTGCAGAGCAATGATGGCTGCATGTGTTTCTTTAGAGATAACCATGGTTAACTAAAGAGAAACAATGATACCAAGCACCAGCCTCCTTTTAAAGTGTCCAGTGGTGTCATTCTTACTTAATCATGACTGATTGATCGCCAGCCCTGTCCTCATCAACCCCCACACCTGTGTTAATGGAACAATCACTAAAACAATGTTAGCTGCTCCTTTTAAGGCAGGAATGCAATGATGTTGAAATGTGTTTTGGGGGTTAAAGTTCATTTTCTTAGCCAATATTGACTTTGCAAGTAATTGCTGTTAAGCTGATCACTCTTTATGACATTCTGGAGTATATGCAAATTGCCATTAGAAAAACATAAGCAGTAGACTTTGTAAAAATTAATATTTGTAGCATTCTCAAAACTTTTGGCCATGACTGTATATTGCATAGCTCTTACAGTGACAAGCAAAAAGGTAACAAAGTTTTGAACTTTTGACTTTCAGGCTCCAGATCTCACCATCTACTACAGCTTTGAGTGTGAGATTACCTTCATTTTATAGAAAATCATCTTGGTTATCTCATACATAAATTTGACTTGCAACTATTTAGTACATGATTAGTTATGCAGATTATTGTCATGTCACTGCATTGTTACTGTTTTGCTCCTGGTGGTGGAATAATCTTTTTCTTCCTGTATGCCTTAAATGACAACCTGTTTTCACACTCTCTAATTGCTCAGGTTGTTATTAGGTTGATTCCCAAGTGAATATCACTGATTCGAATTGAGGGGCAGCTATGAAGAAGATTTCACAAGAACAGAGGAACAACATCATCCAGCTCATCAATAGCCTCTTGGCCAAAAATAATGCCAAACTACATCATGTGAGTGCTATGACAGTTGGAAGAATAAGAATTCAAGTAATTGAACAGCCAAGAGGTTGACGTCTAGGCAAAATATTGGAGTCAACAAGTCAGCTCACCACATGGTCTTTCAGTTCTGGCACCACGAACACAGCAGTGGAGGTGGCTCCATACATAAACGTCCATACAAGAACTGTGCAGCGCATGTTACACAAGTCTGGAATGGTGGTCTGAAAGAAGGTGAACAAACCTCGACTTCAATGTCATCATAAGAAGCATTGGCTCGAGTTTGCAAAAAAGTACAAAGAGTGGATAGAAGAAGATTGGAAACAGGTGATTTGGAGTGGTGAGACAAAAGTCAATAGACTAGGCTCTGGTGGGTGCAAATATTTCTGGAAGAAACAAGGGAGGCTAAGGGATTGAGAAGTTGAAGGAACTGTCAAATTCAGTGGATGAAGCCTGATATGAGGTTGTTTCACAGCCAAAGGCCTTAGGTACTTGCCCAGGATCAATGGTGGTGTCAATGCTGTTGTATATATGAGTATCCTACAAGACGAGTTACTTTCTACACTCAAGTACTTTGGGTACGACAAGGTACGACGTGATTCAGCAGGGCAGCGACCTAAAGCATATGGCATGATTGGTGAAGAAAAGGTTCAATGACAATGAAGAAAAGGTGCTGGATCGGCCCTTACTGTCCCCAGACCTCAACCCAATCAAAAAATTGTCAGTTGAGTTATAGAAAAAGTTTTTCACATACCCAAGTGAGTCGGCCAGTATGCACCAACATTGGGAAAGTGTAGAAGAGACCAGAGATCAGATTTTAGTCAAGACATGATTGAGAGAATGCTCAGAAGGATTCAGGCAGTGTTGAAAGCCAAAGGTGGATTTACAAAATACTAACAAAATATTAAAAATTAAAATTTAGATGTAAGAAGTAAAACAGTAACAATGCAGTGACATGACAAGAATCTGCATAACTAATCATATGCTAAATAGATGCAAGTCAAATTTTTGCATGAGAGAGTCAAATGATTGTCTGTAAAATGAAAGTAGTCTCACACTCAAATGTGTAGTGGATCGTGAGCTATGAAGACTGAAAGTCAAAAGTTCAAAACACTTTTACCCTTTTGCTTATCACTGTATACAGTATATGTAGTTTCCAGACTATAGGGTAAAAATCAGTTAAGTGTTAGGACTAGCCCACAATGGGAGGGGTTAGCTGATAGGGCAAGAGATGGCTCCTTCTAGAAAGTAAGTGTAGACCCAGTGTATGATAGATATGGACATATATTTTGTAGGTTGTCAAAGCCACATGCAGTGGGTTCCTTGTCGCAGAGAAAAAGGAGAGAAGAGACTGGAGTTGAGCATGTTCCTGAAGTGTTGAACAAAACACAGCACAAGACAACGCTGAGGCTAGAGGCCGGCCTTCAAATGGAGTGGCCCCTACAGGAGTGTCTGTAAGACTTTAGCAACAAGGCCCCAAGTCTAAAAGGTAACGGATCAGGACAGACTGATACTTGAGCAATGTTGGTTTTCCCAGGCAGTCTCCCCAAGCATCTGAGAGCGCAAGGCTACACTGGTACTGTTGGCTATCCCCTTACTCCCTGCTCTATGAGGAGAAGAGTTGTGGATTCTGAAGCAGCTGAGAACACAAGACTCTTCTCTGTTCATAGAGGCAAAATCCCCCACCCCCTCCTCTAGAAGCAAAAGAGCCAGGCAGCCACTGAAAGGGAAAGTATGCAAATAAGAAAGCCGCGGAGACACCATCACGTGTTTCTCAACGCTGGCAGGAAACTAGCCAGGTCTTTCTTCGGGAAGGAACAACCACGGGAAGGGCAGTCTCCAGTCAAGGAGACCACCTATACCAAACATGGTATCCATCCACAGACAGCCGTTTCGGGGTATTTGCCCCTCATCAGTGTGGAGTAGGAATCTGGCTAGTGGGGGCAATGCCTAGTATAAGACTACTTAAGCAAGCATTGTTGACCTTAGGGAGATCAACATATCCACTGCGGAGACACCATCACGTGTTTCTCAACGCAGTGATTCTAGAGCATTGCCCCCTGGGAAGTATGCAAATAAGAAAGCCGCGGAGACACCATCACGTGTTTCTCAACGCTGGCAGGAAACTAGCCAGGTCTTTCACCGGGAAGGAACAACCACGGGAAGGGCAGTCTCCAGTCAAGGAGACCACCTACACCTATATATAGTCTTATACTAGGCATTGCCCCCACTAGCCAGATTCCTACTCCACACTGATGAGGGGCAAATACCCCGAAACGGCTGTCTGTGGATGGATACCATGTTTGGTATAGGTGGTCTCCTTGACTGGAGACTGCCCTTCCCGTGGTTGTTCCTTCCCGGTGAAAGACCTGGCTAGTTTCCTGGCAGCGTTGAGAAACACGTGATGGTGTCTCCGCGGCTTTCTTATTTGCATACTTCCCAGGGGGCAATGCTCTAGAATCACTGCGTTGAGAAACACGTGATGGTGTCTCCGCAGTGGATATGTTGATCTCCCTAAGGTCAACAATGCTTGCTTAAGTAGTCTTATACTAGGCATTGCCCCCACTAGCCAGATTCCTACTCCACACTGATGAGGGGCAAATACCCCGAAACGGCTGTCTGTGGATGGATACCATGTTTGGTATAGGTGGTCTCCTTGACTGGAGACTGCCCTTCCCGTGGTTGTTCCTTCCCGGTGAAAGACCTGGCTAGTTTCCTGCCAGCGTTGAGAAACACGTGATGGTGTCTCCGCGGCTTTCTTATTTGCATACTTCCCAGGGGGCAATGCTCTAGAATCACTGCGTTAAGAAACACGTGATGGTGTCTCCGCAGTGGATATGTTGATCTCCCTAAGGTCAACAATGCTTACTGAAAGGGAAAGTGACTGCCACAAATTGGACTGTATTGGTAGGCTTGGTTGTACTGGGACTCACAGGAACAGTTAAAATAGAAATAATCCAGTAGGAACTGCAAATTTGTCTGACGATGCTTTGTACAACTGAAACATGCTGGAAGATGTGTGCTCACTAGATTCTATATAGAATTAATAAAGATGAACAGTTAAGTAAAGATTTGCTTATGAAACTGATCTGGTGGTCTCCTTGTGGAAACTGGTTGTCACTTGGTCCTGGCAGCTGATGCCAATGACAACATTTGGCCTACACAGGTGTGCGTCCACAAGACACAAGTCCTCACATCTAGCCAGGACCACGTCGTTTATGTAGCGTGCCGAGGCAACCGGAGTCAATCCCTCACCCACAACTTCCACCCCGCCCCACTCTAAAGTTGCATCATTTCAAAGTAAAACATACCTGGTTGCAATCATGCCGGTGTAAGGGGTGGATGGACCCCTGGTGTGGAGAAGATGTTTTTCCCCCCCTGAAGATGCCACAGGAGTATGGTGGCACATTGTACAATGTTATGTGTTATGTACGGTTCTTCCCCCCCCTAGGTGCCAGTGTAGTGAGTGGTTCCCCTGGTAACAGTGACAGGGAAGGAAGGGGCAGGTCAGCCTAGGAGGGAAGAGAAGGGGGGTTGGGCTCTGAATGCAGGGCAGTGTGCTGTGAGATGTAACATGGGAGAGAGCTGAGGAGAAGTGCCGGGGCAGAGTGCAGGAGTGGGTGCTGTGGCAGTGGAGCGGAGAAGTTGGAGCTAATCCGGAGCCGGTAGTGAGTACTGGAGCCGTCCCCTAGTTCAATACAAATCCCTGGGAAAGGGCTGGACTAAAATCGGGATAGGAGTACCACTGCCAGGGGGATAACAATTGGCCCCTGCAGGCAAAGGAAAGTGCCCGTAGAGAAAAAGGAAACCGTTTTTGTAGAAAAGGACTTGTAACTTGTAACGTACTAAAGTAAGCCTGCTGCAAACAAAAAGATGGAAGCTTTGTTTAATAAAACGGTGTTTGGTTTATCTGCTGCCTGCAATTGTCTCTTTCGTGGAAGTGAAGAAGGAGCTGGAGAGCACAGAAAGAACGCTGTCATGAATGGGCCCCATGCATCCACACTCTGCCCCAACAACACACCTGTTTTGCAAGTGACGGCCGGGCCGGTGTTCAGCCTGCGGCCCACAAGGCGAGGGGACCCGACTACACCCCCTGAGGTGCCCCCTGCCCCCGTTACATTTTGGCGTAGTCGTCAGGATCGGGCTCGCATGCGAGAGACCCCGACCAGAAACTGTGAAGATGACCAAGTGGTGCCTGATGTGCAGTACGGGCCACAAAATGGCGGCAAGATGGCGACCGTCTTCATGGGTTTACTTAAGGCGCGAAAATTTGGCGCCAAACGAAAAGTGCTGGGCTGGCCTGGGCGGAGGAAGAAGCCCAGAGTGAGCGGAGTGCACCGCCCAAAGAGGGGAGGTACCGGCCCCAAGAAGCTGCAGAGGTCCGGAGATGTGGGCTGTGCTGCAAGAAACAGAAGGCATCGCCAGCACAGCATGGACCCGGTGAGTGAAGCCGGGGGTGGAGTTTGGGCCGAATCAGAGAAAGAAGTACCGGAGCCACAGCCATGTTACGAGCCGTTCCACAAGCTACCCTGCTTACCTGGACAATCCCTCTCCGAATCTGTGAGGGCCCAGCGGGCTGAATGGCTGCGTGCATACCACCCAGCGTGAGGGTTATCCGGAAGAGACGTCTGTTTGTTGTTGGGAGCCGGTGCTGTTAGGAGCCAGCGAATGTTACAGCTCAAGCAACGTTAAAACTACTGAACCCGGGGGGAGCTTAATGCCAGACTGTGCGGAGACTCCCTCCGTGACTGTTAAGAAGGAATCTTGTTGTCCTGTTGTTTCCTGCCCACCCAAAGACCGGGAGCGCTTGGAAATAGCCTCCGGGCAGAAGGTCAGCTAAGACCGGGAGCGCCTGAGGAGGGCCTCCGGGCAGATGTGCGACTAAGACTGGGAGCTTCCCTGGAGGGACTCCGGGCACCAAACTTGTGTGCCAGTCTGTGTGTTTTAAGTATTGTGTTTTCCTACATGTGTTGTTTTGCAGTTGCGAACCTTGCCGGGAGGCTAAGGTTAAAGAGGGGAGGAATGTAAGGGGTGGACGGACCCCTGGTGTGGAGAAGACGTTTTTCCCCCCCTGAAGACGCCACAGGAGTATGGTGGCACATTGTACAATGTTATGTGTTATGTACGGTTCTTCCCCCCCCTAGGTGCCAGTGTAGTGAGTGGTTCCCCTGGTAACAGTGACAGGGAAGGAAGGGGCAGGGCAGCCTAGGAGGGAAGAGAAGGGGGGTTGGGCTCTGAATGCAGGGCAGTGTGCTGTGAGATGTAACATGGGAGAGAGCTGAGGAGAAGTGCCGGGGCAGAGTGCAGGAGTGGGTGCTGTGGCAGTGGAGCGGAGAAGTTGGAGCTAATCCGGAGCCGGTAGTGAGTACTGGAGCCGTCCCCTAGTTCAATACAAATCCCTGGGAAAGGGCTGGACTAAAATCGGGATAGGAGTACCACTGCTAGGGGGATAACAATTGGCCCCTGCAGGCAAAGGAAAATGCCCGTAGAGAAAAAGGAAACCGTTTTTGTAGAAAAGGACTTGTAACTTGTAACGTACTAAAGTAAGCCTGCTGCAAACAAAAAGATGGAAGCTTTGTTTAATAAAACGGTGTTTGGTTTATCTGCTGCCTGCAATTGTCTCTTTCCTGAAAGTGAAGAAGGAGCTGGAGAGCACAGAAAGAACGCTGTCATGAATGGGCCCCATGCATCCACACTCTGCCCCAACAACACACCTGTTTTGCAAGTGACGGCCGGGCCGGTGTTCAGCCTGCGGCCCACAAGGCGAGGGGACCCGACTACACCCCCTGAGGTGCCCCCTGCCCCCGTTACACCGGCAGTGTCTGATTCCTGCTGCTTTAACAATGTAAGTTTATGCAGCATAAGAATGAGACTACATAGGCTTGCATTGCAATAGAGACTTCCTGCTTACAAAGAAAGCAAAATAATACGGATAGTCGGAATAGCTGTCACATGACTCAGTAGATCACTGGAGTGGTGCTGGAATCAGTAAGTATATTAACACACTCACACTGCAGTACAAACGTGTTTACACAGATTAAGGCAATGAAAAAAAATATTTGAGAATGCTTCTTTAAGTGTGGTTCACCATCTTGATTTCACTGAAGAAGGACAGAAGAGTGTCAAAGCCAAGAGTGATCCGACTTAGTAATTCATTAGAGAGTAGTGGATCAGAGTTATCTAGTAATGGAAGAGGCCAGTCTGTGAACTGTATTTGGGCTGAACTAAATTAGTGTGGATTGAGTATGTTTATTCATGGAAACATTTAGGTTCTTTCTGCAGAGCAAGGTCTTGAGAGTGTCTTGCAGAGCAGATGGTGAGTGCATTTGGATATTCAGTGCTGCTTGAGAGTAGCAGACTAAAGATGTCTAGCCACAGAAGAAGGTAACTTGTGGATCTGTGCGGGTTGTCACTGAAGAGGTATAGGCAAAGTGCCCACTTTTGGTTTTGAGTTAATTTTATATACATAACTGACTGTAATTCATCAAGGTTAGATGACCTAATACCTTTTAGGGCACTTTCACATTGTGTTTTCTCCTACGTTCAGTGGCCCCGTCTGGGCTAACATCCAAATCCCCAGCAAAACGGGATTCAGACTTATGCACCAATAGGGCCATTAACTCTTATGATGTAGACAGGCTTCCTAAAAGGTCTGTTATGCATCATTTTCGGTCATATACGCCTATTGAAGGTGGACACTAAAATGCAGTTTACTACGTCTAGTTATCCACCCTCAATAAATATATACGGATGAAAATTATGTTTTATCAGTAGAGTTAGTTCCTGTTTCTTTGAAAGGTGACCACTCAACCATCCTTTTGCCCATTCTACACAGATCTCCTTTTCATTACTGGCCACATCGATATTATGTTCAGAAAGAATGTTTCTCTCAAATACCTTGCATTGCCAATAGTGCCCATGAGCGTTGCTTTTGCAGTCCACTCACCCCCTCTGCGGGTTCTGTGTCCTCTGATGTCTAGTGATGTCACATCAACTGAGGCGGGCTGCAGTCTTCCTGATTGACTGGGCTGTGGGTTGCATTTCATCGCTTGTCACAGCCCAGCATCACAGCCCATCATCTCCCTGCTCCCTTCTCCTATACCGCAGAGCACTCAAGCAGGAGTGATGCTAGGCGAGACGAGATGTAAAACGCTACCAACAGCCCAGTGACTCACGGAGACTGGGGCCGGCTGCGGTGATGTCAGGTGAACAGGCAACTGATGTGACATCACTGAACATCAGAGGTCATGCATCCTGGGGATCACATGATGGGGATGAGTGGAGCACAATAGGCACTATTGTCAACACAAGGTACTTGAGAGAAACCTTGTTTCTCAACATAATATCAATGTGGTCAGTAATGAAAACGGGTGAACCACCTCTTTAAACCTCCAATAAATATCACATAAACAAGTAAAATCTACACCAAATAATAAATTATATGAGACTATTTCAATAACATATTGTTATTTTTATATTAGAAACAAATGAAAACTGCAGGAGAGCCACACACCTCTTAACGAATTATGCACCTCTTACAACTGCCGTGCACCTCCATCAGTAATATTACTCCAGTCAGGGACTAATGTGGCATAAATGTTAATAAATTTACCGAGCAAACGTCACCACGTCCCATCTCACCAAAGTTCTTCCCATTTTAGCAGAGATGGCTAGCACTGGGGTAAAAATCCCAAAATATAGCATTTTGCACAATTACGTCAGAAATCAGATGTCTTTTAGAAATGCGCAAGATACATGCAAAAATATCAGAGCCAAAAAAGCCTAATATGGCAATAGCATGCTAAATAATGGTGCTATATCATTTCAAGAAGGCACACAGACTATTACACGTACAAAAGGATAGAAGTGAGAAAAAAATAGCCTCAATAAACCTCCAGAGAACCCACAATCAAGTCTCAAATATCCCAGAGAGCAATTACATAACCCTAAAAAACTTGCAAAAAAAACAGCCTCGTCGAATCAACACCAAGAAACTCTCTACTCCCAATGTATATTCTACAAGAAAGTCTTCTTGCCAGTTAAGTAACAAAATATTCAGACTGAAGCTATCTATGTCAATCAATGGATATATCAGAGACTTCTTCCAGCATTTCTAGAAGGAAGCATGTTCCTAAATTCCCCAAGTTCATATAGGCAGAATTCTAAAATCTCGAATTATAATTTAGCCTTGGGACTATTTTATTATGTTAGTGAATATGCAGTTGGTTCATTATCTTGGTAAATACAGACAAAGGTTATCGTCTGATTAACTGATGCAACAGTAAGAATAAATTACTTTATGTAGCTCAATCTGCAATACACTTATTTTTATTGTCTATCAGTCACCATTCACTCCCATTGTACAGTATATATATGCGTCACTGACTTAATAGCAGAGGGAATATGTCACCAGGCTTTTACCACTTAATCTGAAAACAGCATGATTTAAAAGGCAGATTCCCTGATTCCAGTGATATTTCATTTAAGCTGCTTGCTGTAGTTTTGATAAAATGACTATTTTATCTGCAGGAGATTATCACTAGAGGACTAGTACACCGGCTTCCATGTAGTCCCTCATGTTCACGAGTTCTGTAGAACCACACCCCCACCATTGATTGTCAGCTTTCTGCCTATGCACAGTGTACAGAGAAAGATGTGGTGGGGGTGGAGTTATACAGCGCTCAGCATTTAGCGAACTGGTAGATCTGCAGTAGCATCTACAGTTTATCAAAACTGGTAATCTGATACATCTCTGGAATCAGGGTCTCTGGTCCTACAGTATGCTGCTCTCGGATGGGGGAGCAAAAACCTTGTGACAGATCTTCATAGAATTACTATCTAGCGGGACTGTATATTGAGCCAGTGTGTATCACGTTCCAGTGTTACGTAAAAGATTTCCACATTATTACATTAATGTATAACACTTTGGGATACTCAGAGGCATTTGTGCTACCACCATAATTTATTTGGGAGCAATTAATACAGCAATTATGCATTAGCCTTTGTGTTCGAGCTCATCATGTATGGATGGCAGGCTGTGCTGCCATTCTCAGTTTTATGAAGTTCTATGCACTTGCCAGTGGTATCACCAAAGGGTATGTATCGCAGATACACAGCAGATATATCAACATAAAATATTTTCCTTGTCTTTTATCAATATTTTATGGCTCGCTAATTAATTAAAGTGTTGAATGATATATTTTTTTTCATCCTCCTCATACCATACGGTAGTAAGAAAAATAATCTGCTGTAAAACTAAATATACATTTTATTAATGGAAACATTTCTTGTCTTTTTATGTATTACTATCCTGAAGGCAATAGACAAGAAATAAAAATACAAGAAATAATTGTGAGTTCAATGGAAAGAGCGTTAATACTTTAAAAGAACAGAACTTTTCGTAATACTACCCAGTTACTATCTATATTGACGTATCAAAAGGATTCAGGGTTTAAAGGATACAGAAGAGAATGGTTAGTGCCGGAGTGCTTCAAGTGAAGAACAATCAACACCTAAATTGGACATCCAAATGTATGATTGGATTTGATATGAATTTGTCTTTTGCCCTAACAAAAGAAAAGCACAAATCATTTTGCCTCTACCTCTAATCTCTTACAGATTTCTGCCTACTCCAGTGACTAAAGGCTATTTTACACGCTGCGATATCGGTCCCGATATCGCTAGCGTGGGTACCCGCCCCCATCTGTTGCGCGACACGGGCAAATCGCTGCCCGTGCCGCATAACATCGCCCAGACCCGTCACACATACTTACCTGCCCAGCGACGTCGCTGTGACCGGCGAACCGTCTCCTTTCTAAGGGGGCGGTCCGTGCGGCGTCACAGCGACGTCACTGAGCGGCCGCCCAATAGCGGTGGAGGGGTGGAGCTGAGCGGGACGTAACATCCCGCCCACCTCCTTCCTACCGCATAGGCAGGAGGCAGGTAAGGAGAGCTTCCTCGTTCCTGCGGCGTCACACAGCGATGTGTGCTGCCGCAGGAGCGACGAACTACATCGTTACTGCTGCAGTAACGATAATCAAGAATGGACCCCCATGTCACCGATGAGCGATTTTGCACGTTGTTGCAACGATGCAAAATCGCTCATCGGTGTCACACCCAACGGCATCGCTAATGCGGCCGGATGTGCGTCACAAATTCCGTGACCCCAACGACTCCGCATTAGCGATGTCGCAGCGTGTAAAGCCCCCTTTAGAAGAATAACAAGACGGATCCAGCAACTATAGAAAAAACATCAGTGTTAAAACATTACACCCCTGATGGAACTAGGGCCAAATAATCCCCGGATTTGGGCAGCACGTCTTCTATTCCAGGGTCTTACTCGGTCCCGGCCTCCAGAAGGTTCACCCAATGTGCCATCAGGGAAAAGCAACGTCCCTGGCCACAAGAACTTGTCCACGTGTCAGTTAATAAGTGGACCTTCCCAGTAACTGCACTGGTCAGGGCACATGTAACATGTAATATTAAAGGAAAGCAGAAGGTTAGAAACAAAAAAACAGCTCTCCTGTCACAGTGCACAGGCCATCACCTCAGGGAAACAGAAAAAATGTAGCAAGTCCAGCACATAAAAAAAATGTATATCCTTTATTCCAAATTTTTTTTTATAAAATCTTCAAAAACGGAAACATACAAAAATATGAAATACCAGGTCTAGTTGGTCCAAAAAAATTTTGAAATAAAGGATGTGTCGCGGGCGGAGGAGGGGATGCCGCGCTCTCCCACTGCTCGGGTCCGGCTGCCGCTGCGGCTGCTGCGGCCTGCTGCCGCTGCTCGGTGGCTCGAGCGATGGGCCGGATCCCGGGGACTCGAGCGGCGCTCCTCACCCGTGAGTGAAAAGGGGAATTGGTGTTTGGGATAGTTTATTGTCCGTGACGCCACCCACGGTTGTGGTGATTGTATGGACACCACCGCTGCTCTGTATGGGGATCCCAAGAGCGGTGACAGGGAGCAGCAAAGTTGTTAGTTCTCCCCTCCGTGGGTAGGGGGTGGTTGTCCCGGGGCCCAGTGATGGCGTGGGTAATGCAGGGCTTGGTGGGGTGCAGGGACGCGAGGGCAGCTCTGTGCCTTGCGGCACTGTGGTACTCACTCAGCCTGAGACGATGACACAGATCTCGGTAAAACACACGGCTGGAAAGACGGTTCCCACGGACGGCTGCACTTGCTTTCCCCAGCAGTTGACGGTGACGGTCCCTTTTTCCTGCACCTAAGATGATGATGGTTGCGATGGGTTCCCACCGGTAACCCGCTCCCCGGCTTGGATATGGGCCGGAGGAGCCCTACTTTGCCCGCAGGCGCTGGCCCTGAGAAACTGGTGCCCTGGCGGTGGCGGTGTCTCTCTGTTACGGTTGGACTGATGCCTTCAATCGGGACTTGGTTGTTGGGAGACAGTCGTCCCCTTCACTGACGGATTTGGCAAATTATGGCGACTCCTAGCCTTGCCGGGATCCGAAAGGCCCCTGCCCTGGTGCTGACTGCTCTTCGTATACCGCTCCAAACCGCCGGGCCACCACCCGTCCGCGGTCCTTCCAGCAACCTCCAAGCAGTCACCCCTGTGGACTATCACCGCCGTCTGCTGACCTTGCTGTCTCTCAGTCCGGGGCACACACCCGGACCAACTTCAGGCTTTATAACTGTCACTTTTACTCCTTCACTCAACTCTGTTCTTCTTCCTGTCCAAACTCTATCTTGCTTCCTCTCACTTGACTCTGGTCTAGCCCTCAGCTAGACTTCAACTGCCTGGTTCTCCCACCTCCAGAGCTGTGAACTCCTCGGTGGGTGGAGCCAACCGCCTGGCCCACCCCCTGGTGTGGACACCAGCCCCTGGAGGAAGGCAACAAGGATTTTTGGTTAGCCTAGTTGTTCCTAACTGGGGTGTAGGGTGTGGTGGTGTTGTGACCTGTGACCCCTGGCTTGCCCAGGGCGTCACAGATGAGTCTTTTTTACATGTTGTACTTACTACATTTTTAATATTATAGGACACATACTGATATAAGGCGGGGATGGCACAGTGGGAAAAATAGTGGCGGGTGTGGACCAAGTACCAAGGAATGACCACCGTCATGAGGTTATGGAACGCCTTAGTGACCAAAAGCCCAAACAGCAACATTTCGAGAGCAAGCAGTCTGAAAATGTACCGGTTACGTGTTTGGTCCTCTGGGTGGGTGATTGGGTATTTACCTTTGCATTCTAAGCACTGGGGTAAGGACAACTGAAAGCTGCGTGACTACAAGAAATCGGACGTGGTTGCTGATAGTGCTTGAGAATGTGCAATGACAGGTGCAGGGCAGGAGGCATCCACACCTGCATCCTGGACAGGTGATTGGCATGCATGTAGCACAGGGGAAGAGGCAGTGGTATAACCTGCAGACAGTGAATGTAGACCCAGGCGGTCAGATCACATAGCCGGGTGCTTTCATGACATGTGCCTGAGCATGCCGGTGAGCATGCTGGTGGTCATTCAGGCAGTCGTCAGGCCCCTGCTGATATTGGTATGGCACGGGTTGCAAATGACCGTTCTTTGCTTGTCCGCATTTTCTTAATAAAAGCACCAGACTGGGGAACACCCAACCCTTGGCCTGGGTGGTATGGGAAACAGTTGCCCACCTTTCTTCCTCTGGCCACACCAGTGTTTCTTCCTGCCTGTTGTGGTGCTGTGGATACCTCCCCTTCTGTCCTTACTCTGTATGGCACCTTCACAGGTTGGGCGAGTGACTTAATAGTCCACCATCTCGTCTTCCACTTCTGCACTCTGGTTCTCCTGACTTGTTGACTTAACAACATCAGTTGTTGGCAACTGTGTCTCATCATCATATACCTCCTGAGACACTAATTGCCTTTCCCCACTGTCTTCTTCTGACCATAGCTGCTCAAATTTTTGGGCATCACTATACATGATCTCCTCATTAGAGATGAGCGAACCGGTCGCGGTTCGGCTCGAGGTCGGTTCGCCGAACGGGGGTCCCGTTTGAGTTCGGTTCGTCGAACGTTCGACGAATCGAACTCGAACCTATAGGCTATAATGGGAGGCAATCACAAACACATAAAAATGCATTATAAATGTACACAAACAGTTAATAAACATTGCCATAACACTTACCGGTCCTCGCGATCCCTTCTGCACTCTGTCTCCTGCCGCTATTCCATCCGATGATCGCTGAATCCTCCCGGTGACGGCACTGCCAGCAGAGATGCAGGACCTATCGTGACGTCAAAATAGCCATGTGACCAGTCACGTGGCTATTATCTCATTGGCTACAGACTGGTCACATGACTATAACGCGTCATGTAGGACCTGCGAGTGCATCTCTCCGGTACACGGTGCATATATGTGTATCGCCGTGTACCGGCGACATGCTCTAGCACACGGTCGACTCCCCATTCCGTTAGGGACCGGCTGACACAGCCGGTCATTAACGGAGATCACCGTTGCCATAGCAACGCAGTTAGCGGTGACGTCACCGCTAACCGCGGCTCCGAGAGCACCGTTGCTATGGTAACGCGTCTGTCAGTGTTACCGCTGTTACCGCTGACAGCCAGCACTGATCACTCACAGAGTGAAGGCTGCACGCTGCTTCCCGATTGTAGTGAGGATTGTACTGAGGATGAGGTTCCCCAGCCCCAAGTGATGAGCTGGTGAACCTCATCCTCACTACAATCGTCACTACTACTACACTAGAAAGAAAGAAGACAGAAGAGCAGGATCGTGGAGGGCTGACAGGGGGTAATAAAGATGGAGTCTCTAATGTGTCTGTGTATTTATTTCTATTAAAGTATTTTTTCTCTGTGTGGTGTTTTTTTTAACCATTTATTGGAGATTCTTAATGGCCGGGTCAAACGTGCCTGACATTAAGAATCTCTGGCTTAATACTGGCTAGTAAAACAAAGCCAGTATTAACTCATGATTACCCAATAAGCCACCCGGCTCCAGGGCTGTTGGAAGAGTTGGATACAGCGCCAGATGATGGCGCTTCTATGAGAGCGCCATTTTCTGGGACGGCTGCGGACTGAAATCCGCAGCAGAGGCGCCCAGAAACCTCGGGCTAACCTGTGCTGCGGATTCCAATCCCCAGCTGCCTAGTTGTACCCGGCTGGACACAAAAATGGGGCGAAGCCCACGTCATTTGTTTTTTAATTATTTCATGAAATAAGTGAAATAATTAAAAAAAAACGGGCTTCCCTATATTTTTGGTTCCCAGCCGGGTACAAATAGACAACTGGGGGTTGGAGGCAGCCCGTGGCTGCCTGCTGTACCTGGCTAGCATACAAAAATATGGCGAAGCCCACGTCATTTTTTTGGTGGGCAAAAAAATTCTGCATACAGTCCTGGATGGAGTATGCTGAGCCTTGTAGTTCTGCAGCTGCTGTCTGCTCTTCTCCATACAGACAGACAGCAGCTGCAGAACTACAAGGCTCAGCATACTCCATCCAGAACTGTATGCAGAAGTTTTTTGCCCCATGAAAAAATTATGTGGGCTTCGCCATATTTTTGTATGCTAGCCAGGTACAGCAGGCAGGTACGGCTGCCCCCAACCCCCAGTTGCCTATTTGTACCCGGCTGGGAACCAAAAATAAAGGGAAGCCCTTTTTTTATTATTTCATGAATTTCATGAAATAATTAGAAAACAAATGACGTAGGCTTCGCCCCATTTTTGTGTCCAGCCAGGTACAACTAGGCAGCTGGGGATTGGAATCCGCAGCACAGGTTGGCCTGAGCTTTCTGGGCCCCACTGCTGCGAATTGCAGTCTGCAGCCGTCTCAGAAAATGGCATTTTCATAGAAGCGCCATCTTCTGGCGCTGTATCCAACTCTTCCAGCACCTGCCTGCTATACCTGGCTAGCATACAAAAATATGGCGAAGCTCACGTTCTTTTTTTGTAGTTTTTTGGCAAAAAAAATAAAAAATGCTTCCCTGGATTTTCCATTGCCAGTGAAGGTAACACCAAGCAGTGGGGGTTAGCAGCCAGTAGCTGCTTGGATTACCCTTAGCTAGCAATACAAAAAATGCAGCGGGAGCCCATATATATTTTTTTTAATTATTTATTTAAATAACTAAAAATAAAATGGGCTTCCCTGTATTTTGATTGCTGGACATCACAGTGCTGTAAAAATAAATCTTTAAAAAAATGACGTAGCGCTCCGCGGTATTTTTGATTCTCAGCGCAGATAAAGCAGACAGCTATGGGTTGCCACCCCCATCTGCCTGCCGTTACCTTGGTTGGCAATCAAAATACAGGGAAGCCCATTAATTTTTTCTATTTAAAAAATAGTTAAAAAAAAAAATGACGTTGGGTCCCCCCATTTTTGATAGCCAGCTAGGGTAAAGCAGACGGCTGTAGCCTGAAAACCACAGCTGGCAGCTTTACCGTGGTTGGGGATCCAATGTGGAGGTCCCCTCAGGCTCTTTTTTATAATTATTTTATAAATATTAATAATTACACAATAAAAGTAGGGTCCCCCCCAAATGGGATCACCAGCCAAGGTAAAGCGGACAGCTGTGGTTTGGTATTCTCAGGGTGGGAAGGTCCATAGTTATTGGGCCTTCACAGCCTAAAAATAGCAGGCCGCAGGCACCCCAGACGTGGCGCATCCACTAGATGCGCCAATCCTGGCGCTTCACCCCAGCTCATCCCGTGCCCTGGTGCAGTGGCAAACGGGGTAATAAATCGGGTTGATACTAGCTGTAAAGTAACCTGAGATCAAGCCCAGCAGTTTGTGATGTCAACATCATAAACTGTCAGTACTAACAAAAAAAAAAAAATCGACAAAAGAAATTTATTTGAAAAAACAGTCCCCAAAACATTTCCTCTTTCACCAATTTATTGTAAGAAAAAAAATAAAGGGGTCCCACGACGACTCTGGACCGTCTAGAACATGGGGGGGGACACTCAGGGAACGTATCCCCCATTTTCTAGGAGTGCGGACCCTTCATGTGAGGAGTGTGGGTGCAATGAATCTGCACTCACTCTTCTCGGGTCCACAGCAGCAGAGTCCATGTCGTAATGGTTGCTACCAAAGCTGCAATGCCCTGCTCATGAGGTAAGGGCATGCCTAATCAGGAGAACTACTGTAGAGGAAGCTCTGCTCACTGGTATATAGGTGCTCAGAGGTAATAATAGATAAAATTAGTGAGTAACCTCGGCACTCTAAATCTCCCAGACTAAGTCAGTAAGTCACAACGGATAGTAATGCAAAATCACTCTTTATTGGTCCGTATTAAGAAAAAAAATTTTTTCATAAGCATATATGTTTTTGTCCAAAACAAGTTACAAATGACGTTTCGGCCTGAGCCTTCGTCAGATTGGACTTATCTGCATGTAATCATGAAAAATGACAATAATCAGTATCACATAAGAGTGAGAGAACAATAACACAAAACTCGAACAATGTAGAGGTACAATTGGGATGCAGCAAAAAAATTGCAACACAGCAAGAAATGAAACACATGATACAAATGTCATAATACAGTACAAGGACAATATAGTAATGACAAATATGGGGTCAGAGTAGGCTTAGACAGCTCTGGTACGAAAGAGATGTCAATCATAAAGTAACATGTGCAGTAGGTGTAGAGCTACAGTATGCATGGCAGAGCTAATGGGTAGACCGACCATAGAAAAAGAACGGAGAAAAAGTGGAGAAAAAGTGGAGAAAAAATGAAGAAAAAAATGGAGAAAAAGTGGAGAAAAAGTGGAGAAAAAATGGAGAAAAGGTGGAGAAAAAGTGGAGAAAAAGTGGAGAAAAAATGGAGAAAAAAATGGAGAAAAAGTGGAGAAAAAGTGGAGAAAAAGTGGAGAAAAAGTGGAGGAAAAAATGGAGAATAAGTGGAGAATAAGTGGAGAAAAAGTGGAGAAAAAGTGGAGAAAAAATGGAGAAAAAAATGGAGAAAAAGTGGAGAAAAAGTGGGGAAAAAATGGAGAAAAAAATGGAGAAAAAGTGGACAAAAAGTGGAGAAAAAGTGGAGAAAAAAGTGGAGTAAAAGTGGAGAAAAAGTGGAGAAAAAGTGGAGAAAAAGTGGAGAAAAAAAATGGAGAAAAAGTGGAGAAAAAGTGGAGAAAAAGTGGAGAAAAAGTGGAGAAAAAATGGAGAAAAGAATGGAGAAAAAGTGGAGAAAAAGTGGAGAAAAAGTGGAGCACCCTTTGGTGCCTTTCATGTGGCACTAAGGGGTGCTTAGCTTTGTATTTAGCCAAAAAAATGAAAAAAAAAAATGACGTAGGGTTCCCCCTAGTTTTGCAGCCAGCTAGGGTAAAGCAGACGGCTGCAGCCTGCAGACCACAGCTGGCAACCTCACCTTGGCTGGTAATCCAAAACTGAGGGCACCCCACGCTGTTATTTTAAATTAAATAAATAATTAAAAAAAAAAACACGTAGGGGTCCCCCAAAATTGGATCACCAGCCAAGGTAAAGCAGACAGCTGGGGCCTGATATTCTCAGACTAGGGAGGTCCATGGTTATTGGACTCTCCCCAGCCTAAAAATAGCAGGCCGCAGCCGCCCCAGAAGTGGCGCATCCATTAGATGCGCCAATCCTGGTGCTTCGCCCCAGCTCATCCCGCGCCCTAGTGCGGTGGCAAACGGGGTAATATATGGGGTTAATACCAGATGTGTAATGTCACCTGGCATCAAGCCCTGGGGTTGGTGAGGTCAGGCGTCTATCAGATACCCGACATCACCAACCCAGTCAGTAACAAAAAAAAATAGACGACAACCACATTTTTATTTGAAAAAACACTCCCCAAAACATTCCCTCTTTAACCAATTTATTAGAATGAAAAACAAATCCAGGTCTGGTGTAATCCAAGGGGTTGCCATGACGATCCACACTGTCCCAGTCAATGAAGAGCAGGATGTTCCCCATTGGCTGGGAGAGCAGTGCAGTGACCTGAGCTAACATCAATGGGTCAGCCCAGGTCACTGCAGGGCATGACAAGTGCTGCTGTCAGCGAGGTACATTACCTGCGCTGATCTCCAGCACACTGACAGCCCCTGTCACTGAGTTCAATGACCGGCGCCTTCACACCAAGTATCGCGAGAGGCCCGTGACGTCACCGCTAGTCAGTCTTGGGTCGGAAGCGAGAGAAGGTGATGTGACAAGCGGCGGCCATGGAGGACAGTGACAGCGCTGAGGTCGGGATGGCGGGACTTCATCACCGCAGGTAAGCCGAGCGGGACCATGTGTGTGTGTGTGTGTGTGTGTGTGTGTGTGTGTGTATGTATGTATGTGTACATGCCGCGGGCAGAAGGGGGCGGAGCGAGCTGAGCGGGGAAGTGTGGGCTTCCTGCACGTAACTAGGATAAACATCGGGTTACTAACCAAAGCGCTTTGGTTGGATACCCGATGTTTATCTTGGTTACCAGCTTCTGGCAGGCTGCCAGTGATGGCTCCTGCACACTGTAGCTGTAAAAAGCCCTGCCCTGCTTCTCGAACGTATCTAGAACTATCGAGCTTTTGCAAAAAGCTCGAGTTCTAGTTCGATCTCGAACAGCCCCCAAAATCACTCGAGCTTAGAACTGGAGAACCTCGAACCGCGAACCGCGCTCAACTCTACTCCTCATGTCCCTTTTGAAATGTTTAGGGTGAGAGGACAAAATCAATAAATGCAAAATTAATGATCTCTTCAGAGTGTGCAAATGTGGGATCACTTGGTGAGTGGAAGGAGGATCAGGTGAGGATTATGTGGTCCAGACATTTGGCTAGGGAGACTGGACCATATGGAAGACAGGGTGGTGCTGGGAAACATTATTTGCTATCCAACCGATCACCTATTCACACTGTTCTGGCTACCCTGAAAAGTGGAGCAGGAAGCTAGGTCTCGTGGATGAGCATGTTTGTTTTACTCGCAGCAGACACAGTTTCACCTGGCCCAAGGCCTCGGCCTCTGCATGCACCATCAGCAGCATATCCACTTCCAGGTTCCTCACCGAACAGTTTACCTGCAAAGTTTTTCATATTAATAGGGAAAAGAAAATCTTTAGCCCTGAAAGGACTTTTGTTTTTCGGGTCACAGCAACAGTACATCTATAAAAGGTTGCAGAAATTTGGTTGCAGAAAATTATGCACCAATTCTGCATCTGTTGGCAGGAAAAAGCAGTAGCAAAAAAACATGTTTTTGCCTCATTTTCAGTACAATCTACAAGCATTTTTACATGCGTTTTCATGTGACTTATTATAGCTTTTTTGACTGACTTAATCGGTGAAATTACACTGCAGATTATTTTCTGCACAAAATCTGCAAGTAACAAATAAGCAACGTATGAGTGCCCTGTCAGTCAGTGCACAATGGGCACAGGGAGGCTGAACCCATGAAGGCACCACCCCAATTACTGAAATCTGAACTCTGTCAGAAGGATTAAATTCATTTTTTCCCAACAGTAGGGTTCAATGTGTGGGCACTGGGCAGGTTCCAAATGCTATTAACCTACAGATTAACATTTTTTCACATGACACATTCCCTTTAAGTGATCAACAGTAGAGATGAGAGAACACAAACTGTAAAGTTCTGGGTTTGTACCGAATGTGGACTTTACAAAAGAAAATCAGAGTTAAGAGTTTGGGAGCTCTAGTCTTCATATGCTAACTACTCGATCGAGCATCGGTGTGCTCGCGTACATTCTGTGCTCGGCCCAGTGCAAGCCGCTGGCAGTCTCTGAATGTCTCTCACTGGGGGTTAAAACAACAGTTTCCTATTTCGAATATAGTGTGTACAAAACAAAAAAAAACCCTCTTCCTCCCCAGGAAATGCGGTGTATATGGCTGGCAGTATGTGGGCAGAGATTTGAAATACTCAATCATTGACTTCCAATTGGTTTCTGACTTCAGGATCAAGTTCAGGTCAAGCCCAGATCCTGAACTGAACTTTGGGCCGGTTTCAGACGTCTGTGTTTTAGGCACGTGTGACATCCGTTGTTAACATGGATGTCTCACGTACCCATGTTATTCTATGGTGTTACTCACACGGCCGTGTGACCCTGAGTGGCCCCGCACGCACACACGGAGACATGTCAGTTTTTTCTCCGGCAGCACTGATGTCACACAGATTGCACACTGATGTGATCTGTGTGACATCACTGTCACACGTACCAGGGAAAACACGGGTCTGTGAAATAAAATTATTTTCTATATTAACCTCTATCCAGTCCTGCTTTCTTCACCTCTGCTGCCTCCTGCTTCTGACCCCTGCTCATTATACTCATTGAATATTCACTGCACCTCAGGCCTGGAAACAGGAGCATCGCCGGGGACAGCGTCGCAGGTGACAGGTGAGTATTCATCAAGCAAGCAGTGTGTGTGCAGTGATGTCCAGGAGGTCATCAGAGTTCCCAATGAACTCTGATGAACCTGTGAATGTCACCGCCGTGACACCCACTGTAGCGTGGATGTTGCAGGGGTGTCATCAGCAGGTCATCAGAGTTGATTGGGAACTCCGATGACCTCCTGGATGTCACTGCACACACATTGCTTGCTGGATATTCACCAGCTATGTGGTCCCCGATGCTGTCCCCGGCACTTTCCCCAGCGACGCTGTGCCCGGCTCTGTCTCCTGCGATGCGCCTGCTTCCAGCTCTGAGGTGCAGTGAGTATTCTATGAGCATAATTAGCGGGGTCAGAACCAGGAGATAGCACAGCTGAAGACAGCAGCGCTGGATACAGGTGAATAAAGAAATCCTTTTTTTTCAAAGATGCATCTTTGCTCCAGTATGTGTCACATGTATGCAAACACAGATGGCACACTTGTGACAAATGGATGACTATACATGTGACTTGCACCTGTTTAAACATGGACTTCTTAAAGGGGCCTTAGATAAAGTGTGCCTGAACCTGGCAAACCCAAACTTCCATGGGTCCTCTCATGTCTAGGGTACAGCAGCGATTAGAGATCAATTCTAGTTGCTGCTGTTAGATATAGATGGAGACTACATAATATGGCAACATCAACCATGCTTTAAGAGCGCTCAGCTCCTGTGCCCTATCCACATGCGATCACTTGTGCAATCAGGTGCATGAAGATAATTTTTCCCTAACCATTAAATTAGATACCTTGGTAAAGCCATAAGAGTTTTCAATCAATTGATTTTGATATATTCACACATGGCAGATTTGCTGCAGAAATTTCTGCAATTAAAAATCACTACCTTAAAATGAATTAGGTTGCTTCTACAGCATGTGCACAGGTTTGTGCTATCCTATTCCATATGTACACAAATATAAACAAATCTGAAGGAATGACTGATCTTTGCCAAAGAGTACCTTAAGAAACCACAATCCTTCTGGGAAAATGTTCTGTGAACAGATGAAACAAAAATTAGACTTTTTTGGCAATGCAAAACAACAGTTTGTTTACAGATGGCATAATAAAGCTTATAAGGAAAAGAATACCCTACCAACAGTTAAACATGGTAGAGGATCCATAATGCTGTTGGGTTGTTTTGTTGCTTCTGGTACTGGAGGGCTTGCCTGTATCACAAGAATCATGGAATTCAAGAATTATCAAGAGATTTTAGAGTGAAATGTCCTAACCAATGTAAGAAAACTTGGTGTGATTTGGGTCATGGATCTTCAAGCAAGACAATGACCCAAAGCACATATGCAAAAGTACGCAGGAATGGTTGACAACGAAAATATGAACTATTTTAAAATAGACAGCAATGTGTCCTGACCTCAATCCCATTGAAAATCTTTGGGGTGAACTGAAATCTGCCATTGGGAAAAAGAATCCTGCAAACATTCAAGAGCTTGAATAAACTGCAAAGGAAGAGTGGGAGAAAATACCAGCTGGGAAGTGCAGGAAGCTTATAGATGGCTACAAGAAACGTTTGGAGGCTGTCATCAATGCCAAAGGGTGTGCAACCAAGCATTAATTAGGGGTGTCTTTATTGTTGCACATTCTGTGTATTCTGTTACTTCTTTGAAATTGCCACATGTAAGTTGACAAACAATGGATTATTGTTGTATTACTTTGGACCACTAATGAAAAAGTCCTGAGTATATAACTTTTCTACATTTCCATTTATTTCTGAAGATATTTTACAATCTATGAAAAAAATGAAGGGATGCCAATAATAGTGAGCAGCACTGTATGTGTATGTTCTTGTGTATGCATGTACTGTACATGTAAAGTGGAAGCTGCAAGACATTATGGAGAAATGTACCCAAGGTCATGTGATCCTTCTCTGCCCGATGCAATCTTCTGCAATGAATTCAATGATAATGGCTATTTTAGCTAATTCAAGTAAAACAAATCACAAATTGTTCAAATTCACCAGGTACAGGTAGATTTCAGTTGGATGTATATCCGAGCTCCTTGCACTACAACACACACCGCACGCAATTCATAGGCCGATAGCTGACGGCATGCCTATCTCTGTCAGTGCATGGCAATGATGTCATGTACCGTGGCAAGCAAGATGAAGTCAGCTGCCAGCTCCTGCATCAGCAATAGGAAAGGATGCCGCAAGTTTTGAGAGTGTAGGTAGGTAAGTTGAAGTGGTTTTTTTAAATGTGTTGGAGGAGAATGTAGGACACTATCACTGGAAAGGGCCCAGGATGGGGAATATTATACCGGGAGGGTGCACAGGATCATTTTATTAGGTCGAAAACATGTTTTTATAGGATCTAGAATGCTACAAGGGCCCATACATCTGAACAACATGCAGTTGGGGTCCAGGTCCAAATTTTGCACCGGTGCCCATCAGGCCACTGAAAGCGGTCATAGTTAGAGGCTATTCATAGTTCCCTATTGCACTAAAAGACCCCAGTAATTCCAGATGTGATCTAGGTCATTGGACTAAGTATGCACAAATAGCAGGAAGGGGCTCAAGATGGGGGACATTATTACTGAAAGGGTAACATTATTTCAGGAAGGAACTCAGGATGGTGGACATAATACCAGGTAGGCGCCCAGGATAGGACACATTATACCAGGGAGGGGCTCAGGATAATGGTCAAAATATTAAAGGAAGAGGCTCAGGCTATAGGACAATATTGACAATATTGTATGATAGGAACCAAGATGGGTGACATTATATGAGGAAGAGGCACGAGATGAAAGATGTTATGCCAGTCAGGAGTTCAGGATGAGGGAAATTACACATGAAATAGGCTCATGATCAGGTCCAGGATGGGTGACATTATACCAGAAAGGGGCTAAGATGGGAAACATTATTGCAGGAAAACACTAGGATGGAAGACATCATTACATGGGAGTGAACAAATATCTTTATAGGATATAGAATGCTACAATAGGGCCAATATATCTGACCAGCATGCAGGTGGGGGCCCAGGTCCAAATTTTGTACCATGGCCCATCGGACGCTAGTTACGCCACAGAATGTGGTCAAGATCTGAGGTTAATTATAGTTCTCCATTGCACTAGAAGTTACCAGTATTTCCAGATGTGATCAAGGTCATTTGTCTAAATACTTTAGATCTTCATTTTAATCCAACTTATTACTCATATAGTCCATATCACAAGGGAAAATCCTCAATACCAGTGTTACCCATGGTAATTATCACGGGATGTTATGGGATAACCAGGGATCGAGGCTCCTAAACTGGCCTCAGGCTTGGGGGGCCCTAGCTGTCCCTGTATCCAAGAGATACATCTGATGGTGATGATGTCTGGGCCGCCTTCCTAGCCCTGCTCCTGTACAGCCCTAATGTAATAACCCTTCTCCCTCAACCCAGGGGAGGGCCTGGTACTGGAGTGGTAGAACCCACAAATATGGACAAATAGGGGAAACCAAAACTTGTTCTCTCAGCGCGCTCACACAGAGGTAAGGATCAGGCAAGTAGAAATTAACTGCTGCCAGCCTGATTACAAATGAGCAGACGGCTGTTTGACGCCTCAGATTGCCTGTGTAACTCAGAAGCACCAGAGAAACCACAGTGTGGAGTGTTAGAGTTTGTTGTGTGAACAGCCTCTGATGCTGCCATGAAACCCGGCGAGTTATGAGCAAAATCCCATGTGACAGTAATAGTGAATGTATTGTTCTCATACTGAGGAAATGGAAGGGATATGCTACTATAGCCCTCTCTCTGCCCACTGTGCATTTTCCACCCTTAGCTTCTGAGCACTCTACATCCCATAATCCACCATTTCTCATCACGTTTACATCCAGTGCCTTCTTTTATCTCTAGCAGTTATTAAAGAAATCTCATAACAACTGCTTAGCTTAGCAAGTGCACGCATGACTTAACCGATGTTAGTAACAGCAGCTGAATAAGGTATTTTCTAGTACTATTTATGTATATTTTACAGTTTATTTTTAGAATGGTGCACACCATACAGTCAACCCTATTTACAAATCACTTTTATATAGACTGCAGCATCTGTCCTTGATATTCAATTTCCATATGTAACCACACTTAAACCCATTTAAGAATATTGTATCTGTCAAATGTGTTAATGAGTAACCATCCTTGTAATTTCCTTTTAATAAATCAATAGGGCACATGAAAATAAGAAGATTTAAACTATATCTTATCAGCAAAATCTGCTTCCTTCTCCTCCTGGACTGATCTTTCATTCTAGAAAATTTTAAATTCACAGGTAAAATGTGAATTTAGTGGAGGGCAAAACCTGGCAGAGAATGTTAGTGGCTGTGTAACTGCAGATCTCCTGGGAAAATCCGTCCAAAATCCGACAAAAATATTCAGACACGTTTCTTGAAAACATAACCTGAATCCTAAGGGTGCGTTACATCTCCCGGTGTTTGAAGAATCCCTGCATGGTAGTAGTGGCTATGATATGGCAGAAAATCAGCGGTGGTAAGGGGAAAAAAAAACAAAAGAAACTACCCTCTTTTTCCAATTTATTAACCCACAAAACACCCCTGTAGGTACAACGTAATCCACAGACAGGATGTACCACGATGATCCCGGCTCTGCTAGAACTAAGGTCGTAGAGCGCGGTCAAATGTAGCATCTGGGACTCACTGACAGAACTACAGCTGTGAGAGCGGTGATGTCAGTGAGTTCACCTGACAGCATATCTGGGGTTCCCATGGTACCCCAGCTGTGGCCTCAGGTGAACTGACCTGAGGTGAACTCATTTAACTTAGTGACCTCCCCTCAGGTGAAGTAATGTGCACACATTGAGTATTTGGTTGCAGGCATTTTTGCAGCAAATCTGTAGCTCCTGGCAACTAACTGAACCAAAACTGCATTAAAACATACGCGGTATCAGGGCTTTTTTTGCCCTGATACCCTGTAGAGGCCGCGTTCCAGTTCGAGTTCGGCGAGCCGTTCGACGAACCTCTCGAACCCCATTGAAAACAGTGAGAGCATGTGACCAGTCACGTGTATATTATCTCATTGGCTACAGACTGGTCACATGGCTATGACATCATGCTAGGTCCTGTCAGTGCATCTCTCTGGTACGTGGTGCTTGTACTCTGCTACATGGTCAACTCTCCGTTCCTGCATGTGGACGCTCTTTACAGAGTCAGCCACATGCAGGGACTAGCTATCACAGCCAGTAAATAGCGGCATCGGGAATCACGTGATCAGAGCACCATTGCTATGGTAACCCGTCTGTCAGCGGTGACGTCACCGCTTACAGCACGCAGCCTCAGGTCACATACAGAGTGATTACTGCATGGAGCAGCAGCGTCTTCTTCCCATGCAGTGCTGTCTGATGTAGCAGAGCTGCATGGGTTGAAGGAGAAAGAAGACAAAAAACCAGGATCATGGAGGGATGACAGGGAGTAATAAACATGGAGTCTCTAAGTGTGTCTGTGTATTTATTTCTATTAAAGTACTTTTTCTCTGTGTGGTGTCTTTTTTTTAACCCTTTATTGGAAATTCTTAATGGCCGGGTCAAACTTGCCCGACATTAAGAATCTCTGGCTTAATACTAGCTAGTTAAACAAAGCTAGTATTAACTCATTATTACCCAGCAAGCCACCCGTCACCAGGACAGCTGGAGGAGATGGATACAGCGCCAGATGATGGCGCTTCTATGAATGCGCCATTTTTTGGGGCGGCTGAAAACTGCAATACACAGCAGAGGGGCCCAGAAAGCTCGGGCCAACCTGTGCTGCGGATTCCAATCCACAGCTGCCTAGTTGTACCTGGCTGGACACAAAAATGGGGTGAAGCCTACTTCGTTTTTTTTTTTAAATTATTTCATGAAATTCATGAAATAATTAGAAAAAGGGCTTCCCTATATTTTTAGTTCCCAGCCAGGTACAAATAGGCAGCTGGGGGTTGGGGGCAGCTGTACCTGCCTGCTGTACCTGGCTAGCATACAAAAATATGGCGAAGCTCACGTCATTTTTTTTGTAGTTTTTTGGCAAAAAAAATAAAAAATGCTTTCCTGGATTTTCCATT
The DNA here is from genome assembly GCF_048569485.1 of Anomaloglossus baeobatrachus. Taxonomy (NCBI): domain Eukaryota; kingdom Metazoa; phylum Chordata; class Amphibia; order Anura; family Aromobatidae; genus Anomaloglossus; species Anomaloglossus baeobatrachus. Next base: position 630,376,591 of record NC_134354.1, read on the forward strand.
GCCAGTGAAGGTAACACCAAGCAGTGGGGTTTAGCAGCCAGAAGCTGCTTGGATTACCCTAAGCTAGCAATACAAAAAATGCAGCGAGAGCCCATATATATTTTTTTAATTATTTATTTAAATAACTAAAAAAAAAAATGGGCTTCCCTGTATTTTGATTGCCTGACATCACAGTGCTGTAAAAATAAATCATTAAAAAAAATGACATAGCGCTCCACGGTATTTTTGATTCTCAGCGCAGATAAAGCAGACAGCTACGGGTTGCCACCCCCATCTGCCTGGCGTTACCTTGGCTGGCAATCCAAATTCAGGGAAGCCCATTAATTTTTTTTATTTATAAAAATAGTTAAAAAAAAAATGGCATGGGTCCCCCCATTTTTGATAGCCAGCTAGGGTAAAGTAGATAGCTGTAGCCTGAAACCACAGCGGGCAGCTTTACCGTGGTTGGGGATCCAATGTGGAGGTCACCCCAGGCTCTTTTTTTATAATTATTTTATAAATATTAATAATTACAAAAAAAAGTAGGGTCCCCCCCAAATTAGATCACAAGCCAAGGTAAAGCGGACAGCTGTGGTCTGGTATTCTCAGGGTGGGAAGGTCCATAGTTATTGGCCTTTCACAGCCTAAAAATAGCATGCCGCAGGCGCCCCAGAAGTGGCGCATCCACTAGATGAGCCAATCCTGGCGCTTCACCCCAGCTCATCCCATACCCTGGTGCAGTGGCAAATGGGGTAATAAATGGGGTTGATACTAGCTGTAAGGTCACCTGACATCAAGCCCAGCCATTTGTGATGTCATGGCGTCTATCAGATACCCGACATCACAAACTGTCAGTACTAACAAAACAAATAGACAAAAAAGAAATTAATTTGAAAAAACACTCCCCAAAACATTCCCTCTTTCACCAATTTATTGTAAGGAAAAAAAATAAGGGGGTCCCACGACGACTCTGGACTGTCTAGATTAGAATATGGGGGAACACGCTCAAGGAACGTATCCCCCATTTTCTAGGAGTGCAGATCCTCCATGTGAGGAGTGTGGGTGCAATGAATCTGCACCCACTCTCCCCGGGTCCACAGCACCAGAGTCCATGTTGTAACTGTTGCTACCAAAGCTGCAATGCCCTGCTCATGAGGTAAGGGCATGCCTAATCAGGAGAACTATTCTACATTTCCAAATATTGGTATTTGCTGATATTATTGCTATACCACCTACAATATATTGGGGATAGGATCTTGGAGATGGAATACCCCTTAAAGTCCAGTTATCCAGCTGAATGAATACAAAACAACAGAGCTCGCTATTTAGACATGTTTTCTTGTGGCGTATAAGGGACTCTCATGTTTGGTAGTCGTTCAGCAGTGCAACTATAAAATCAAATACCTCCATTTGGAAATGTAGTATAGCTCTCCTGGTCAACTATCTCCTTACCTCATGAGCATGGCATTGCAGTAGCTTACAGATGCATGGTTACCGCCACTCACTGTGTCTGAACACAGGAAGCTGAGCTGACAGCCACTCTGTGCATGCGGCAGCGTCTATTGTGAAGGAGGGGGCCGCAGGGGATCGACACTGCACAGGTATCGTGAGACACCGGGGAACACCGGTGGAGTTATAGGGGGTGACCTCGCAGGGCCTGGGGAGGAGCTTTCTGTTGCATGTGTCATGGCACATGCGACAGAAATCACAGGAGTAGGGTGAATACGGCTGGCGCGCTGCTGTGCGCACGGCCATCTTGGATTTCCGGGAGGGGTTTTGGGGGGGCACTTTAGCGACAGCGGGGGACCTGGGAAGAGATTTATCTCCCATCTGACATGTTTGTTCATGCCAGATGGGAGATAAATAATTTTTTACCGGCGATGTCATTTACTGTAACGTGATCATCGATATATGGTGTATACCGGTGATCACGTGAGCGGGGACCGGAAAAAACGGCCTGAATCATGATCTCCAGGGTCTCAGCTACCCCCTGAAACCTCGGAGATTTTCTGACGCTGCGGGACGCTATTAACTTATTTCTGCCTGCTGTTTATAAATGGCAGATCAGAATAAGGCTACATTCACACGACCGATCCGTTTTTGCGGTCCACAAAAAACGTTCCTTTTTTTTCACGGGTGCATCCACGTGGCATCCGTTTCCATTCCGTTCCGTATACGGTCCGTATGTCATCCGTTTGCCATCCGTGAGCCTTCCGTTTTTTTGCGTACTGCAAAAAACTGAAGGAGGGAAAATACATAAATTTACCCAGGATCCATAGCTTCAACCTACATGAGGCGGTCACATGTTCACTCCAGTGCCATTTTCTACTGCTTTTCACAGCGTAGAGCGCTCTGGTGATTTTCTTGTGCTTGCACACTTCATATCAGTCTTTTCTGTCATTATGGCAGAAAAACACATAATGTCCCACTCTCCTGCATTTTGTAATTTTGCACCCTTTGGTGCCTATCATGTGACACTAAGGGGTGCTTAGCCTTGTATTTAGCAAAAAAAATAAATACATTTAAAAAAATGATGTGGGGTTCCCCCTATTTTTGATAGCCAGCTAGGGTAAAGCAGACGGCTGCAGCCTGCAGACCACAGCTGGCAGCTTCACCTTGGCTGGTAATCCAAAACTGAGGGCACCCCACGCTATTATTTTAAATTAAATAAATAATTAAAAAAAAAAAACACGTGGGGTCCACCCAAAATTGGATCACCAGCCAAGGTAAAGCGGACAGCTGGGGTCTGATATTCTCAGACTAGGGAGGTCCATGGTTATTGGACTCTCCCCAGTCTAAAAATAGCAGGACGCAGCCGCCCCAGAAGTGGCGCATCCATTAGATGCGCCAATCCTGGTGCTTCGCTCCAGCTCATCCCGTTGCCCTGGTGCGGTGGCAAACGGGGTAATATATGGGGTTAATATAAGATGTGCAATGTCACCTGGCATCAAGCCCTGGGGTTCGTGATGTCAGGCATCTATCAGATACCCGACATCACCAACCCAGTCAGTAATAAAAAAAAAAATAGACAACAAACACATTTTTATTTGAAAAAACACTCCCCAAAACATTCCCTCTTTCACCAATTTATTAGAAAGAAAAACAAATCCAGGTCTGGTGTAATCCAAGGGGTTCCCATGACGATCCATACCATAGTCAATGTCCCAGTCAATGAAGAACAGAATGTTCCATATTGACTGGGAGAGCAATGCAGTGACCTGAGCTAATATCAACAGGTCAGCCCAGGTCACAGTAGGGCATGACAAGTGCTGCTGTCAGGAGGATAGCGAGGTACATTACCTGCGGTGATCGCTGCACTCCTGATAGCAGAGCTGTCACTGAGTTCAATGACCGCCGCCTTCACAAACCAAGTATCGCGGAAGCCTGTGATGTCACCGCTAGTGACAGTCTCGGGTTGGCAGCGAGAGGAGATGTGACAACCGGCAGCCATGGAAAACAGTGACAGCGCTGACGTCGGGATGGCAGGACTTCATCACCGCAGGTAAGGCTAGGTTCACATTTCTGTTGTTTTACATCAGTCACATGCGTTGCTTGACCCTTGTGACTGATGCGTTGTACAACGGATGACAAGAATAGAATTCATTGTCGGACTCCGTTGTAAAAGAGAGAACAATCAGCTGATCGCTCTCATTAGCCGGCCGGCTTTTGAGCACGAACAGATGATCTCCCGGCGGCCGGCTAATGAGAGCGATCAGCTGATCATTCGCAATAGCCGGCCGCCGAGAATGTGTGTGGACGGTGGAGTGCAGGGTGGGTGGAGCCAAGCGGGGCCATGTGTGCGGGTGGCGGAGTGCGAGGTGGGTGGAGCCGAGAGGGGCCATGTGTGCGAGCAGCGGAGTGCGAGGTGGGTGGAGCCGAGCGGGGCCATGTGGCGCTGAGGATGTCAGTGCCGGGGACTGCATGGCTGGGGACAGGTGAGTGTGAGTGTGTGTGTGTGTGTACATGCCGAGTGCAGGAGGGGGCGGAGCTGAGCGGGGAAGTGTCGGCTCCCTGTACACGTAGCCAGGGTAAATATCGGGTTACTAAGCAAAGCGCTTTGCTTGGATACCCAATATTTACCTTGGTTAGCAGCTTACCGCAGGCTGCCAGCGATGGCTCCCTGTACACTGTAGCTGTGAAAAGCCACGCTTTTGGTGACCGAACCGTTCTTGAACGTAACTCGAACTGTCGAGCTTTTAGCAAAAAGCTTGATTGAGTTCGAGTTCGATCTCGAGCACCCCCCAAAATCACTCGAACATGAAATTGGCGAGCCTCGAACATCGCTCAACTCTAATGATGGCCTTAAAAATAGAAAATATCTCTTTAAATGAAGACATTCCAGAATAGACATATATCATGTGTTCATGATCGCATTGATAGATGCATTGTTTGATATGATTTGGAATAAAAGGGTAGGTTGCTTGATTTTTAATTGACAAAACAATATATAATTAGCTTGCCAATTAAGCTAAGCCCAATGAATTTTCATGAGTTCACATAGGTGTCATGTAAGAATTGGTATTTTAATCTCAGTTTTCCTCTCCATTTGTAGAGATACTGCTGATCCAGTGCACCTGGAGGCTTTAGTGCAACTCCTCATTAGAAAAGCTGCATGTGCCTATATTTAGCTCCTGCATAAGTAAGGTTATGGTTTTGTGTTGATGAATATGTATGAATGGGGGTGATTCAGTTCTGTCAGTGAAAATGCATGTAAAATCCACACAAAGAAAGTTTCACAGAAAAAGAAGGGACAAAACCTCACAAATAACCATGTGATCCAAGAAAGAAGTTGAAGACAGAAGATGCTCAAGTTCAAACATCTGAAAGGACCCAGGAGATGAGACTGACAGCTCTGGAGTCCGCAGGTAGCAGATTCTCAAATACAGAGATACATGGTTTCTGCTCTTTAGTAAATTAAGCCCTCTGTGACTTTAAAAGAACAGAAATAACAAGGCAAGAGATGTGCTGGACAAGCCATCTGTAGGGTTACATTTTCAACTTTTATATGACATAGTAACCAAATGTCTATGCTTTATTTCTAATGAGACAACTTGGAAGTGAAATATACCTTATTGTACCCCAATTACTAAAAAGAGGGGGCGCTATGTAAAACAAAGAAAACAAGAATGCAATAATTTGGAAATCTCTTGTAGGCATATTTTATTCACAACAGAACAGAGGGTGTGTTAGACATTTTATTTGAAAAAAAAAATTAGCTCATTTAGCAATTCATGACAGCAACGCATCTCAAAGTTGGAACAGGGCCATGTCTGCCATTGTGCAGCATTCCTTCTACTTTTTATAACAGTCTGTAAATGTCTGGGAAATGAGACCAATTACTAACAACGCTCAAATGGAATGGGAACAGCATGGGGGAGATGTCTGGACTAGTGTTGAGCCAGTATTTAATTATTGTACTTGATGTGCTGTTAGCGAGTACTGTCCGCTAGTCACATTAATTACAAGTAGGGATGAGCGAGTATACTCGTTACTTCTTGGTACTCGCCGAGTAGTACGGTATTCGGGCTACTCGTTACTCCACGAGTATCCTTGTAATTACTCGTTAGGAGTAGCGAGTCTAATGTAAGTCAATGGGAAATGTGAGTAACTGTCTGCTGGACCCTACCAAGCCATCTGGGGACTGAGTAAAAGGCTGTAATGGATGCACGATTGTTTAAAACAATCATACATCCATTTCAGCCTTTTACTCAGCCCCCAGACTGCTTTGTAGGGTCCAGCAGACAATTAATCAGCTGATGCACGCTTCCTGCCCAGGTCCTACGCTCCCTTGTGCTGCGCTCCTCGCTGCTTCACTCTCTGGTGCTGCGCTCCCCGCTGCCCGGTCCTTCGCTCCCTAGTGCTGCGCTCCCCGCTGCCCGGTGCTTCGCTCCCTGGTGCTGCGCTCCCAGCTGCCCGCTGCTTCGCTCCCTAGTGCTGCGCTCCTCGCTGCCTGGTGCTTTGCTCCCCGCTCCCTGATGTTCCGCTTCCCGCCGGGTCCTAACTTAGGATCGGGCGAGGAGGCGGCGGGGGAGCAAAGCACCAGTCGGTCTCCCCCTCTAACCCCCTCTCCCATACTCACCGGCCCGGAGCTGCAGGGCTGTCACACTGCTCTGGCGGCTTCTCCTCTTTTGAAAATGTCAGCCACTCATTAATCCATCTCATATTCACTGCTTCCCCCGCCCACCGGCGCCTATGATTGGTTGCATTCAGACACACCCCCACGCTGAGTGACAGCTGTCTCACTGCAACCAATCACAGCCGCCGGTGGGCGGGTATATATCGTACAGTACAATAAATACATAAATAAATAATTAAAAAAAAACGAATTGGGGTCCCCCAAATTTTGATAGCCAAGATAAAACAGACAGCTGGGGGTTGGTATTCTCCCCCTGGGGGGCACATAGTTATTGCTCCACCAGGGTAAGAATAGCAACCATCAGCCACCCCAGATTTGGCGCATCCATTAGATGCGCCATATCTGGCATTTATCCCGGCTCATCCCAATTGCCCTGGTGCAGTGGCAATTGGGGTAATAAGAAGTTAATGACAGGTGATAATTGACACCTGTCATTAAGCCCTGGGTTGGTAATATTTAGGTTTCGATGAGACCTCCATATTACCAATCCTGTAATTAAATAGTTAATAAAACACACACACAGATAAAAATTCTTTATTTAAAAATAAACACACAGACAGCATCTTTAACCCATTTATTAACCCCAAACATACCCAGCTCCGACGTAAATCCACAACCGAGGTCCAACGCCGGCTCTGCTGTATCCAGTCCTCGTACTGAGCGGTGACATGAAGCTGCCGCTCAGAGCGAGAACCAGCACAGAATGACGGCTCTGAAGCCTGCTGTTATCAGAGCAATGATGTCATCGCTGCCCGACACAGTTTAGCGCTTAGAGGGAGACGCCGGGCCGCAGAATGACAGCTCTGACATCATCGCTCTGATAACAGCAGACAATCATAGGCGTCGGTGGGCGAGGGAAGCAGGGAATACGACATGGAATAATGAGCGGCCGGCATTTTCAAAAGAGGAGAAGACGCCAGAGTAGTCTGACAACTGTGCAGCACCATGCCGGTGATCGGTGAGTATGAAAGAGAGAGGGAGAGACCAATCGACAGACAGAGAGAAAGAGACCGAAAGACAGAGAGAGAGATAGACTTCACTGACAGCTTTCCCGTACGTTGCTTCCCTCCCCGCTGCCTCGCTACCCCGCCTGTTGCTTCCCTCCCCGCTGCCCGATGTTTCGCTCCCCAGCTGCCTACCCACCCGATCGTAAGTTAGGACCGGGTGGGGAGCGCAGCACCAGGGAGCAGAGCGACGCACCCGTGCGGGAAGCGTGCATCAGCTGATTGTTTAAAAAAGCTGGCGGCTTTTTCCCGCCCGGCTTTTAAACAATTATGCATCCATTTCAGCCTTTTACTCAGCCCCCACACCGCTTTGTAGGGTCCAGAAGACAATTACTCGCATTTCACATTGACTTGCATTGGACTCACTACTCCTAACGAGTAACTGAGTATTAGGACCTACTTGTTACGAGTATAGCGAGTCTGAGTATTTCACTGCTCGCTCATCCCTAATTACGAGTAGCGGGCACAATGTAGGTCAATGGGAAATACTCGCTAATTAGTGAGTAACCCGACAGCCGTACTTTTCGTGCGAGTAGCGAATAGTATGTCTTTCGGGTTACTCGCTATTTAGTGAGTATTTCCCATTGACTTTCATTGTGCCTGCTACTCGTAACGAATATGTGAGTATTGGACAGTACTCGCTAACAGCACAGCGAGTATGAATAGTTAACTACTCGCTCAACATTAGTCTGGACGCATCTCTAACTCACAGGTCGCTGCTGAGAACAATGTTATCAGAGTATTGCTCCACTTTTTTGGAGTGACAGTAAAACATACAAAACCAAAGATAAAATGGATGACTTGAATATGAGATAAAATTAAGGAGTGGAGGAACCATTTTTTTTCGCTTTTTAATCACCGTATTTGCCGATCGCCTATGACTACAGTAGATAACATAGTACAGAGGAAAATAAAATTACACCCACTGGTAAATGTAATTATAACATTTTACTACCTTATCTAGGCTTTGAGAACAGAATAGGCAGAGTCTTCAGATTTGCTTAATAAAAAGAGCCCATACAAGCCAAAGTTTAGAAAGATATTAAATATTTTATTAAAGTGCTGTTGGGTACAAAAATACATAAATATACATATGGACTAGAGGGAACGGTGCTGAAGGGGAAAGAACCCCACGTGTCCCGGAGAGTGGAAAGGGAAGATTATTCCTCAACCGTGATCTTAAAGAGATTATTAAAGGCAATTGCCCAAGACCATAAGCAGAGCTGCATCATAACATAATAAGAAGGAATCCACATGGAGTGAAAAAAACCTTCCATGCACCAAATAGTAGAAGGCAGCACTACTCACCTACTCAGATCCCCCAACGAAGCATACCTAAACGCGAAACACGTGTTGGGACGCCGGTCCCCCCGTGTATATCCCGGTGTTTCAGTGATCTGAGTAGGTGAGTAGTGCTGCCTTCTACTATTTGGTGCATGGAAGATTTTTTCACTCCATGTGGATTCCTTCTTATTATGTTATGATGCAGCTCTGCTTATGGTCTTGGGCAATTGCCTTTAATAATCTCTTTAAGATCACGGTTGAGGAATAATCTTCCCTTTCCACTCTCCGGGACACGTGGGGTTCTTTCCCCTTCAGCACCGTTCCCTCTAGTCCATATGTATATTTATGTATTTTTGTACCCAACAGCACTTTAATAAAATATTTAATATCTTTCTAAACTTTGGCTTGTTTGGGCTCTTTTTATTAAACAAATCTAAAGACTCTGCCTATTCTGTTCTCATCATTCATGAGTTGTTGCTTGAATTTCTTTGTGATTTTTTTTGTGATTTACCTGTGTGTCCTGCATGTCTCACTTATCTAGGCTTTATACACACCCTGGAAAAATTAAGAGCAAGATCACATGATGACCCTCTAAAAATGATGAGTAAGAGCTGCCTGTTACCTTAACATTTTCTTTTTCACCTATCTGTTGTTATTCTGGAAGTTTTAACATTTTTTACAAAAACTATATTAGCAGTAAGGCTATGTGCTCACTTAGCGTTTTTACCTGCGTTTCCGCAGAGTTTTGAACTGCAGCGTTTTAATGCCAAAAGGCATGCGTTTTGATTTTCAAGCAAAGTCTATGGAAAATAGGGCTTTCTTGTGCGCACTTTGTTGTTAAAACTGGAGCGTTTTAGTTGCAGACATTTTGGCAAAAACTCAGCGTTTAAAGAAGCAGCATGTCAATTGTTTTGCCATTTTGGCAGCGTTTTGCTAACATTGGAGTCAATGAGAAGTTGCAAAACGCAATCTACTTCAAAATTCTAGCGTTTTACATGCTTTTTGGACCAATTAAATGCATGCGTTTTTGACAAAATATTAATGGCATGATATGTCCCTTTACACACACACATAGTCCGACAATTAAATGTATAAAAATCATTAAATAAATGTAATTTTATGCATAAATATTTGCATAGTTATCATTTTAATAAAATAAGCCATTTTTTATATGATTTTAATATTGATATTTGTTATCATTTTTTGCCTTTTTTATAGTGTTTGTATGTTTAAACTTTATTTAGCATTGTCTTTGTTGTCAAAATGCATTTGATTTTAAGCAGTGAAAAAGCATGTAAAACGCGGTAAAAACGCGAGCTTATTTATAGCGTTTTTGTGGTCAATACCAAATTTGACAAAAACCATTTCTGCCAGAGGATGCAGTTAGAACTGCAACAACCTCGACGCAAAGTGCGCACATAGCCTTAGAATAAGAGAGATATTATGAGACATGACATTTCATCTGCAATTTATTGTTTGTCAATAGGCAGTATCTCATACTTGTTTGAAAATACTGAGAGGCTGATCCTCAAAGTTACATGATATATGCCACATTCTTCTGTCCAACAGATAGGAGGACAAAGCATTACTGCTCTTTCACTGACTGCCCAATAATAGTACTTTTCTAGTAATTGGTCCCACCGGGATGTGTTACTTGGAAAGACTTTTTCTCCATGTTTTTCTTGACCCTTGGTGTCTTTCACGTGCATTTGACTAGGTCTGAGCAACTTATTATATTCAACCCTCAACAATCACTAGTCCATGATATCTAAAGAATAGTGAAAAAAAGTATCCATTCTGATTTCTGAACATCAGGGCAGCAACATGTGGGGTAGGTGAAAATCTCCATCTCGTTGGATGAAGATGGATTTGACACTGTGGACAGTAAACATAGCACTGTGCACATACAGTTCTATTACAAATCATTCATTCCTCTTGGACTTTTCGGGTTTTATTGTGTTGCAACACTGAATCACACTCGGTTAAATTAATCTTTTACGACAGTGATCAACAGAACAAGATTCTTAAAGAGGTTGTAGAAATTTTGTTTTTTCCTAATTGGACATAAGTGCACTACACTTCATAGTACTATAAATCCCCGTGACTGTATGGTCTAACACCTATACAGTACCCCTGTAACATGAAATATTCATCCCAGAACCAATCAATATTTTACGTTGAAAGTTTATGCTGAAACTCACAATGATGGAGTTGGCACCAATTTGCAGCATATATACAAAGCGCTGAGGGGAGGGGGACGTGGAAGGGAAATCCAGAAATACAGTGTGTGCCTTGTAATTAGCAAGTTGTCTCTTCAGTGAGGAAGTAGACAAAGTCCAGTGCCACCTAATAGAAGTAGCAATCTTAAAAGTCAAAAGTGACCCTTGAACAAGTCTTGTCATATGACTTAGGGGCACTTTGCACACTACGACATTGCAGCTGCGATGTCGGTGGTGTCAAATTAAAAGTGACGCACATCCGGCGTCGCAGTCGATATCGTAGTGTGTAAATACTTTTTGATACGATTAACGAGCGTAAAAGCGTCGTTTTTGTATCATCGGTGTAGGGTTCGGCATTTCCATGAATTGGGAAATACCGATGTTACGATGTTGTTCCTCGTTCCTGCAGCAGCACACATCGCTGTGTGTGAAACCGCAGGAGCAAGGAACATCTCCTACCTGCGTCCTGCAGCTCACGCCGGCTATGCGAAGGAAGGAGGATGTTTACGTCCCGCTCATCTCCGCCCCTCCGCTTCTATTGGCCGCCTGCCATGTGACGTCGCTATGATGCCGCACGACCTGCCCCCTTAATAAGGAGGCGGTTTGCTGGCCAGGGCAACGTCGCAGGGCTGGTGAGTGCATGTGAAGCTGCCGTAGCGATAATGTTTGCTACGGCAGTTATCACCATGATATCGCAGCTGCAACGGGGGCAGGGACTATCGTGCATGGCATCGCAGCATCAGCTTGCGATGTCGTAGTGTGCAAAGTGCCCCTTAGGATTTATGCCAGATTACAACCTCAATTTACAGACACAGTGTAAATCCTAAATTGGCATAAAAAAATAAAGCCAATTCTTCATCCGCTATTGATTTGTTCATTCTACCTATCAAAGATCGCAATACGGCTCATATTTATCCTAGGCTCTACACTGACTGCTTGGACCGGGATTACGTGTAAGGGTGCATGCCCACAATCAGGAATGGCAGTGTCTTAGATTCAGCATATTCTAGCTGCATCCAATCCACTGCATTTTGCAATACCAGCACAATGGATAGATTTATAGAAATCCCATGCCCACTGTGCTTCTTTTCGCTGCAGTGTAAACTGACATGCGGTGTGGCTTCCCTAGATGCAGCATGTCAATTTATGGTGCAGCGACACGAGTGTCCTCAGCTGGGAAAACAGAGCAAAAGTCCTCAGCGCACCAAATCCTGTGTTCTATGCAGGAGCTGTGGTCTCCTGCATAGAACACTTGCGTCTCCGTAGAAGATTACACACTGTGTCCAGGATGCAGTGTGTGTGTAGCACCCCACGGGGCAGGGGTTTTAACCTACTTGTTACCGGGCCGGGAGTGCAGATCCTCTGTGTCATCATGGGGTAGGTTGGTCCAGTTCCGTTGCCCCGAGGCGTAGAGGAAAGGAAGCCTTTAGATGATTGTGACGCAACCTGCGGTATGCAGCCAGGTAGCAGCCGCCGCTGCTGTCGCTGTCCTCTGGGGCAGATGTCTTTGCAGCTAGGGTAGATTTGATTCCCGCAGGTGAAGCTAGGCCCCAGGGATAGGATGACGGTGGAACGGAGTGTTACATTGGGGGTGCAGGGCTGAGGGCGATGACAAGAACTGGACGACACAGGTTGGAATCTCCTTTACCTTTTTACTGGTATCAGGTGAAGTCCAGGAGTTGGTGGCCCGGTCAGCCTGAAAGCAGCAGTGGAGTTTCTCTCTGCCTGGTAGTTGTACGCCTTATTCTATGTGCAGTTGTAGGTCGCTGTGGCCTGAAGCTGCACAGCGTCCCTCTTTCTAAGCGTGTTAAGTCTTCTGTCTGACGGGTAGCGTGAGCCGGTGCCGGGGACCACTCTGTAGCAGTGACTCCGGGCTCTTTCTTGCCACTTCGCCTCAGGAGTTTAAGGTGGGCCAGAGGAGGTGAACTCTTCTGCCCTCCGGCGTTACTGCTGGACCGTTAGCACCCAATAGCCTGAGGCGTCGGTGTCCCGTTCAATGCGCTCGATTCTGGAGAGCTGGTAGAAGCTCTCAGACAGCGACAATTCTTTTTGCTCTGTACTACTGTTCTGAGGAGGCAACTTCCTGTTGCTCTCTAATCCCTCCTCCCAATCAGTAAGTCCAGAGAGGCTCCCTTTAACACAGGTTATGAGTTCCCCTACTGATCCAGAGAAGGAAGTGGTGCTGCATGTTAGTGTACCTGGCAGAGATTTTCCCACTGTTTCCAAGCATGGCATTGCACCCAGTGATGAGAACAACGCCACTGTGGCTCCCAAGATCACTGGGGTGCCACATGTGCAGATCATGGGCACTACCCTAAATCTCTGAAAAATGAGATTCAGACAAAATTCCCAACAGAAAATTCACTATGAGGGATACACTTTGACTTCATGTTTGGCCTGTGGACCAGCGGTGCACATCTTTTTATGCCTCTTTTTCTCGTCAAGAATTGGATGTTGACTAAAAGGGCCACTTAATATGGTGGTTATGGTGGTCTCCTAAAAAGAGCCACTCCTTGGCTAGGTCCTTCCCGGAGAGATATCTGGCTATTTTCCAAGTCGAGACTCCTAACAGAGACTCCATGGACCTTTTTGATTTGCATACTTCCCAGGGGGCAATGCACATAGGATTTCACTGTGTCGAGCGCCTTTGCTGGCTGCCAGCAGTGTTTTCTCTGGCTGGTCTCCGTGAGATCAGTGATTGTTTTGTCTTGCTACGCCTCTTTTTAGGCATGCGCAAAAGTGCTGTCATCAACAGTTTTGTTCACCCTTGAAAAGATGGACACCACTAAACAGAGGCCAAATCCGAAGTCCGGAGTAACTCTGCTTCAACATTAGGGAATGGATCGTCACGGGTTTCACCTGAATCACGTATATGGAAGATATAGATGAAAATCCTGATATAAGTGCTCATGATAGTGCAAAAGATAAATGTGAACTGATTCAAAAAGTTCTGTACCAAAATTGCCACCTAATAGAAATCAACTTAACCCACAAAAACACAAGTCCGCACTCTGGTCCATCAATGGTTAAGGCCTTTTTCACCCGTCCCTGAAAAACATGCACGTTTTTCACGGACGTGTCAGAGGTGCGCTTTGCCCTCTGTGTGCCGTGTGTATGGCACACGTGTGTTCCCCGTGTGTTATCCGTGATAACACACGGAGAACGGAAACTTTCTACTCACCTGTCCATGGTGTCGTTGTCCGTGGTGCTGATCTTCGGTCTCCGGTCCTGCCGACTCCCCGCTGCTGCTGCTTCCGGCCGCAGTAAAGTGAATATTTAATGAGCATAATGAGCGGCGGTCGGCAGCAAGTGACAGCAGTGGCAGAGTCTGCAGGGCAGGAGAAGCTGAGTAAAGTTTTTTTTTTTTTTCTCCCAGACACATGTCTTTTCTCCGGTGCGTGTCACACGGATGTGTGGTCCGTTAGCATTACGTGTGACACGTTTGCATTCCGTGTGACACCCGTGATGCCGTAGAAAAACGGACACGTCGGCGTGAGAAACACACGGACACACGTAAGTACGGAACGGACACATGTTCCGTGTGCAAATACTTACGTGTGTCCAAAACCATAGGAATACATAGGTCTACGTGTGTACGTGTCTCCGGTACGTGAGAAAACTGCCAAACACGTACCGGAGGCACGTACGTGTGAAAGAGGCCTAACAGAAATATAGGGGACTTCCACATTACTGGTAGCACATGGCCTTAAAAATGCTATGGCCCCACCCCTCAAAAAAGAAATCCAGCAAAATCTGAGCTCTCAAATCCAAATGCCTCCTCAATGCCCCACAATGTGCCTAAACCACAGTTAGCATGCACATGTATGGCATTGTTGTAGGGAGAAGGGACCACATAAATGTATGGGGTGCAGGTGTGCAGAAGCACGAACTGGGTACAATGTATGGGCACTACAATGTACTGGGCACAACAATTACTTATTTGCAATTTTTAATTCTACAACACTCACTGTGTTTTAGGCTACATTCACACTTCCGTTGTTTTGCATCAGTCACAATCCGTCGCCTTGAAGAGTTACGGTATCCTGCAAAATATTTTTTCCCCATAGACTTGTATTAACGAGGTATTGCAATGAATGGCTTTGTGTTGCATCTGCCGCGTGACTGATCAGTTGTTTAGTGACTGACCATCGGGCGGTAGAAACGCAGAATGTAACGTTTTTTGGAGCGGCAAAAAACCGCACTCCGCAATCCGTCAAGAGCTGTAATGGATGTAAATGGTGCTGGATTCAGTCGTAATCCGTCACATGACGGAATCCAATGCTAGATTCTGTCATGCTCTACTGAGCATGCCCAGCATGTTTAGCACACCCATTGGGCTGTCCCAAACACAAATGGATCACGATGAATCCGTCAAAAAACGGACGCACAGCGGATGTAATGGACGCGACGGATCAGTTTTTTCACAGGATTACTGTGAACGGAATGTGACCAGACCTGTCCACCAGCCTCCTTCAATGCAAAAGCAGATTTTCCATGTGAGGTGCGATTGGAGGAGGCTGATAGACAGGTCTGGTCACATGCTTGTCCTCCAGCACCAGCAGCCATTGTATGGAGAGACGGCCTGGTAAGTGAGAAAACTGCACTAGCAAGAATAAGTGGTTGGCTTGTTTACCTAAAAATCCATCAGTGAGGTCATTCTGAAAGTCGAACAGGAAATTTTGTGTCTCTTTTATCTGTATTAATCTGAGCTCCTCTCAGATGATTTATGACCACAAAGTACATTAGAGTTGAATGTGCTAGGGAAAAAAGCCTGTAAATGCCAAACAGGGCAAATTTTTTTAATGAAACCGAATTACAAAATGGATTTTTAAGCCAAAATACATGCAACTATAAATAGCTATATAAATTGTCCTACCTACGACTGAAAAGTGACTATACATTTTTCATGTATAGTCTCCCCACCTGGTGCCAATCGATTGACTCCTGCAGCCTCCACTCCTCAGATCAGTGTTGTTTTCTTCCTGCTTAAGGCTATGTGCCCACGGGAGCTTGTTTCTGCGGATTTTGCCGCGGAAAACCTGCGGATTTTTCTGGATTTTCCAGATAAATCTGCAGGTTTTAGCATGTACAGTCACTCTCCATGTTATCCTATGGGACATGGGGAGTGCTGTGTCCACGCTGCGGAAAGTGTGGCTGCCGAACATGCTGCAGATGTCCGCATCCGCACGTATAATTGCATGTCAATTACTCATGCGGAATTACTTGTGGATGTCCCGGCCCTCCGCTATGGAGATAGAGGCCGGGACGTCTTCAGGTAAGCCGCATGAATGTCTGCATGTTTCCCGCAGCTATTCCGCTGGAATCTCGCAGCTAAAAATAGCTGCGGACGCCGGCGGGCAGCTGAGGGAAACATGCGCTCGTACCTGTGGATACATCCGCAGGTACGAGTACCCGTGGGCACATAGCCTAAGATTGCCACCATAATGGCATGAGGGGTGAACTCATACTTGAAAGTCATTGTCCTGTCTTTTTTTTTCTCACAGCTCGGGGAAGGCTTGGTTTAGATTTACCATTATACTCCCCAATTCTAGTATGGTGGCCATCTTGGAATTACAGAGAAACACAACACTTATCTGAGGAGGCAGCAAAAGGCAAACTGAGGGCACCAGGTAGAGTGACTATACATGAGAAATGAATTGTCACTTTTCAGTTCCAAGGTGAAGTTGCACTTTAAGAGAAGGGAACTGTCCTGAGCATTCCTTCCAACGTTTGAAGAAAAGAAAGAAGGACAAATTATGCTGCGCCACGGCAAATTTTGACCATGCCCCTAGCCACACACCAAGCCCCACCCATTAGTCAGTGATGCACATTTAGCATTAGCCCTGAACTGTTCATTCATTTATAGTCATAGGAGCCAGAACTTTCAAATCTTTATGTAGCTCCACTATGATACGTTGATTTTTTTTGTGCTTGTAAGTCCGTGTGCACACAATGCATAAATACTATATTTTTGTTTTCTGCATTATTTCATGCTTTTTTTGGTGCAGATGTGGATATTTTAAGAGTTTTTATAGTACAGTAAAGCTTTGATTCTGCACTTAAAAAAGTAACTGCAGGGTTTTTTTTACATTTTTTGCATTTTTTTTTAGCTCCAGATAGAAGTCTGCAGAGAAAAAAAACACCAAAACCAGTTCAGCAGTGTTTTTTCATGAAATCACATCCCACCAGTGTCGGACTGGTTACCTGGACTGAACTCAGGGTTTGCAGGGGGTATCTTTAGGGGTATCCCTGAGACTAGGGATAGCAAAGGCCCACAACATTTACACTACAAGTGAACATAGACTAAATATCCAAGGAAAGTTGATGTGATTTCATAAAATCTCCACCTACTGAGCGTCTAAAGACGCTGCTGAACGGTGCAGTTTTGGTGCTTTTTTTCTCCCTATAGGCTTCTATGTGGAGCCTGAAAAAAATGCAAGCAAAAAAAAATGCCATTGCTTTTCTGTAGTATTAAAATGCATTAAAAAGCCAGATTCACTTCTGCGTCAAACCTTTATCAAATATTGGGGAAAAGGCATAAAAAACGCATTAAACACAAAAAAAAATAAGAGAACATTGTTATTGTGTTGTATGGTGTGGACACCTGAAAAAAATCTGCATTTACAATATGTGTGAACACGGCTAGAGAGTTACATTTTTATTACATGTTTGATGGGTTTAATAGAGAAAAATAATCACTATGTTTTTACGCCATTTACTGTTCCCCATAAATAATCTGATCGCGATGTTGACCGGGTTGTTATGATTGTTACTTATGCTATTTGCTGATTTGTGATGTTTATTATTTTTTAAAAAGTACATGCGCTGTACAATGGATCTCTATGTCCAGTGTAATCTGTCTGTGGAGTCAGTGGCTTCAAGTATAGAAAATTCTCACTATGACATCACCACAGTCTGTGACTCAAAGGCTAGGCATTCTGCTGAAATGTTTGAAGATTGTTGGTTTGAGTCCCAGGGAGGAATGAACATTTTAAAAAAAGAAAAATTACTTTATTTCTCATAATTTTATAGTAGTTTCATAAGAACAAAAAATCTGACTATTTCTTCACCTCTAGGGACATAGAGATATACAGTGGAGAAAATAAGTACTTGATACACTGCTTATTTTTGCAAGTTTTCCCACCTACAAAGAATGGAGAGATCTGTAATTTTTATTGTAGGTACACTTCAACGGTGACAGACAGAATTAAAAAAATCCAGAAAATCATATTGTATGATTTTTAAATAATTAATTTGCAGTTTGTTGCATTAATTAGGTTTTTGATCACCTACCAACCAGCAAAATTTCTAGCTCTCACAGACCTGTTATTTTTTTCTTAAAAGAAGTCCTCCCTTATTGCACTTATTACCTGAAATAATTGAACCTATTTGAACTCATTACCTGTATAAAAAAAACACATGTACACACAATCAATTCCACTCCAACCATGGCTAAGATGAAAAAGCTGTCAAAGGACACCAGGGACAAAATTGTAGACCTGCACAAGGCTAGGATGGGCCACAGGACAATAGGCAAGCAGCTTGGTAAGAAGGCAACAACCATTGGCACAATTATTAAAAAATGGAAGAAACACAAGCTGACTGTCAATCTTACTTGGTCTGGTGTTCTATTCAAGATCTTGCCTTGTGGGGTAAGGATGATTCAGAGAATGGTCAGGAATCAGCCCTGAACTGCACGGGAGAACCTTCTGAATGACGTAAACAGAGTTGGGACCACAGATTACTGTTAATAAAATACTACACGCAAGGTCTCTCTGCTAACGCTGGCACATGTCCAGGCCTGTTTGAAGTTTGCCAATCACCATCTCGATGATCCAAAGGAGGCATCCCAGAAGGTCATATGCTCAGATGAGACCAAAATAGAACTTTTTGGTATCAACTGCACTTGCCAAGTTGGAGGAAGAAGGATGAGTACAACCTCAAAAACACTGTTCCAACCATGAAGTATGAGGTTGTAAACATCATACCTTGGGGTATTTTTTGCAAAGGGGATAAGACAACTGCACTTTATTTAAAGGGATGATGGATGGGGTCATGTATCGTGAGATTTTGGCTAACAACCTCTTCCTTCAGTAAGAGCATTGAAGATGGATCGTGGCTGGGTTTTCTAGCATAACAATGACCCGAAACACACAGCCAGGGCAACTTAGGAGTGGCTCCGTAAGAAGCATTTCAAGCTAGTCTCCAGACTTGAACCCAATAGAAAATCTTTGGAGGGAGTTGAAACTCAATGCTGCCCAGCGACAGCCCCGAAATCTGAAAGATATGGAGATCTGTATGGCGCAGTGTGCCAAAATTCCTGTTGTAGTCTGTTAAAATTTGGTAAAAGAACTACAGGAAATGTCTGACCTCTGTAATTGCAAACACAGGTTTCTGTACCAGATATTAAGTTATGATTTTCTATTGTATCAAATACTTATTTCATGCATTAAAATGCAAATTAATGATTTCAAAATCATAAAATCGGATTTTCTGGATTTTTTATTTATTCTGTCTGACACAGTTGAAGTGTACCTACAATACAAATTACAGACCTCTCCATTGTTTGTAGGTGGGAAAACAAATCAAATACTATTTTCCCCACTGTATGTATAATATCTTTATGTAGCTTCTGGGTTCCCTGCCTGCAATACATATCAAGATTAGCAAATCCTCCTATCCCTCTCAGTCCAGGCAGTGGCTCAATGGTAGTGTATTTGCCCACAGACAGTTCAGAGTTCTTGTCCTAGGGAAACCAGAGAAGGTAAGAATATAATTTATGCACTGAGAGTTAATTTATACACTGCAGTGAGAGGAGGATCCAGGACAAGAGCACTCAATAGTGAGACAGAATACTCTGCAATCTTTATTCTACAGCACTTTCTGAACTTAGAGAGGACATCGAGAACTAGGCAAGATAGGAATTTGCAGAGTCTGGTGGCTGTAGTTATTTTCAGGTGTGAACAGAGGGAACTATGCACTACTTGTGATGGAAATGGCTTAGGTTGAGAGTGTACCATACATAAATGGAGAGTTGACATGATAAGACTTATCTCATGGCATGTAAAGTATACTGGTTCATATGTCACTTCTCAATACCTTCCTGATGACACTTAAACATTTTCAAGTCTGAATATAGCAGGAGGGTAAGTCCTCAAAATAACACACTAAAAAGAAAAAAAGACATGGCTCCAAGCTACACCACCCCACTGACACAAAACCACCACAACAGCGGTCACCACACAGTACCAGCACACTGTGAGAGGAGCTGCGCACTCACCTCCCACTGGCTCCCATATGTGAACTAGGAGCAAAAAAAGGCTGACCCCTCTTACAGTCTTCTGCTGATTAAAAATCACCTGTGCCGAATGGGGGGAGTGCAGATCCAAGCAAAATGCAATGCAGAGGGGGATAGAATGTTAAATAACACTCTAAAAAGAAAAAAAGACATGGATCGCACATCCCAAAAATATGATCTAAAACTGCTAAGCAAAAAATTGAATAACAGAACATGAGGTTCTTTATTACCATTCTGATCAGACTGTATTAGGCTATGTGCCCACCGGACTATGTAACTGCGGATTTTGACGGGGAAATCCTGCGGATTTATCTGGATTTTCTAGATAAATCCGCAGGTTTTAGCAAGTTCAGACACTCCCCATGTTATCCTATCGGACATGGGGAGTGCTGTGTCCATGCTGCGGTATGTGCGGCTGCGGAATATGCTGCAGATGTCCCGCAACCGCACATAACTGCATGTCAATTATTCCTGCGGAAATACCGCCTCTCCACTATGGAGATAGAGGCCGGGACTTCCGCAGGTAAATCGCACGAATTTCCACAGGTTTACCGCAGCTATTTCGCTGGAAACCTGCAGACGTACCTGCGGATATATCTGCAGGTACATAGTCCCGTGGGCACATAGCCTTAAGCCCACTGCCACGTCACGGCGAACCTCTGAGTGGGTCCCTAATCTAAACCTTATAGTGCGGCACTGTGCACTAACTAAAACTAACTAGCTAAAAAAATTTTGCGTGACAGCTTTAGATCATTGTATTATCTGGGATGTGCGATCCATGTCTTTTTTTCTTTTTAAGCCTGCTTTACACAGGATGACCTATTGTGCGATTCGATCAAAAGCAGAGTTTTTGCCCAAATTTCTGCCAGAAAAAGGCTGCAGTTTGAACTGCATAGTGGGCACAAGAAACCCAAATTCCCATAGACTTTGCTTGAAAAGCAGAACACATCCATTTTGGCATTAAACGCTGCAGTTGAAAAAGCAGCAAACAAGCAGGTAAAAAGCAACGTGGACACATAGCCTTATACTCACCTTCTCCAGCAATGCTGTCTTCAGCGCTGCTGGCTACTGCTTCCAAGCTGGCTAATTATCCTCATGAATATGCACTGCGCAGCAGACCCAGAAGCAGCAGCAGCCGCTGGGAGACAGCGGCGGCCGGAGAGAGCAGAGCTGTAGATTCGGCACCATGGACAGCAGGAGCAGGGACAGGTGAGTTTGGAGTACCTTTTCTCCATGTGCTATCACTGATCACGGATCACGGCTAGCACATAGAAAACACGTGTGCCATAAAATCACAGCACACTGAGGACAAATATGTTTTTAACACGTCAGTGAAAAATGTCTGTTTTTCACTGATGTGTGAAAGAGGCCTAAGACAGCTAATAAATAATGTATGCAGATTTTGTAATATCTGGTGACAGATCTACTTTTAAAAAAACATTTGTGAAAAGTAATTTCAGCAGTCTATTCCTTGTCTGACATTTGGGTCAGAGTAATCTGTGCCAGGACTTTAACATGCTTATTTATTCGAGCAGAAGCTGCAGAGCTGAATTTTCTATATATAATTAGAAGACTCTTTCCAGTAACCACCATTTTTAATCAAATTTAAGGTTGGCTTATCATATGCATATGAATACAGCACAGATACGTGATATGTACTGTACAGCTGTCAGTCCATCTCTACATTATATGATGAATTCTGCATGAGACTAGCGTTATTTTCAATTTTAAAGCAAAGAAGGATTTTTGTGATTACCTATTTTATGTTTTATTTCTCTATCTTAAATAGGTTTAATACTATGTGCCGACTACTTCTAAATACATCGTATAGATTATGGTTATAAATGCTCATTTGAAGCAGTAGTTTATACATTGGGGCTAATTCATTATTGTGCTCACATGTAGTGCAGCAGCTTGATGGCTTAGTGTTTATCAGAATTTAGATTGTGATTGAGGGGGACATTAGTACAGGATGGGGGACATTACTTCATAATGATGGAGGAAGGGGGAGGGGCAACTCATGTCTATATATAGGATTTAAAATACTACAATGGCCCATACATCTGACGCATGCCACACAGGCCTCCTGGGAGCACACTTATGGTGCGTGCACACACCTATTCTTAAAGGTCCAGTGCGCCCTAACCAGTGCCTCTCAAGCCTATGGCTGAAAGTCACTAGGTACTTAAGGGACACTCCTCTTATAAGAGGTGCCTGAGCAATGTTGCTAGTTGTTCAGATCCTTTGCCTATGGGCTGCTGCTGTGTTACTTACACCTGTTTGTTTTGTAGTATCGGCTGCTGCATCAATCCATATTGGCAGCACCGTTCCAGCTTCATTGTTCCTGCTGCACCGACCGCTCCTGCGGCATAGTTCTATACTGCCCGACCCTGCTGTGTCGGCTACCCGCTGCTGCACCTATCTTCACCAGCCATACCTGCTGCTGCATCTATCCATATCGGTCATGCCTGCCACATCAGCCATCCCTGCCGCACCTGCCTTATCACACTGTCAGTATTTATACCCATGTGGCCAGCACAGTATCTCCCTGAGTGGCACTGGTTGCAACCAGCAGCGAAATCCACCCTCACCATCAAAGACTCTGGTGAATATCCAGTGTGTGCCACAGTCACGCCCCTAAGGTGTAGTGTGTGCTGCGGCCCAGTGGGTTCACTCACCTCTCGCACCCTCGAGGATTACAATTTTCTCAGACTATGTATCCCGCTAGCTCCAGTACTATACTCCTGACCGGCCTACAGTAGGAGTGGGTTCGGTAGCGAAAACAAGACTAGATTGTTACCCATCTGCACACCTTTACACAAGAGTCTCCATACACCTTTGCTCCAGTTGTGGTCTCTACTCTGGCAGTAAATCCAGCTCCAAGCACTGGTCCTTGTTTGTCCACTCCGTGTTTTGACAGCAATCCCCAACAATGCAGTGCATTCATAAATCAGTGCTCCTTGTACTTTGAACTCTTGTCCCATCAGTTCATATGGGACCTGACCAAATTGGCCTTTATGATGTTGTACCTGACTGGCGAGGCTCTTGCCTAGATCAATCCATTATGGGAGAGGAGTGATCCTGACTATTCATAAATGACTCTAGGTCAGGGAAAAGTCTAGTATTAAAGAAAAAATATTTTTACCATACAAAATGTTATTGAATAAAACACATAGGTTATTGTCACACCAAATAGTGATCTAATAACAAATAAATACCAATTTGTCCCAGGATGCTGTAAGATGTCCTGAACACCTTAGCCCTAGATACCAGGGGCAAGGTGAAGATGGTAATTTACACAAATTGATACAAGTTAGATGAAGCACTGTAACACAGTAGGGGCAGAATGACACAATATAAATAACAAGTATCCATACAAGTATAGATTTCACAGAAGATACATAACTGTAAATAATGTTGGAAAGGTTGCAGTCCATACAGATCCTTGTGTCATTAACATGCAGACGTCCAAGTCCCTTTATTTAGTGACACAGTAGCCATCTACAATGGATGAGGTCTGACTCTGCCTCGACGCGGGAAAAAATATTTTTTCATAAAGAGGAGGGATCCTCTCATCCAGAACCTGCAGATCATTCTAGATGCATTCCACAAGGTGTTTGAGGAGCTGGGTCGAGTCAGCATCCTCACTCCTTAGGCTCTGCCAGGGGAGTCTCACCATAGGTCAGTATGCTGTTTCTGCACCCTGTCCTCCAAACTGGTCTGGAATATAGAAGCACTGGTGGCTGCGTTCTGAGAAAGATTGTCCTGTAGTATCAAGGACAAGCTGGCAGGTCAAGATGTGCCATCAACTCTAGATGACTTGATATCGCTGGCTATCCGCATCGAACTCTGGTTCCAAGAACAATCCAGAGAGGCGAACCGAGAGGAGGCCATTGCTCCTGGCTCCTAGATTCGAGGCTCATTGTGCCATGGTCTGCAATCTTTGAGAGCCTTCCTGAGCCCATGGATCAGGTGCATCCAACAAAGCTTCGCCGAGAGGTCCGTCACACCGGAGAAGGCTGCTTCTACTGTGGAAGTACTACTCACCTGATCTGCTTCTGTCCTAGAAAGCTAGGGAACTTCCAAGCTTAGGATCTGTAGGAGAGGCTACCCTAGGTGAAAGCAAGTCATCTTCACCATTATCCATAACCATATCATGTGGCAACACCAGGTTCACCTAGTCAGCCCTTCTGGATTCTGAGTCCACCAGTAACTTCTACAGAAGGCTTTAGTGGATCAGTACTGGATTTCCATCCATCAACTTCAAAATCCCAGTGGTGTCATCTGTGGATGGAAAGGCCTTGTCAGTTCACTACCAAGCAATTTGAACTTTGGGTGGGAATGCTGCACACAGATAAAATCGCTTTCCACATACTACACTCTGCTATTGGGTCTGATGTGGCTTCAGACATAAGCCTGTCTTGGACTGGAGATGTGCTTAGATGGGGTCAAGGCTGTCTTGTTTCAGTTTGACCTGTAACCCATCTTCCGTGCCTGCCTGCCGTCCGCCTACTGGACGTAACTCAGATGTCTTTGAGAAGGAGGTTTAGCCACTGCCACCACATAGACCTTATTATTACCCAACTGACCTTCTTCCTGGTTCCTCCCATCCCCGCCATCAAATTTACCCTCTGTCACAGGTGGAAACACTAGTCATGTCCAAATACTTCAAAGAGAACCTGGCAAGAGGATTCATCCAGAAGTCTTCCTCACTGGCTGAAGCTGGGTTCTTCTTTATAAAGAAAAAAGGATGACTCCCTGCATTGATTATAGAGGACTCAACCAAATTACGGTCAAGAATAAATATCCACTGCCGCTCATATCGGAATTGTTTGACCATCTCTGAGGGTTCTTTTATTTTCTCCATGCTCGATTTCCGGGGTGCAGAAGTTGGAGATTTTGAAGTGGCTTCATCATGATGGATTGAAAGCGATTCAGCGGTTCCTGGGTTTTGGCAATTATTATTGCAAATTCATTCCGCACTTCACATCTTGGATTCTACCTATCTTGGCCCTGGCACACAAGGGGGTAAATTCCAAGAAGTGGACTCCTGAAGCCGAGAGTGAATTGTCTCTCTCAGGCGTGCCTTCTCATTGGCTCCAGCACTGCATAGACCAGAGAAAAAAAATGGATTTTTGTGTACTCACCGTAAAATCGTTTTCTCTTAGCTATCATTCGGGGACACAGGACCATGGGTGTTATGCTGCTTTTCCATAGGAGGACACTAAGTAGATGCAAAGATGTTAGCTCCTCCCTTGCAGTATACATCCCCTGGCCCAGCCAGGCTACATGAGTTTTAGTACACAAGCAGTAGGAGAACAAGTAACAAAAAACGTGAGTGAATACTCATAACAAAAAAAGTACTGAGAGAGAAAAAAGCCAAGGCCCAACAGGGCAACAGGGAGGGTGCTGTGTCCCCCAATGATGGCTAAGAGAAAATGATTTTACGGTGAGTACACAAAAATCAGTTTTTCTCTGACGCCTCATTGGGGGACACAGGACCATGGGACGTCCTAAAGCAGTCCCTGGGTGGGTAAACAATAAACAATGCAACCCAAGGACTAGGAACCAGTCCCAGATAGCCAGGAGTGCCTACTGAGATAGGTGCTCCACTATCATTTGCAGAATTTTCCTACCTAGGTTTGACTCAGCCGAAGCCTGGGTATGGACTCGGTAATGCTTTGAAACAGTATGTAGGCAAGACCAGGTCGCAGCCTTACACCCCTGTTCCACTGAAGCCTGAAGCCTAATGGCCCAAGAGGCGCCAACTGCTCGCGTGGAATAAGTCCGCAGCCCACTAGGAATGGGCTTGAGTTGCAAGCGGTAGACTTCCTGGATCGCAGAACGAATCCAGCGAGCCAGCGTTGCCTATGAAGCCTCCTAAAGGGGCTGCCCTGGGTACGTAATATCTGAGAGCCCTCACAAGGTCTAGCGAATATAGCAACCTTTCCACCCTATGGACTGGGTGTGGACAAAAGGAAGGCAGAACATGTCCTCGTTCATATGAAACGGGGAAGTAACCTACGGAAGAAAATCTGGAAGGGGGCGTAGAACCACCTTCTCCTGATGAAAGATCAGAAAGGGTTTGCGGCAAGAGAGTGCTGCCAGTTCCGAAACTTGCCTGATGCACGTAATCGCCACTAAGAATGTTACCTTCCAGGAGAGAGAAAAGAGAAGATTCCTTAAGAGGTTCAAAGGGGAACCTCTGGATACCATCCAAAACGAAATTGAGGTCCCATGGGTCCAGCGACCGTTTATACGGGGGAACTAGATGGGAAACGCAATTGAGGAAAGTCTTGACTTGCGGATTGCAAGCTAGGCAGTATTGATAGAATATTGAGAGATGAAACCTGCCCCTTAAGGGAGCTGAGGGCCAAGCCCTTTTGCAACCTGACTGCAAAAAAAAAATAATCAAGAATTCTGGGGATCGCCAGAGGCATAGGTTGGACATTAGATTCCCTGCACTGGGAAAGGAAAGTTTTCCATGTACGGTGGTAAATACGGGATGAAGGCCGGCTTTCGGGCACTGTACATGGTGGAGATGACCGCGGAAGAGAATCTCGCTCTTGTTAAAGTCCAGGTCTCAATGGCCAGGCCGTCAGCTTCAGGGCTCTGGAGCTCTGATGGGAAATGGGCCCTTGGGTCAGCAGGTATGCTGGGATGCTTACGAGGCGCCATGAACAATTGTACTAATTCGGCATACCAGGTCGCCTTGTCTTGAGGGAGAAATATCAAGCCCTGAAGGCTGTCCAGGGACATGCCCAGGGAGGTGACGGATTTTGAAGGGACCGGGGATAATTTGACTGGAGTAAGAAGCCGGCCTAAGCGGGATAGGGTGCCCACAGAGAGGTCATCCAAGCAAGGCAGAACAGCCACTCTACTGGCATGAAGGGCACTCATGACGGCCGCCATGATCTTTGTTAAGACCCTTGGTGCTGTGGCAGAGCTGAGAGTAGGGCCACAAATGAACAAAAAGAAGTCCTGAACCGCTAAACGGAGGAACTTTTGGTGAGCTGGAGTGATGGGTATGTGCAGGTACGCATCCCTGATAGCTAGGGAGGCAAGGAATTCTCCTTCGACCATAAAAGTAATAATGGACCTTAGGAATTCCATTCTGAATCTCCTTATGTGCACATGTTTGCTTAGGTGTTAGAAGTCCAGCATGGGTCGAACTGACCCGTCCTTTTTTTGGGGACCACGAGAGGTTGGAATAGAAGGCCTTGAACCTCTCGCCATCCAGAACAGGTACCATCACCCCCGCTGTTTGGGGGGAGTGGATTGCTGAGGAGAAGGCCTCGCGGTGTTTTGGAGCCTTTGGGGGGGTTTGAGAGAAAAGAGTGACCAGGGGATCGGGTCCAGAATTCAATGTGGTAACCGGAAGACACTGGTCTGAGGCAGCAGCCCAGATGGAGGAGGACGAGACTCGTCGGTCTTTGTCTAGACTGCCAGGACGAGGTGGACTCGGGGAGGGCTGAGGTCGGGCCCTGCATGTCTATTAAAAAACATCCTGGGCTAGAGTTGGGGGAGGGAGGTACTCTTATCCTCCCGTGGCGTCAGAAAAAAAAAAGAGCCTGTCCAGACGATCGGCAAACCATCGGTCTGGAAAGGAGTACTGGGAGAGGCTTCTTAAGAGTCCGAGTCCGCTCTCCATTATCGGAACCAGAGGGCCTTACGGATGGCTACGGTATTTGAAGCGGCAATAACGGCGCAGGTAGCAGCGTCGAGGGAGTCCTGCCTGAGGTACCGCAGCAATGTGAACTGTTACATCTGTGAGGGTCTGAGGGAAACTGGTAGTCCTGGTGCCTGTGCGACCCACACGGAATGGAAGAGGGACCCGCAACCTCAATGCGGAGCGATCGAGCTGCTCCACTTGTCTGTCTGTCGGGTCCTTGAAGGAAGATCCATCAAGTATAAGACAGGAGGGTCCTTCAGGCAGCCGGGAAGCCGGGTGAGGGTCCACCGAGGCTGGATCTGCCCAGCCCTTAGCGACAGCTAAGCCAAAGGGGTACCGGGACTCCATGAGTTTACAGATACCGAAGCGGGGTCAAAAAACTTTTTTTTTTTGGTTGAGGTTTCTTCACCCTTTTAAAGGAGACCGCAGGGTCAGTAGTAGTGAATGGGAGATCTTCCACATGCAGAGTTTTGGTTGATTACTGCCATAAGGGAGTCCATCGCAGTTTGATCGCTCGGGGAGGTTGAAACCAAGGAATCATCCCGGTACAAACATCATTCCCCTTCCTCCGGCTCCTCAGAGACCGCAGAACATGTGGGAGAACCCATCTGTGTACCCCAGAGGGAGAACCATGGGGTCATGCCCTTTTTCTGATCTGCAACCGATGAAGCAGAGGGCTGATTCTTATCAGAAGGACCCTCTATAGAGGTGTCATCAGGCTGCGTTCTGTCCAGTGGCCCCGAGGGGTGTGAGGACGATGCTGCATAGCCAGCACCAGATTCTGGGAACTGTGCCCATTCCGGGGGACTGGGAGCCGTAGGCTTTGGGCTGGCAGCGGTTGCTGCGGTGGTGGCAGGGAAGGGGCGCTACAGGGGCACTGGACTCACAGAAGGAAGAGGTGCTATCATCCCCTAGTAGCTCAGCGTGGCAGGATACATTAAAAGTCTTATAGTTGTTGATGTAGTTGTGCAGGGCAGAAAACATGTGACTGCAGCCCCTGGCTGATGAGCCACAAACTCTGATTTGAGGGAGGGAGCAATGCTCTGCAGAGCTGATGTGCAAGTGAGGCTATAACTCACCCAGAACCCTGATGGCCCCTCCTCCTGTGTCCCAATTCCTGTGGGAAGGAGGAAGCCAGCTCTGAGACACCCCCCAGGCTCTGATCACAAGAGGTAGCAATGCTCTGCAGAGCTCCTGTGTGAGGAGTTACGCGCGCTTTCGTGAGGGGGCGTGGCTTATCGAGTGTCAGGGGGCAGGGCTTAGCTCTGACAAGAAGGCATCAGAAAATGTAATAAAAAAAAATGGTGGGAAGGGACTCCCCTTCTTCCTCCCAGCCCTGCACAACAATAGTGGACAGAAAAAAACTCTATAAGTGTACCGCAGCTGCGGGTGCCCGGAGTCCTGGGAGCTTTCCTCTTCCCCCCCGTCACAGGTGGAATGCTATGCAGGAGTCTGCAATCAGGGAGGATCTGACCTTTGCTCCAATTCCTGTCAGAGAGCCAGTGTGAAGATTCTGACGCTTGCTGTGCCTGGTCACAGAGCGTGTATCAACTGAGAGCCTGCCAGAGGGACTGAGGAAGTTTTTCATCTGCTCTGGAAAATCGGAAGGATCTCACCTCAGCTCCTGTGGAGATGGCAGTCTGATGCTTGCTGCCTGGTCACGCTGGTGCAGAGCGTGTATCAACTCAGAGCCTGCAAGAAGGACTGAGGAAGTATTCATCTGTTCTGAGCTCTGGAAAATCAGTGCCTGTGAGAACAGTCGTCCAGTGAGTAACAGCCCAGGATCCAGCGTCGCAGGAGGGGGTACGCGGAGGCGACAGTCCGCGTTCCCGCCTGTTGATGGTTTTGGGAAATCTGTCCCCGAAGGAAACCGTCACCCTCTAAAAACAAAAAATTCTTGCTGCAGTAGTCTGCAGAGATGTGCCCCGAGCCTAAGCTAAAACTGAAGTAGCCTGGCTGGGCCAGGGGGTGTATACTGCAGGGGAGGAGCTAACATCTTTGCATCTACTTAGTATCCTCCTATGGATAAGCAGCATAACACCCATTGTCCTGTGTCCCCATCCCCCCCCTCCCTCCCTCCCTCCCTCCCTCCCTCCCAATGAGGCATCAGAGAAACAGACAATTCTTTTTGGTGATGGCTTTGTCTTCATCTGGGGCTGTAGTCGTCCTCAAACAGAAATTAGCTGCCGCTAAGATGGTAACCTGTGGTTTCTTTTCCAGAGCCTTTTCTGCCTCTAAATGCAATTGCTCGATTGGCAACTGAGAATTGTTGGAGATCAAGATGGTCCCAGAGGAGTAGCGATACCTACTGAAGAGAGTGGTGCATCCTGTAGTCATCTACACCAATCACAAAAACTTGGCCTATTTACATTCTCCTCAGAGACTGAATGTGCATCAAGACCGGTATTCATGCGAGACTGAACAGGCAAAGTGTTGCCACAAGGGGGAGGGGGGGGAGATTCCACTCCAATAGCAAACAGATTAACCAGATTTCAGCAAAATTTTTCACTTGCTCTCAAAGCAGAAGCCTAGTTCAACCATTCATCAAAACTGTGCATGAGGCAATTCCTTTATACCCTGAGATTGTTAAGTGATATTGCCGGAGTGGTGACCGCTTTGCCACCCGCGCAGGTTAGTGTAGAGAGGTTGTTTTCCAGCCTTAAAATGATTAGATCTGAGGTGATACTATTTCTCAGAACAAATTAATATACCGGACAAATGTTATTCAGTATGTTTTTGTCTAAAACTTATTTTTGCCCCACTTAAAGGGAACCTGTCAGCAGAAATGTCCCCTAAAACCTAACAGATTCCCCCTCTGCAGCTCCTGGGCTGCATTCTATAAAGGTCCCTGTTATGATTGTGCCCACTTTCTGACCGAAAAAAAGTGTTTATAAAGTTGTACCTTTTTGGCTTCTGATTCTGTAAATCCGTCACGGGGGCGGGCTGCCTGATGGCCGTTATTCTGCCCCCTGGTCCTGTATGCCGCCCCCATCGCTGATTTCAATACTTCTGGACGCCGCCCACTGCTCCAGCCATCCCCGCGCATGCCCAGTGCCCATCTCTCGGGGATGAGCACTGTGCCCAGCGTCACCGCTGGTGACGTGCACGCAGGGTTAAGATTATGGGCGGTGCTGTGATGCTTATTCCTAAGCAACCGCCCATAATCGCGGGACCGCGCTTTCCCCCTCGGCCTGCTTCTTTCTGCGCAAGCGCGCTGCTGCTGACCTCACTTCGCCTCCTTCCCATCTTGCCCCGAGGCAGGAAATAGATGGGAAGAGCGCGGAGCAGTGACTACACCGAAAGCGCGGTCCCGCGATTATGGGCGGTTGCTTAGGAATAAACATCACAGCACCGCCCATAATCTTAACCCTGCGTGCACGTGACGCTGGGCACAGTGCTCATCCCCGAGAGATGGGCACTGGGCATGCGCGGGGATGGCTGGAGCAGTGGGCGGCGTCCAGAAGTATTGAAATCAGCGATGGGGGCGGCATACAGGACCAGGGGGCAGAATAACGGCCATCAGGCAGCCCGCCCCCGTGACGGATTTACAGAATCAGAAGCCAAAAAGGTACAACTTTATAAACACTTTTTTTCGGTCAGAAAGTGGGCACAATCATAACAGGGACCTTTATAGAATGCAGCCCAGGAGCTGCAGAGGGGGAATCTGTTAGGTTTTAGGGGACATTTCTGCTGACAGGTTCCCTTTAATGCATAGTATATTGCACATTTACAATTTAAGTTTCTGTATTCTAGAGTTTTAGTCCAATGAATATATTTTAAAAGCGCTATCTAAATATCTTGATTATTATAATGGTGACGAAAGGCTAACTGTTCCCACTTTACTACAGTAAATCACTTAAACATAAGCCATGTATGAGGGAGTAAGAGTCAGGGAAACTGAGGAGTCAGAGGTTTGGCTTACAAACTCCAATGCCTTGCATCCTGTAACTCCAAATAAAGTGATAGAAGAAAAAAAAAAAAAAAAACTGAAAGTGTTTCATAGTATTTTTTTTCTTTTCTTTTTTTAATGGAACACACCATGCAGGATAATGGATTTTAAACTCTTTTGCACATTGATGCAATTATGGTGATACCCAGTTTTTGGTTTTCTTTTTGCGCTTGCACCAGAAATTTACTTTTGCATTCCAAAAAATTGAAAGATTGAAAGTCAGAGCATTTATTATGACAAAGTTGGGATCCACAGTGCAAAATTTAGAGTGGATCTGTCACTAGATTTCACACTCTATTCTCCTGTATTTTCCAGTGAGTATAATTTGATGTACTCATCGGGGTGGCTGAATAATCCTTTGAAAGTTTTTCAGCACAATAAGAGCATTTTAGGAGCCCTGCTACAGCTTGACTCTTAAAATGCTTTTTTACTTTAAGGATTATACAGCCATTTCACATCAATTTTCACAGTATTTTACAACAGGTGTAAGATGAAGGGAATTTTGTTACTTACCGTAAATTCCTTTTCTTCTAGCTCCTATTGGGAGACCCAGACGATTGGGTGTATAGCTACTGCCTCCGGAGGCCACACAAAGCATTACACTAAAAAGTGTAAGGCCCCTCCCCTTCTGGCTATACACCCCCAGTGGGATCACTGGCTCACCAGTTTTAGTGCAAAAGCAAGAAGGAGGAAAGCCAATAACTTGGTTAAACAAATTCACTCCGAGTAACATCGGAGAACTGAAAAACCGTTCAACATGAACAACATGTGTACCCGAAAAAACCCAAAAATCCCGAAGGACAACAGGGCGGGTGCTGGGTCTCCCAATAGGAGCTAGAAGAAAAGGAATTTACGGTAAGTAACAAAATTCCCTTCTTCTTCGGCGCTCCATTGGGAGACCCAGACGATTGGGACGTCCAAAAGCTGTCCCTGGGTGGGTAAAGAAATACCTTATGTTAGAGCTGCGAAGACAGCCCTCCCCTACGGGGAGGCAACTGCCGCCTGCAGGACTCTTCTACCTAGGCTGGCGTCCGCCGAAGCATAGGTATGCACCTGATAATGTTTGGTGAAAGTGTGCAGACTCGACCAGGTAGCTGCCTGGCACACCTGTTGAGCCGTAGCCTGGTGTCGCAATGCCCAGGACGCACCCACGGCTCTGGTAGAATGGGCCTTCAGCCCTGATGGAACCGGAAGCCCAGCAGGACGGTAGGCTTCAAGAATTGGTTCTTTGATCCATCGAGCCAGGGTGGCTTTGGAAGCCTGCGACCCTTTGCGCTTACCAGCGACAAGGACAAAGAGTGCATCGGAGCGGCGCAGGGGCGCCGTGCGGGAAATGTAGATTCTGAGTGCTCTCACCAGATCTAACAAATGTAAATTCTTCTCATACCGATGAACTGCATGAGGACAAAAAGAAGGCAAAGAGATATCCTGATTAAGATGAAAAGAGGATACCACCTTCGGGAGAAACTCCTGAATGGGGCGCAGCACTACCTTGTCCTGGTGGAAGACCAGGAAAGGAGCCTTGGATGACAGCGCTGCTAGCTCAGACACTCTCCGAAGAGATGTGATCGCTACCAGAAAAGCCACTTTCTGTGATAGTCTAGAAAGTGAAACCTCCCTCAGAGGCTCGAAGGGCGGCTTCTGGAGGGCAACTAGTACCCTGTTCAGATCCCATGGATCTAACGGCCGCTTGTACGGGGGTACAATATGACAAACCCCCTGCAGGAACGTGCGCACCTTAGGAAGTCGTGCTAGACGCTTTTGAAAAAAGACGGATAGCGCCGAGACTTGCCCTTTAGGGGAGCCGAGCGACAAACCTTTTTCTAACCCAGATTGCAGGAAAGAAAGAAAGGTAGGCAATGCAAAAGGCCAGGGAGACACTCCCTGAGCAGAGCACCAGGATAAGAATATCCTCCACGTTCTGTGGTAGATCTTAGCGGACGTGGGCTTCCTAGCCTGTCTCATGGTGGCAACGACCCCTTGGGATAATCCTGAAGACCCTAGGATCCAGGACTCAATGGCCACACAGTCAGGTTCAGGGCCGCAGAATTCCGATGGAAAAACGGCCCTTGGGACAGTCAGTCTGGTCGGTCTGGTAGTGCCGACGGTTGGCCGACCGTGAGATGCCACAGATCCGGATACCACGCCCTCCTTGGCCAGTCTGGGGCGACGAGTATGACGCGGCTGCAGTCGGATCTGATCTTGCGTAGCACTCTGGGCAAGAGTGCCAGAGGTGGAAACACATAAGGGAGCCGGAACTGCGACCAATCTTGCACTAAGGCGTCTGCCGCCAGAGTTCTGTGATCGCGAGACCGTGCTATGAAGGTTGGGACCTTGTTGTTGTGCCTGGACGCCATTAGGTCGACGTCCGGCCTTCCCCAGCGGCTACAGATTTCCTGAAACACGTCCGGGTGAAGGGACCATTCCCCTGTGTCCATGCCCTGGCGGCTGAGGAAGTCTGCTTCCCAGTTTTCTACGCCGGGGATGTGAACTGCGGATACGGTGGAGGCCGTGGCTTCCACCCACGTCAGAATCCGCCGGACTTCCTGGAAGGCTTGCCGACTGCGTGTCCCTCCTTGGTGATTGATGTATGCCACCGCTGTGGAGTTGTCCGACTGAATTCGGATCTGCTTTCCTTCCAGCCACTGCTGGAAGGCTAGTAGGGCAAGATACACTGCTCTGATTTCCAGAACATGGATCTGAAGGGTGGACTCCTGCTGAGTCCACGTACCCTGAGCCCTGTGGTGGAGAAAAACTGCTCCCCACCCTGACAGACTCGCGTCTGTCGTGACTACCGCCCAAGACGGTGGTAGGAAGGATCTTCCCTGTGATAATGAGGTGGGAAGAAGCCACCATTGCAGAGAGTCCTTCTGTGAAAAGGATACTTTCCTGTTCAGGGATGTTGACTTCCCGTCCCATTGGCGGAGAATGTCCCAATAAGAGGACGCAGATAAACTGCGCAAACGGAACCGCCTCCATTGCCGCCACCATCTTCCCGAGGAAGTGCATGAGGCGTCTTAAGGAGTGCGACTGACCTTGACGGAGAGTCTGCACCCCAGTCTGTAGTGACCGCTGCTTGTCCAGCGGAAGCTTCACTAGCGCTGAGAGGGTATGAAACTCCATGCCAAGATACGTTAGTGATTGGGTCGGTGACAGGTTTGACTTTGAGAAGTCGATGATCCACCCGAAAGTCTGGAGAGTCTCCAGCGCAACATTCAGGCTGAGTTGGCATGCCTCTTGAGAGGGTGCCTTGACAAGTAGATCGTCCAAGTAAGGGATCACAGAGTGTCCCTGTGAGTGCAAGACTGCTACCACTGCCGCCATGACCTTGGTGAACACCCGTGGGGTTGTCGCCAGACCGAATGGCAGAGCTACGAACTGAAGATGGTCGTCTCCCATCACGAAACGTAGAAAACATTGGTGCTCTGTAGCAATCGGCACGTGGAGATAAGCATCTTTGATGTCTATTGATGCTAGGAAATATCCTTGAGACATTGAGGCAATGACGGAGCGGAGGGTTTCATCCGGAACCGCCTGGCCTCCACGTGCTTGTTGAGCAGTTTTAGGTCCAGAACGGAACGGAAAGAGCCATCCTTTTTTGGCACCACAACCAGATTGGAGGAAAACCGTGTCTTGTTCCTGAAGAGGAACAGGGATTAGCACTCCTTCTGCCTGCAGAAGAGCATCGGCTCGGTGGGGAGGTGGGGACGTTCTGAAGAATCGAGTCGGAGGACGAGAACAGAACTCTGTCCTGTGCACGTGGGCACAATGTCCCTCACCCACCGGTCTGTGACCTGTGGCAGCTAAATGTCGCCAAAGGCGAGCGAGTCTGCCATCAACCGCGGATGCGGAGAGATGAGAGAGCTGAGAGTCATGAGGAGACCGCCTTGGTAGCGGTTCCTCCGGCTGCCTTCCTTGGGCGTGATTGAGCCCCCGGAAACTGAGCCCCTCTGAGGCTTTTCAGCTCTTTTGGACGAGGACAATTGGGACCTGCTCGAGCTTGGGAAGGACCGAAACCTCGACTGTCCTTCCAGGACAGCATTAATAGGGTAAGTCGCAATGCAGACATTGCGAGGTTACGGACGCCCCTGCAGCACAAATGTACATATGCTCAAGACCAGCTGTGCAAGAACAGCTGAAAAGCTTAGGGTGCCCATACGGCTGTAAATGCCGGAGCAACCGACACGCCGATAGCCTCATAGACAGATTTCAACCAGAGTCCATCTGTCTGGCATCTTTAAGTGAAGTCCCATCTCCACTGCAACTATAGCTCTAGCCGCAAGCCTGGAGATTGGAGAATCCACCTTTGGACCCTGGGTCCCGCGCTTGACCACGTCAGGGGGAAAGAAGGGAATTTTGTTACTTACCGTAAATTCCTTTTCTTCTAGCTCTTATTGGGAGACCCAGACGATTGGGTGTATAGCACTGCCTCCGGAGGCCACACAAAGCAATTACACTAAAAAGTGTAAGGCCCCTCCCCTTCTGGCTATACACCCCCAGTGGGATCACTGGCTCACCAGTTTTAGTGCAAAAGCAAGAAGGAGGAAAGCCAATAACTGGTTTAAACAAATTCTCTCCGAGTAACATCGGAGAACTGAAAACCGTTCAACATGAACAACATGTGTACCCGCAAACAAACCAACAATCCCGAAGGACAACAGGGCGGGTGCTGGGTCTCCCAATAAGAGCTAGAAGAAAAGGAATTTACGGTAAGTAACAAAATTCCCTTCTTCTTCGGCGCTCTATTGGGAGACCCAGACGATTGGGACGTCCAAAAGCTGTCCCTGGGTGGGTAAAGAAATACCTCATGTTAGAGCTGCAAGACAGCCCTCCCCTACGGGGAGGCAACTGCCGCCTGCAGGACTCTTCTACCTAGGCTGGCGTCCGCCGAAGCATAGGTATGCACCTGATAATGTTTGGTGAAAGTGTGCAGACTCGACCAGGTAGCTGCCTGGCACACCTGTTGAGCCGTAGCCTGGTGTCGTAATGCCCAGGATGCACCCACGGCTCTGGTAGAATGGGCCTTCAGCCCTGATGGAACCGGAAGCCCAGCAGAACGGTAGGCTTCAAGAATTGGTTCTTTGATCCATCGAGCCAGGGTGGCCTTAGAAGCCTGCGACCCTTTGCGCTTACCAGCGACAAGGACAAAGAGTGCATCCGAACGGCGCAAGGGCGCCGTGCGGGAAATGTAGATTCTGAGTGCTCTCACCAGATCTAACAAATGTAAATCCTTCTCATACCGATGAACTGCATGAGGACAAAACGAAGGCAAAGAGATATCCTGATTAAGATGAAAGGAGGATACCACCTTCGGGAGAAACTCCTGAATAGGGCGCAGCACAACCTTGTCCTGGTGGAAGACCAGGAAGGGAGCCTTGGATGATAGTGCTGCCAGCTCAGACACTCTCCGAAGAGATGTGATCGCTACCAGAAAAGCCACTTTCTGTGATAGTCTAGAAAGTGAAACCTCCTTCAGAGGCTCGAAGGGCGGCTTCTGGAGGGCAACTAGTACCCTGTTCAGATCCCATGGATCTAACGGCCGCTTGTACGGGGGTACGATATGGCAAACCCCCTGTAGGAACGTGCGCACCTTAGGAAGGCGTGCCAAACGCCTCTGAAAAAAGACGGATAGCGCCGAGACCTGACCTTTAAGGGAGCCGAGCGACAAACCTTTTTCTAACCCAGATTGCAGGAAAGAAAGAAAGGTAGGCAATGCAAATGGCCAGGGAGACACTCCCTGAGCAGAGCACCAGGATAAAAATATCCTCCACGTTCTGTGGTAGATCTTAGCGGACGTGGGCTTCCTAGCCTGTCTCATGGTGGCAACGACCCCTTGGGACAATCCTGAAGACGTTAGGATCCAGGACTCAATGGCCACACAGTCAGGTTCAGGGCCGCAGAATTCCGATGGAAAAACGGCCCTTGGGACAGTAAGTCTGGTCGGTCTGGGAGTGCCCACGGTTGGCCGACCGTGAGCTGCCACAGATCCGGATACCACGCCCTCCTCGGCCAGTCTGGGGCGACAAGTATGACGCGGCTGCAATCGGATCTGATCTTGCGTAGCACTCTGGGCAAGAGTGCCAGAGGTGGAAACACATAAGGGAGCCGGAACTGCGACCAATCTTGCACTAGGGCGTCTGCCGCCAGCGCTCTTTGATCGCGAGACCGTGCCATGAAGGTTGGGACCTTGTTGTTGTGCCGTGACGCCATTAGGTCGACGTCCGGCACCCCCCAGCGGCGACAGATTTCCTGAAACACGTCTGGGTGAAGGGACCATTCCCCTGCGTCCATGCCCTGGCGACTGAGGAAGTCTGCTTCCCAGTTTTCTACGCCGGGGATGTGAACTGCGGATATGGTGGAGGCTGTGGCTTCCACCCACATCAGAATCCGCCGGACTTCCTGGAAGGCTTGCCGACTGCGTGTCCCCCCTTGGTGGTTGATGTATGCCACCGCTGTGGAGTTGTCCGACTGAATTCGGATCTGCCTTCCTT
Organism: Anomaloglossus baeobatrachus; assembly: GCF_048569485.1. Classification (NCBI taxonomy): domain Eukaryota; kingdom Metazoa; phylum Chordata; class Amphibia; order Anura; family Aromobatidae; genus Anomaloglossus; species Anomaloglossus baeobatrachus. Next base: position 630,414,623 of record NC_134354.1, read on the forward strand.
CCAGCCACTGCTGGAAGGCTAGTAGGGCAAGATACACTGCTCTGATTTCCAGAACATTGATCTGAAGGGTGGACTCCTGCTGAGACCACGTACCCTGAGCCCTGTGGTGGAGAAAGACTGCTCCCCACCCTGACAGACTCGCGTCTGTCGTGACCACCGCCCAAGACGGTGGTAGGAAGGATCTTCCCTGTGATAATGAGGTGGGAAGAAGCCACCACTGCAGAGAGTCTTTGGCCGTCTGGGAAAGGGAGACTTTCCTGTCCAGGGATGTTGACTTCCCGTCCCATTGGCGGAGAATGTCCCATTGAAGTGGACGCAGATGAAACTGCGCAAACGGGACCGCCTCTATTGCCGCCACCATCTTCCCGAGGAAGTGCATGAGGCGTCTTAAGGAGTGCGGCTGACTTTGAAGGAGAGCCTGCACCCCAGTCTGTAGAGACCGCTGCTTGTCCAGCGGAAGCTTCACTATCGCTGAGAGAGTATGAAACTCCATGCCAAGATACGTTAGTGATTGGGTCGGTGACAGATTTGACTTTGGGAAGTTGATGATCCACCCGAACGCCTGGAGAGTCTCCAGTGCAACATTCAGGCTGAGTTGGCATGCCTCTTGAGAGGGTGCCTTGACCAGTAGATCGTCCAAGTAAGGGATCACAGAGTGTCCGTGAGAGTGCAAGACTGCTACCACTGCCGCCATGATCTTGGTGAACACCCGAGGGGCTGTCGCCAGACCAAATGGCAGAGCTACGAACTGAAGATGGTCGTCTCCTATCACGAAGCGTAGAAAGCATTGGTGCTCTGTAGCAATCGGCACGTGGAGATAAGCATCTTTGATGTCTATTGATGCTAGGAAATCTCCTTGAGACATTGAGGCAATGACTGAGCGGAGGGATTCCATCCGGAACCGCCTGGCGTTCACATGCTTGTTGAGCAGTTTTAGGTCCAGAACAGGACGGAAGGAGCCGTCCTTTTTTGGAACCACAAAGAGATTGGAGTAAAATCCTCGCCCCCGTTCCTGAGGGGGGACAGGGATCACGACTCCTTCTGCTCTTAGAGAGTCCACCGCCTGCAGCAGGGCATCTGCTCGGTTGGGGTGTGGGGAGGTTCTGAAGAACCGAAGTGGAGGCCGAGAACTGAACTCGATTCTGTACCCGCGAGACAGAATGTCTGTTACCCACCGGTCTTTGACCTGTGACAGCCAAATGTCGCAAAAGCGGGAGAGCCCGCCACCGACCGAGGATGCGGAGGGAGGAGGCCGAAAGTCATGAGGTAGCCGCTTTGGAAGCGGTTCCTCCATTTGCTTTCCTGGGGCGTGAGTGAGCCCGCCAGGAATCTGAGCTCCCTTGTTCTTTCTGAGTCCTTTTGGACGAGGAGAATTGGGCCTTGCCCGAGCCTCGAAAGGACCGAAACCTCGACTGCCACTTTTTCTGTTGAGGTTTACTTGCTCTGGGCTGTGGTAAGGAAGAGTCCTTACCCTTGGACTGTTTTATGATTTCAGCCAATGGCTCACCAAACAGTCTGTCTCTAGATAATGGCAAGCTGGTTAAGCATTTTTTGGAACCAGCATCTGCTTTCCAGTCCTTTAACCACAAGGCTCTGCGCAAAACCACAGAATTGGCGGACGCCATAGCGGTACGGCTCGTAGATTCTAGGACAGCATTGATAGCATAGGTCGCAAACGCAGACATTTGCGAAGTTAGGGACGCCACTTGCGGCACTGCTGGATGTATGAAAGCATCCACCTGTGCTAAACCAGCTGAAATAGCTTGTAGTGCCCACACGGCCGCGAATGCTGGAGCAAACGACGCGCCGATAGATTCATAGACAGATTTCAACCAAAGGTCCATCTGTCTGTCGTTGGCATCTTTAAGTGAAGCGCCATCCTCTACTGCGACTATGGATCTAGCCGCAAGCTTGGAAATTGGGGGATCCACCTTTGGACACTGGGTCCAGCGTTTGGCCACCTCAGAGGGAAAAGGATAACAGGTATCCTTAGAACGTTTAGAGAAACGCTTGTCTGGATGAGCGTCGTGTTTCTGGATCGATTCTCTGAAGTCAGAGTGGTCCAAAAAAGCACTTAATTTACGCTTGGGATATAGGAAATGGAACTTCTCCTTCTGTGCAGCTGCCTCCTCTGCAGAAGGGGCTGGGGGAGAAATATCCAACAGTCTATTAATTGCCGATATAAGGTCATTAACCATGGCGTCACCATCAGGGGCATCCAGATTGAGAGGGGCCTCAGGATTAGAATCCTGATCACCGTCCTCAGTCTCATCACAGAGAGACTCTTGTCGCTGAGACCCTGAGCAGTGTGATGACGTGGAGGGTCTTTCCCAGCGAGCTCGCTTAGGCTGCCTGGGACTGTCATCTGAGTCAGAGACTTCAGCCTGTGATGCTTGAGACCCCCCTGAAGTACGGATTAGTTCCAACTGAGGGGGACCGGAGAGCATAGACACAGCAGTGTCCATGGTCTGAGCAACTGGCCTGGACTGCAAGGTCTCCAGGATTTTTGCCATAGTCACAGACATTTTATCAACAAAAACTGCAAAGTCTGTCCCCGTCACCGGGGCAGGGTTCACAGGCGTCTCTGCCTGGGCCACTACCACCATAGGCTCTGGCTGACGAAGTGCCACTGGGACTGAACATTGCACACAATGAGAGTCGTTGGAGCCTGCTGGTAGATTAGCCCCACATGCAGTACAAACAGTGTACACAGCCTGTGCCTTGGCACCCTTGCGTTTTGCGGATGACATGTTGCTGCCTCCTCAGAGCAGTACAGGGTGTCCAGCCAAGAAGCGACCTTACACAGTGCAACTATATATATATATATATATATGGTACCAAGAAAAAAGTACACTAATATAACACTGAGGCACTAGTGGGGCCAGCACTAAAGTGCCGCTTACCGCCCGCTTAGGAGCGGGTGTGTGGTCGCCGAAATCCCTTTAGTCTGGGTCTCCCAGAGCCTGCTGCCTTTCCCCAGCCAGACCGCATGTGTAATGGCTGCCGGCGTCCTTGTGGAGAGGGGGGCGGGCCCTGGGCGTATACAGACGAAGAGCGGGAAGCCTGCTTCCCACTGTGCCTAGTGAGAGGGCTGGAGCATGTAAATAAAGCTCCAGCCCTCGGCGCTGCCAATTGAGCAGCGTCTCTCCCCTACCCTGATTGACAGGGTGGGGGCGGGAACGAAGCGGCGCTAGGCCGCAGAAGCCGGGGGCTAAAGTTAGAAGCGCCGCCGCCGTAAAAGCGCGGTCGGCGCAAAGTCCCCGGCGCACCACAAGTCGCAGCTGCGCCGCCGCTCCAGTAGCGGTCGGCGCAGTAGTTCCCAACATGTAACGTCACTCAGCAAAGCTGCAGTGACCTAACCCCAGCGCACAGCGCTACTGTCCCCGGCGCACTATAACGCTCAGCAAGCCTTGAGAGTGTCCGTGCCTGCCGGGGACACAGAGTACCTGAAAGTTGCAGGGCCTTGTCCCTGAACGGCACTCCCGCTCCAAATCCAGCAGGTTCTCTGGGTCTGTGGATGGAGCCCGGCCCCAGGGCTTGGGGGCCGGCAAGATCCCACTTCCACAGAGCCCTCCAGGGGATGTGGAAGGAAAACAGCATGTGGGCTCCAGCCTCTGTACCAGCAATAGGTACCTCAACCTTACAAGCACCACCGCGGGTGAGAAGGGAGCATGCTGGGGGCCCCATATGGGCCCTCTTTTCTTCCATCCGATATAGCCAGCAGCTACTGCTGACTACAAACAGTGGAGCTATGCGTGGATGTCTGACCTCCTTCGCACAAAGCAGAAAACTGGTGAGCCAGTGATCCCACTGGGGGTGTATAGCCAGAAGGGGAGGGGCCTTACACTTTATAGTGTAATTGCTTTGTGTGGCCTCCGGAGGCAGTGCTATACACCCAATCGTCTGGGTCTCCCAATAGAGCGCCGAAGAAAGGATAACGTGTATCCTTAATACGTTTGGAGAAAACGCTTATCTGGTAAGCGTGGTGTTCCTGGACTGCTTCTCTGAAGTCAGCGTGGCCAGAAAAATACTCAATATACGTTTGAGCTACTGAAATGGGACTTCTCCTGCTGTGAAGCTGACTCCTCCGCTGGGGGAGCTGAGGGAGAAAGATCCAACATTCCATTGATGGACGCTATAGGATCATTCCTTATGGCGTCACCATCCGGTGTATCCGGATTGAGAGCGTTGTCAGGATCAAAGTCCTGATGAGCTACGTCTGCCTCATCATACAGAGAGCCTCTGGGACCCCCCCCCCCCCGGAGCACCGATTTTATTCCCAATGAGGGTGGCCAGGGAGCAATGATCCAGATTGCCCATGGCCTGTCCGGACTGCAAGTCTCTATCCCATTGCAACTCCATCCCTGTCCTTGGACAGGGTTGACAGGTGGTTCCTTTGGCCACGTCTAGTAGAGACCCCGGCTGACCAAGTGCTCCAGGGGAGCATTGCACACAATGGGGTTCAGTGCCGTGGAACAGTATCACATGCAGTAAAAACAGCATCGAAAGCCTGTGTTGCTTATATGCTGCTGCCGACTAGCCATCTAGGACATAGAGCCAAGAATGGCGACCGTACAATGCAATGTATAGCATACAAGCATAAAGTACAATGAACACTGCAGCACATGCAATACAAGCAGCATAGAAAGCCTGTGCCTTGGCACCCCTGCTTTTCTGCTGCTGTAGACTAGCCATCTAGGGGAATATAGCCCAGAATATCGACCATACAGTGCAATGTATAGCATACAAGCATAAGTACAAATGAACACTGCAACCCCTGCAATACAAGCAGCATAGAAAAAACCTGTGCCTCAGCACCCCTGCTTTTCTGCTGCTGTAGTCTAGTCATTCTAGGCGAAAATAGCCCAGACTAGCGACCGTACAGTGCAGTGTATAGCATACAAGCATAAATACACATGAACACTTCAGTACATGCAATACAAGCAGCATAGAAAGCCTGTGCCTTAGCACCCCTGCTTTCCTGCTGCTGATGTGTCGCCATCTAAGAGGGCATATAGCCAAAAATAGCGACCTATGCAGTGTAAGCATAAAAATACAAATGGACAACTGCGGTATTTAGTGGGGTCAGCACTTCAGGTGCCGCTTACCGCCCGCCTATAAGCGGGTGTGTGGTCGCCCTAGTCCTGTGCCTGGTTGCCCAGAGTCCGATCTCTCAGCTCGGACTGCAGGAATGGCTGCCGGCGTCCTTCTCCAGCTCGTGTGAGTAGGGGCGGGCC